>NC_066579.1:283702223-284029723 GCF_024323335.1 Lathyrus oleraceus | reverse complement strand
ACTATCGAAGTTGAGATGTCTGAATCGTAAATATCATAGAGAGTCGGTATAACAAGTCTTGAGATATTGTGCAACATCATTTTGGATGTTCAAGAGGAACATTCTATTATTTTACATAGGCACCTTAGCAATTAAGTTATGTCTACAATCTCTTAAGAAAAGACTATGTTTTTTCAAGTGGATGTCATAGCCTTTCTCTAATAATTGTCCCAAGCTCAAAATATTATTCTTCATGTTAGGAACATAATAGACATTGGATATGAATTGATGACTCCCATTCTTTAAGCGTATACGAATTTTACCTTTGCCTTTGACCGGTATCTTTGAGTCATCTCCAAATGAGACATTGTCAGTTGTCGCTTCATTGATCTCTACGAATATGCTTCGATCGTCGCACATGTGATTGTTTGCGTCGGTGTTGAGGTACAATTTCTTTCTTTTATCTTCAACTTGGTTTTGACACGCGATCAACAAAGTTTCTTCTTCTCTGCCTTTTTCTTCTACAAAGTTAGCTTTCTCCACAAATTTCTTCGAGAATCTACACTCAGATGCATAGTGACCAATCTTGTTGCAGTTGAAGCACTTGATTTATGATTTTTCACACCTCGACCATGAATTTCCTCTTCCACTATCTCTTGTTGCTTGTGGATTCCAACTTCTTTCTCCATTGTTAGAGTAGTTTTTGTAACTGCCTCTTCCTTCTCCTCCATGTTCTCGTCCACGTCCACGATCTTGGCCACGACCTCGTCCTCTTTGACTCTTGTAATTCACATAGTTTGTTTCGTTTATGTTGATTTGTAGTAGTTTTTCCATAGCCTCCTTTTGTTTAATTTTTCTCTTTTGGTTTTCTTCGTATGCTTGTAAGAAACCCATGAGTTGCTCAATAGTCATGGTCTTTAAATCCATGTTTTCTTCAATGTTGGTAACAATGAAGTCAAAACTTGAATTTAAAGTGCAGAGTATTTTCTCCATGACTTTCACCTCATCAACATCTTCGCCATTTCTTTTAAGTTATTTGACTACGGCTAATACTTGAGAAAAATAATCAAGAATTAACTCAGACTCTTTCATTAATAAACGTTTAAAATCACCTCTAAGAGTTTGAAGACGAATCTTTTTCACATGTCCCACTCCTTTGTTGCAAGTTTGAAGTTTGTCACGTGCTTCTTTGGTCGTAGTTGCGTTGGAGATCTTCTCAAATGTATCTTCATCCACCGATTGATAAATGAGGAAGAGAGCTTTCTTGGCTCTGTTTCTTGACTCCTTCAATGTCTCCTTTACACCTTGGCTTAGCGAGACTTCATTTTGCTCCTTGAAGTCTTTCTTAACGATATCTCACACATCTTGAGCTTCTAGTAGCACCTTCATCTTGATACTCCAATTGCCATAGTTGTTCTTTGTGAGCATCGACATTTGAAAAGGGAAACCTCCATTCACCATTTTTTTAGGACCTTGAAGCTCTAATGCCACTTTGTTGGAAATAAACTCTTTTTGTGTTTAGGGAAAGTGTGTGGGAGTATTAGAGACTTGACTAGAAACTTGATACGTATAAGAATTATTTATGGAAGAGAGAACTTTGTATTTTTGCTTGATGCAAAAGTGTAAGATCGCATCTCTCACTACGCCAAAAACTGGAATAGACAGCGCACCTTAGAGGGCGCTTTACTACAAAAGCGCTCTCTAAAGTGAAGCGAAAAATAAGGAGCAATAGACAGCGCACTTTAGAGAGCGCTTTTGTAACAAAGCGCCCTCTAAGGTGAAGCGAAAAAATAAGGAGGAGATAGAGGGACAACAATACATGGCGCTTTTTAGAAAGCGCCCTCTAAGGTTACCCTTAGAGGGCGCTTTTAATAAAGCGCTGTTATAAGTCCATGTGCATTTCCAGCTTATAAAGCGCTTCTGGAAAGCCTTAGAGAGCGCTTTCATAAGCGCCCTCTTAGGCCCCCTTTAGAGGGCGCTTTTTTTCCACAAGCGCCCTCTAATGTCCCCTTTAGTAAACATTAAAATTATAACATACTGCGCGTTTTGTTATTTCACTATCTGTTATTTTCGTTCTTTTTCACGTTAGGGTTCTAAGGCGTTTTCCTTCCACCTCTGTTAGATCTACATTATTACTGCGCGTTTCCTCCTTCTACCAATCAAAGGTACACGCTTTTCCCAATTTCTGTTTTATGTTATTGCTTTGTTTTAGCTTTGCCCAATTTCTGTTTTACATTATTACTGCGCGTTTCCTCCTTCTACGTTTGTTTCGACCATGATAGCGCATGCAATAGGAAATTGACGGTTGGTTTTTAGTGACCATGATAGCGCATGCAATGGGACTACATTACCCAGTAGTTAGGGTTATACGACCTATGAACATATGATTTTGTGTCAACACCAGTATCATTAGAAACCTAGGTCCGAATGTGTTTGAACTCTTCTGAAATTGTTTTTTTGTTTATTCTAATTAGTAATGGATAATACATGGATATCTTCCAATCGATTGTCGAGAGAGTACGAGAATGGGGTATCAGAATTCGTTAAGTTTGCCGTTGCGCACGCCGAAGACCCCAGTAGAATGATATGTCCTTGCTTGGGTTGTTGTTATGGGAAACGGGTTGACGCAGTTCAGTTGACATCGCATCTAATGAGGCATGGAATTGATCGAAGTTATACATGTTGGAATTTGCATGGTGAGAAAAGTAACGAGAATGTTGAACCGGGGGATAGTACGACCTATGCCTCAAACTATAGTGGCGCAGATACATACGATTGTGATCGAGTTGAAGAGATTGCAGAAGCACTTGAAGGAGATCTTAAGGATTGTCCCGAAATGTTTGAGAGGTTGGTAAGTGATGCAGAGAAACCTTTGTATGATGGTTGCACTAAATTCACAAGATTGTCTGCGGTATTAAAGTTGTACAACTTAAAGGCGGGCAATGGGTGGTCGGATAAAAGTTTCACAGAGTTATTAGCCCTTTTGAAAGATATGCTTCCTGAGGATAATGTTCTTCCCAATCGAACATATGAGACCAAAAAGATGTTGTGCTCTATTGGCATGAGCTATGATAAGATACATGCATGTCCAAACGATTGCGTTTTGTTTCGAAATGAGTATGCATCGTTAAATGAGTGTCCTAAATGCGGTGTCTCGCGATATAAGAACAAGTTGTCTCCAGCAAAAGTCTTGTGGTATTTTCCTGTTATTCCGAGATTTAGACGCATGTTTCGTAGTGAAACCGATTCAAGACACTTGACCTGGCATGCAGATGAAAGAATTATAGATGGAAAGTATCGACATCCGGCAGATTCACCACAGTGGTTGAAATTGATAATGATTATCCTGAATTTGGAGAAGAATCAAGAAACCTTCGCTTGGCATTATCTACTGATGGAATGAACCCACACGGTATCCAGAGTATCTCACACAGTACATGGCCTGTGATTATTATGATTTATAACCTACCTCCATGGCTATGTATGAAGCGTAAGTACATGATGTTGTCTATGTTGATTTCTGGACCTAAACAACCAGGGAATGACATAGACGTGTACTTGAAGCCCTTAATCGAAGATTTAAAGATTTTGTGGGAGACCGGTGTGGAGGTTTATGATGGATATAGGAAAGAAAGTTTCAACTTGAGGGCGATGTTGTTGGCACAATTAATGATTTTCCAGCATACGGAAATCTATCAGGGTATAGCATAAAAGGTCAATGTGCGTGTCCTATTTGTGAAGATAAAACAGATTGGAAGCGCTTGGAGTTTGGTCAGAAGAATGTCTTTCTCGGTCATCGGAGATTCTTAAATTCAAATCATCACTACCGTGGATGGAGAAAGGCGTTCAATGGAGAGACAGAACAAGGCAGAGCTCCACCTATATTGACGGGTGATGATCAATTTTTGAAAAGGTGAAAGATTTGGATACTCAGTTTGGCAAGCCTTTTGCCCACACACTTGTCAAAAGTGGGTGGAAGAAGAGGTCAGTTTTTTTTTAATTGCCGTATTGGAAGTCCTTGTATGTGAGACATTTTCTTGATGTTATGCATATTGAAAAAAATGTATTTGAAAGTGTTATTGGCACGTTACTCAATATACAAGGAAAGTCTAAGGATGGCCTTAAGGCAAGAAAGGACTTGATAGCGATGGGAATAAGAACTGAATTAGGACCCTTGAAGAAAGGAAAACGAACATATCTACCTCCTGCTGCTTATACTCTATCTAGAAAGGAGAAAAAAACATTGTGTAAGTTTCTAAGTGAAGTTAAAGTTCCAGAAGGGTACTCTTCAGATATTAGAAGACTTGTGTCTATGAAAGACCTCAAGTTAAAGAGTTTAAAGACCCATGATTGCCATGTTATAATGGAACATTTTCTCCCAATAGGTATACGTTCTATTCTTCCAGAAAAAGTAAGAAGCTCTATAACTAAGTTGTGTTCTTTCTTCAAGTCAATTTGCAGTAAGGTGATCAATCCTGCGATCTTACCAATGTTGCAAAAAGAAATCGTTATTACTTTGTGTGAGCTTGAAATGTTTTTTCCCCCATCATTTTTTGACATAATGGTACATCTAGTTGTTCATCTTGTGAAAGAGACACAATTGTGTGGACCAGCTTATATGAGATGGATGTACCCTGTTGAACGTTATATGAAAATATTAAAAGGGTACGTGAAGAACCGAAGTCGACCAGAAGGTTGTATGGTTGAAAGATACATTGTTGAAGAAGCGATTGAGTTTTGTACTGAATATTTGTCTAATGTTCAGTCAATCGGACTCCCCAAGTCTCAGCTTGTCGAAAAGAAAGAAGGAAAAAATCTAATTGGAAATAAAATCGTGGCAGTATCAAGGGTCGAACGGGATCAAGTGCATTTGTATGTTCTGCACAATGAGAATGAGGTTGAGCCGTATGTTGAAATTCACAAGGATGTTCTCCGAGGTTTAAATCCCAATAGAAATGAAAATTGGATAGTACGAGAGCACAATCGATGTTTTATACCTTGGTTTAAGGATCATATTTATTCAAAGTATTATTCAGATCCCGCTTCAATAACAGAAAGGTTGAGATGCTTAGCATATGGTCCAAGTTTCCATGTTTTTTCTTATAGCGCATACGCGATTAATGGATACACATTTTATACCAAAGAACAAGATGATAAAAGTACTATGCAGAATAGTGGTGTCACCGTGGTAGCTGAAGCAATGCACATATCAAGTGTGAAGGACTTAAACCCCAAATTTGCAAATCTGTCGTATTTTGGTGTTATCGAGCGCATTTGGGTGTTTGATTATGAGAAGTTTCAGATTCCTATATTTGGTTGCAAGTGGGTTGAAAATAATAACGGCATTCGAATGGATAAGTCAGGATTTTTGCAAGTGGATCTTAATAGGGTGGGATACAAAGATGAGTCTTTTATTCTAGCCTCTCAAGCTAGACAAGTGTTCTATGTCAATGATCCGAAAAGTACGAAATGGTCTATAGTTCTTTTTTCCAACAAAGTAATTGATGAAAACACTGGAGATCAAGGTGATATTGATGTTGAGATTGAATCGTTTACCAGAAATGATCAAGATGAGAATATTATATCAAATGATTCATATATTAGAAATGATCATAATGAGGGTATTTGGATCAATCCAACCGTCCGTGTTGTTAAGAGACATGTAGAACATATTCCAACCAAGAAAAGAAAGAGAACTTAGTGAAAAAGGTACAGGTCAAATGATTTTAATTGTTTTCTTTATTACAGGTAAAATGACTTTTATGATTTTAATTGTTTTTACATTTGTCATCTGATTTTAATTGTTTTCTTTATTACAGGTAAAATGGCTATTATGAAGTCAATCATTCGTGCAAGAGACAAGGGTGTAAAATTTGAAGTACATTGGAGTGCTGAAGACCAACTAATTTTTTTTCATCAGGCTTGTGTCTCAATAGAGGATGGGTATCTACCTAAAGTTACTTTTGTAGTGGTCCAAAAGAGACATCACACCCGTCTCTTTCCTGTCAACCCCAAAGAGACCGATAGAAGTGGAAATATTATGCCAGGTTTTTTCAATATATTTCTCAACGCAGTTGGTATATATTATCATTTGAATTTATCACTTTTTGCTGATTTTGTTGTTCTAAATTGTCAAAGGAACCGTGGTAGACACCAGCATTTGTCACCCTAGGGAATTTGATTTTTACCTTAACAGCCATGCAGGAATTCAGGTAATATTAGCTATGTCATTTAATTTTTACCTAAACTTGTACTGTTTTCATTAATTTTAGAAGCCTTCTGATACTATTTTTTCCATTCAGTTATGCGAGGTGTACTCGATCTGTCTCAATAGGTTTGTTACTCGATTCCCTTTGCTTGTTTTTGTTTTAGGCTATACAAAACTTTAGTTTAACAAAAATGTTATCTTGTATGCAGTTCCTCCTGCCTATTATGCACACTTGCTATTATTCACCATGCCTTTTTTGGATATACTACTTATGCTGCCATCTGTATTTTTGGTTGAGCCTTATTTTGTATGGATGTGCGATAGAACTACTAGACAGCTTTTGGATATACAGAACATGTTTGCCACCATGGGTGGATGGGCGTTATTTTGTTTAGTATTGGTTAGAACTACTAGACAGCTTTTGGATACAGTGGTCACTGGGTGTTGGTTGCTATGGATCTTTCGAGACTAATAGTGTATTATCTCGATTCGTTATTGGGTGATTGGAGTAAATATCCGAGTATGAAGAAGACGGTTGACGCGTAAGTGAAATTCCCCTAAATATTCGTGTGTATTTGTATATTTAATTATGTCTTTCAGATATTTCATCTAATTTGTTACTAAATCATGAATATGTTTTATTCTCTTAATTGTAGTACTTTGAGGAATACAAATCTTACTCAAGAGCTCATTTGGATGAAATGAAGGATGAATTGTGTCAATTCATTGTTGATCAAAGAATCATATAGCTAGGTTGTATATTGTTGTACATATATGTATGGAATGTTGTTGTTGTATGTTGTTGTTGTATATATGTTGTATATTGTTGTTGTACTTTTACTAAATCATGAATATGTTGTTGTATATTGTTGATCAAAGAATCATATATTAATGTTGTATATATGGAGGATTAATGTTGTATATAAATGGATTCATGTTGTATATATCAATGGATTAATGGTGTATAACATTGGATTAAAGGATGAAATCAATATGAATTTTACACTTTTGCAGCATGCGAACAGGTTACCAATTAAATATCCACTGTTTTTCAAACAATTTTTTTTAAAATAACTAACACTTTAGAGGGCGCTTTGTCCAGAAAGCGCCCTCTAAACACTTTACATTGACAACTTTAGAGGGCGCTTTGTCCAGAAAGCGCCCTCTAAACACTTTACATTGACAACTTTAGAGGGCGCTTTTTCCTGAAAGCGCCCTCTAAACACTTTACATTGACAACTTTAGAGGGCGCTTTTTCCTGAAAGCGCCCTCTAAACACTTTACATTGACAACTTTAGAGGGCGCTTTTTCCTGAAAGCGCCCTCTAAACACTTTACATTGACAACTTTTCTGGAAAAAGCGCCCTCTAAGGTGTCCCTTTATGGACCACTCCAGAGGGCGCTTTTTTCTGAAAGCGCACTATAATGTGGCCACTTTAGACAGCGCTTTCTCCAGGAAAACAAAGCGCTGTCTTTACCTATGCCAGCGCCACTTTAGAGGGCGCTTAAAAGCGCTGTTATAGGCCAAAATAAGCGCCCTCTTTTCCCTTATTTGGCGTAGTGTCTATTTGTAGTACTCTAAGGAGAACTCTAGACACACTAATTCTAGAGAGTTCTCAACTCTAGACATTCAAAGAATATTCTAAAAAATATTACAATCTTAAAAAATATCTAGACACTCCAAATATTATAAGAGTTTTCTAGAAACATTATCCAAAATAAACTTAACTCAAATATCAAATAATAAGATTAGACCCAAATCAAGTTTAATATTTCAACAAAATATATATTATATATAGTATATATAGATATATATATATATATATATATATATATATATATAATATATATTGCTATTTATATATATATATATATATTATATATATATATAAAATAGCAATATATATATATATATATATATATATATATATAATATATATATATATATATATATAAATATAATAGCAATATATATAGATATAATATATATATATATTATATATATATATATATATTATATATATATATATATATAATCTATATTATATATATATATAAATATATATATAATTATAATATATATATATATCTATATATATATATATATATATATATATATATAATATTATATATATATATATATATATATATATATATATATATATATATATATATATAAATAGCATACAAACATATAATAAACTGCACTATTATTTTTTTAGATGATAAAATCAATTCTCTTAAACATTATATTTATTATTCTAGATGACACACCATTGTTATGCATGACTCCTTATATTTTTGATAAACAAAATCAACTATTATTAAAAAATTAAAGGTGTCAAAAATAAATAATAGGAAAGCAACCATTTTATTTGAAACCGTTTTAAGAGTTGTGTACTTCACGCTAAAATTTATTTAATAAATAGAGAAACCTACCGTTAAACCAGATTCATAAGAGATGGTAGTCCCTCTCATGTATAACGACATGATGTTTTCGGACCATTAAAGGTTTCACATCATTCACATTAGAGCACAGAAGGATTTGCCGTCTGAAATAGAGACGAATTTAAACTCTAATTTTCGTTGGAAATCCAATATTTTGAGTAGATATTATGGATTTGCATTATCACTATAACGTATCATATGGTTTAAGTTTCATCCTTTGTTTTCACATCATTTGTATATACATTTGAATCTTTTAGTTAGGAACATTTTCTTTTTGAATGGAATATTTTGTAAGGTTGTGGTGGCATTGGAGCAATATTTGATGTGGAAAGCTTGTTTATGTTCTCAGCCTTCATAATTGACCTTATATCTCACTCTTCAATTTCAGATAAAGTTTTTTTATAAACGGGTCGTCTTTTGTTATTTTCTCTTCTTTCTTATTCATAATAGTGGTCATAGTGGTGCTTACCACTTGCTAGGAAAGTCATGAAACGTGCGACGTGGACAGATTATTTCAGAATGCCCTTATTTTGAAAGTCTTATCACCTTTTGTTAGATTGTTTCAAGATTTACAGTTATATTTCTAGGAATAATATTCGTAGAATTATTATTATCAAGAATATTATTCCTACTTATGTGTTCGGTAGAGATTTAAATTTTTTAGGAATAATTATAAAATTTATTTAATTTAAAATTATAAAAAAATAAAATTATAAATAAATGTGAAAGATAGTGGTAAGTTATAATTGGTTAAACTTAATTCCATTAGAATGTTGTATTCCCACCCTTTAAGTATTGGAATAAAAATAAAAAATTCATGTATAAATAAAATTCATAGGAATAAAAATTTTCATGGAATAATTTTGTAAAACTTGAATCAAATATGAGAATATTGCATTTTCATAATCATATTCCTGAGAATATTTTTTCAAACCTTGAAACAAACACACCCTAAATTAAACCTAATGAATAACTTTTATGTTGATGGAAAAGTTAAAAGACTTCAAAGTAGTCATAAAATTTTAGAATAAAGAAGTTTTGGGAAATCTTGATTCCCAATTAGATAATTTCAAAGAGAAGGTGACAAGGTGGATTTTTTGGCTTTTTTAAACTATTATTTGCTAAAGAGATTGATTCTAGATAATGGCAATTGTGGACATGTAGTCCTTTCTTTGAAAAAAAAATCAATTGTTCTCAGATCAATGTCTAAATGGCTTACTGAGTGACATCAATTCTAATTACTTTCATGCATCCGTTAAGAGTAGAAGAAAAAAGAATGTTATCTTATATCTTATCTTAAAGTTGGAGAGGAATGAATTGAAGGAGTGTCTGATATTAGACAAAAGGTAGTGAATCATTTCACTAAGATTTAAAAAAAAAAAAAATGTTGATAGATCCCGTCTGAGTGGTCTAGTTTTCAGCTCTCTTTTGAATAACTATAACTTTTCTTTGTCGGCTCCCTTTAGTCTCCAAGAACTAGATGATGACTATCTATCATCATATAATTTTATTGAGCATTTGCACATGTTTTGATTTGATGTAATTTTGGTTTAATGTATCTTGGCTTTGAGAAGAATTAAAGGGAAGCGAAGAAAGAAGAAAAAGAAAGAAAAATGAAGAAAATAACGAATAAAACATGTGAAAGCTATTGATATATTTGTGCCAATTTCGTGCGGCGAAGGCCAAGAAAAGATGCCATCGCGCCACAACATAAAGGCATCGCGACACGATGCGAAGTTTGCCAGCACATCGTGGTACGATTAGAACACGTCGTGGTACGACCCAATTCAAATTCGGACACGTTTTAAAGGGCAGTTTAACATTTTTTGACGGCGTGGGAACATTCTGCTAAGAATTCCAAAGCAGTTTTGATGGTAAAGGAGGACATCAAAGCTCCAGAATAAAGAGGTTTCACCATACGAAGACCAAATTCTTCTCGAAATTTAATGTACTATTTCTTTAACTCTATTGTAAGAATCATGTTCCAATGAGTAACTAATTTTTCTTTAACTTTTCTTTTGATTAGGTTTTAGGAGATTAATATATATTTGATATGTTGTGACACATGATTTATTTATCTATTATTTTCTTAAATTGATATTGTAGTGTTTATTTCTTTACTCTTTTGTGCATTATTTTGTTTGTGTTGACGAGCACATATATTGAACTTAGGTTTGTAGGGATTACTGGCCCTAACTCTATAAACCTGATCTAGAGTAATTATCGAACTTAGGAATTAATTTATGCATAAACAATTATAAGTTGTGCCTTGTGAATTAACATTATAATCATGTCTAATTTAACTTCAAATTGTCCTATAGAATTAGGGAGTTATCGTATAAGTTAGTGAGTTATATACCAAAGGATTGAGTATAACGGTCACGTAAATTCGTCGTATTTCTACAATATTAATTTAAAATAAAATAATCAGAATCATCAACAGTGAGATTTAGGGATTTTGAATAAAACCCGATCACCTTTATTCTGCTATTTTCCAATACTTATTTGTTTTTCCTGTTCAAACTAAATATTTCCAAAACCCCAAGTTTACCTTTTAAAACCCATTTTGAATGCTTTGTTAAAATAGAACAATTTATACGGAGATGAATCATTTTTATTACTTACGATAATTTTTAGTAAACTTTCTAGAAATCCATCAAGAGGTTGGTGTCATTGTCGGGGATTGTTGAATTATTTCGCAAGACAATTTAGGTGTTTTGAAAGTTTTAATTATTTTTAGTTTTAGTTTTAGTTTATTTCTTAATATTATCTTGTTTTATTTTTAATTTCTATTCTTATTTTACTTTTTAACTGGTGTAGTGCTACTAAGATGTTTTCTAGTTGTGTATGTAAGGTTTAGGATCGACGTTATTGTCATTTTATTTGGAGATAAAAGAGACAACTAGAGCAAACTAGAAAGTAGATAGAGAAGCACAAGAAAGATTAGAAGAAGAACATTCTCCAAATACTTCGGATCATGAAAGTGAGCAAGAGGAAGAAGTTATGACAATTCCACCACCAAGAAGGACCATGAGGGACTATTGCAGGAGGACTGGTGTCAACCAGATGTGGGTAATTGAATATCACATCAAGTTGAGACTTTGTAGGTTTAACTATCTGGACAAAAAATGTTGGTTGCAATGTCTACCGAGTGGTACGATTTTGACATAGATAGAGTTAGAAGATAAGTTTCTAGAAAGATTTTTCCTCCAATGCTTTGTCTGTTGAAATAATTGCTAAAATTTCAAATTTCTCACAAGGAAATTCAGAATCACTTTACTTATAAGGTGTCTGAATCATAACATGCATAACATGGAACAAATGCAAGAGTTTACAACTGGTCTAAAAGCTCAAACAAGAATACTTCTGGATGCCTTAATTGGAGGTACAATCAAAATAAATATTGAAGGCGAGGTGAAAAAGTTGATAGAGAGGTTTGAAAACTGAACAAAATAAAAATGGTGTATTATGATTGGATGCTCACACAACCTTGTTATCTCAATTAGAAGTTATTACTAAGCAATTAGCAAGAGCAACAATTATTCCTACAAATGTGAATCAAGCTCAAGCATTGTAGTGTGATTTTTGTGGGAATGAGCATGATAATGGATATTGCATACCAGAAGGATTCATGGAAGAAACTGAGTATGTAAACAACTTTCCAAGAGGCAACCCTTATTCTAACACTTAAAATCCAAGTTGGAAGAATCATCTTAATTTCAAGTGGATCAACATCACAAGTTTGAATCCAATTCAAGGTGTTCTTCAGGTTCCTCATATTCATCATGTAATTCAAATGTAATAATCAAGGAAGCCTTCTCCATTAGAAGAAACTATGGCCCAATTTATGAAGATAAATTAAAGTAACTTTGATACTATGAGTAAGAATCATGAAGCATCTATTAAAAATTTGGAGATACAAATTGGTCAACAATCAAGATAATTAGCACCACAAACAGTTGGGGGTTTCAATGGGAATATTGTAGATAATCATAAGAATGAGACTTGTAAGGCTATAGAGTTGAGAAACATGATTGTACCTTCTATTCCTAACACAATATGGGAGAGGTAAAAGTGAGTGAAAACAAGGGGAAAAAGAAAAATGAGGAAGGAGTGGAAAAAGGTGATTTAGTAGATAAGGGAGAGGTTGAAAATGAGAAAGAATTAGAAGGAGAAAAAATTGAGAACGCGAGTGAAGAATCTGTGAGGGACGATACACTTGATAAAAACATTGATAGAAACTCACCCTTTAGGAAAACCAAGAAGAAAATTATAAATGAACCTGATCGTAAACTACCATACTATGTTAATCCTCCTTACCAAATCTGAAAAAGAAACACAAGAAAGAGATGAAAGTGGGACAATTCAAAAAGTAAATATTTACAAAGCTCCAAGTTAGTATCCAATTTTGTGAAGCTGTAAATCAAACGCCGATGTACGCTAAATTCACGAAATACCTATTCACATGAAAGCTTAAGCCAAAGTACAATGAGAATATAACTTTAACTAAAGAATGTAGTGTCATAATTCAAAATAAGCTTCCACACAAAATCAAAGGTCCAAGGTGATTCATTATTCCTTATACCAGTAGAAAATTGAATAATTGAAATGCACTTTGTGATTTAGGGGAAAAGTATCCATCTGATGCCTCTATCTATGATGAAGAAGCTTAATTGTGGGGAACCAAAGCCTACTCAAATGACTTTGAGTTTAGCAGATAAATTCATCACTTACCCTTATGAAGTTCTAGAAGATGTATTTGTCTGAGTCAAATATTTACTATTTCGTACAAACTTTATGATATTAGACGCGGTAGAAGACAGAAAGACACTTGTGGATCTATGTGCTTACAAATATGAAGCCAAGGATCATGCTGACAACCTTCCCAGTTTATTGATGATGACAATGCTAATGATTGTAGAATTCACTATTAATATCCTTCCAAATCTTTGATGATGGTGATTTACTTGAAGATATCTTAACTCACATCAAGTAAGAAGATTGAAGATTCCAATATACTGCTTATAAAAGTGAAACATCTTGAAGAGGAACTTGAAAGCTTCAGAATTATGAAAGAGAGGAAGTGTGAAAGCTCACATGGTCGTGTATGTCTGAGTAATCAGGGTCTTATAATATTAGGAGAGTAACTCATAAGTTACTAAGGTATCACACATACACACACACACATGCATACCCACACACACACACGCATATACATGCACACACACACACACACACATACATGCACACACACACATACATGCATGCACACACACACACAAACACACACAAGTGCACATACACATACACATGCATACACACACACACACACACACACACACACACACACACACACACACACACATAGGGGTGTACATGGGCCGGTTTGGCCAAACCCAATACCCAATCCATATAGGACACTCAAGTTTGGGTGAGGTAAAATAACCACTCGTTACATCAATAGACCAGTTTGGGCAAACCCACTAATTTTCGGGTTGGGTTGGGTTGTGGGTTCCCCAAATAATTTTTTTATTTTATTAATATTAAATCACTAAATGATAAGTCATCATATTTTTTTCATAAAAAATACTCAACAATTTTATCTACTTCAAAAAAAAAATTAGATAACCTATATTTACTATCTTTTAGCATCATAAAATAATAAATGATATTATCAACTAATAAGAATTATTATAAATTACTAGCAACAAACTTAAGTTGCATGACATAAAAATGAATCAGCATCAAAATAACTAAAGAGTGAAATATTCAAAATGAGTTAAAGTCATGGTTCACTAAAATAATAAATATTAAGAGACTAAAATTGCAACAACTAAGTTAATATTTATCAAAATAATTAAAATTATAATAATAAATGTTTGATTAGTGGGTCAGTGGGTTTTTTGGGTTTTAGTCCGGTTTTACCCGAAATCCGGTTTTTTAATGGGTTTTTTAGTTTTTAAATCCATATCCACCCTATTACCCGACCCAACCCACTTTTTTGGGTTTTTTTTGTGGGTTTAACTGGGGTTTGTGGGTTGGCCCAACCCATGTACACCCCTACACACGCACACATACACACACACACATTTATTCATCATAAAAGAAGATGAATATAGTTTTGTGAAGTTTGGTGTGTTCACTGATGATTCAGCATGCAAAGTAAATAGTATCCAATTGTTTATGATTGATCATAATATGCTTTTATGATTTATGTTGTGGTTTACTGATTATTTTGTGTGCACCAAGTTAAAGCCTAGATCATCAAATTGATATGATTGTTCCAATATCCTTTACTCTTCTTGTAGTGTACCTTAATTATATGTACTTAGCACGTTGTATTATATATATATATATATATTATATATATATATATATATATATATATATATGTGTGTGTGTGTGTGTGTGTGTGTGTGTGTGTGTGTGTGTGTGTGTGTGTGTGTGTATGTGTGTGTGTGTGTGTGTGTGTGTGTGTGTGTGTGAGGGTAGCATAAATCATTTGGGCATATCATACATCCGATCTTTTTATTCATTTGTGTATAATATTCTCATTCATCTGTGCATAACATTCTCATTTGCCTGTGCGTAACATTTTCATTCATCTGTGCATATCATGTTAATTCATCTTAGTATTATTTCTCATATGGCATTAATCCTTTTTATAAGCACATTAATATTTTTTCATTTAAACTTCAAATGTTATTTTTGCGGAAGTAGGTTATAAGGATTTTTCTTGTTTTTAAGAGATGGTTCTTATGTTTTTATTTTTCCGGAAATATTTCTAGGAACTTATGAAGAAAAGTGCAGAAAAATAAATGCAAGACTGTAAATAACACAGAGATATATCCTGGTTCCTCTTTCCAAATAAGAGTACTCTAGTCCCCTCACACCATATGGGAGATTTCCCTATTGTTATATTTTTCTACAAGTCTACGACTAAGACTTCTCTTACATTCTTCTAACAACAGCAAAAAAGTGAACCACTTCCTTGATTACCAAACACCAATAACTATGGTGGACTTTGAATCATCCTGATTCAAAGGACTTTTCCCAAAAGTAGAAATAAAACTCTTCCTATTAGCAAACACCTGTAGAAAGAACAACCTCTTTCTTACAGACAAAAATCACCACAAACTTGGTTAATAAATTATTACAAACAGATACAAATGAATACAAACATATTTATATGCTTTTTAATATTTTGAAAATATGATCTTCTCTTTCAAAATGAATAATTCAAGAGTATTCAAATATTAAGTGAACAATGGGTTATGAAACTTTTCTCAAATGAATGACATTTATGCAGTAAAAAATTTCTATGACATTTTCTATGAACACTTTGAAAAATAGTAAGAATCGTTTGAAAAAATATAATGAAAGAGGTGATTTAACAATGAAAACTTATGTTATCACCCTAGAATGAAATCACCCTGTAGAAATGAAGACCTCTTTGCCAAATCTAGTCGAAATCTCATCAAGATTTTCTTAGTCGAACTCGACTTACTTTTCCAAATATTTCCTTCAACTTTTCTTTGATATCTTAAATCCTTCTTAGCGTCGAAATTCCAACTAACAAATTCATAGACGACTACTCTAGATATGTGTACATATTTCTCATACATGAAAAGTCTAAATCATTGAATGTGTTCAAATTGTTTAAGGTTGGAGTTGATATTTAACTCAACAAAATAATTAAGAAAGTCAAGTCTGACTGTGGTGGTGAATATTACGACAGATATGACGGTTCAGGTGAACAACGTCCAGGGCCTTTTGCCAAATACCTGGAGGAATTTGGAATTGTCCCACAATACACCATGCCAAGATCGCCTAGTATGAACGTGTTAGAACAAGATTTTGATTTTGCAATATATCTCTAAGTTTTGATGATAACAAAGAATGAAATAATTTGGTACCCTAACAATTTTCTTAAGTGTGCAGGATTCTAAGTCAATATGACTCTGATAAGTCACCTTCTGATTATTAAGAAACGAACATCTGGCATCTGATTTAGTCCAGAAACGCTGACCCAACACAAAGATAAATCATATCTCACTTTGAACATAATGCATCTGAGGAGCAATCACCTGAAGAATCTGACTATGAAGTTCAAGCTCTGATGATCTGATTCTAAGAACTCTCTCTGAAGACTCTGCAAGAAATATATGAAGACTCTACAAGATATATCTGAAGACTCTAACTCTAAAGACTCTGATCATGCTCACCTTACTTTGACACATGCTTAAAAACACGTCATCACCTGGTCAGAAACTTAAGCTGGAAGCATTCAAATTGTAGTACAATCCTGTTAAGGAAACATTCAATTATGCTCCAACACTGCTATGGAAAGGATAAGAAATTTACTACATTTATCTCCCATAGCTGGTACGAAATATTCATTGATTTCCCCCAACGGCATCATCTCAAGTGCTATATAAGGGCCTCCTCACAACTTGTTGAAATACACAACTTTGATACAACAACATTCTCATACTCTGAATATTCACTCATCACTATTGTTGTAAGAAATAGTTTCCATATAATAGTTGTTGCTCAATATTATGTGGTTATTTTTCCCTGGTCTAAAATTGTATCTATACTGTTTATCTAGAAACGTCTAGCAAAACACTTTGTAATTTTTGTAATTGCTTTTGATTCCTCAAGTGACTTGTTTAGGTCTATAGACTTGAGAGGGCTAAGAGGTTGTTGAACTCTTAGACGAACTTTGTAATCTATTAAGATTAGTGGACTAAGTCCTTGTTGAAGGAAGAGTTTCTTCCTAGGCTATGATGCTGATCTCTGGGATATGGTTACAAATCGTTATGACCTACCCATATCTGAAATTGGTATTCAAATTCAAAGGAGAAGAATGAACGACGATCAGAAGCGTGATTTCAAGAATCACCATAAAGCCAGAACCATTATGTTAAACGTTATTTCCTACAACGAGTATGAGAAGATAACTAACAGGGAAACAACCAAAGATATTTTTAACTCCTTGAAAATGATACACGAAGGCAACAACCAAGTTAAAGAGACTAAGGCTCTGGCCTTAATCCATAAGTATAAAGCCTTCAGAATGAAAGATGATGAAGTTGTTGAAGTGATGTTCTCAAGGTTCCAAACCTTAGTTGCAGGACTCAAGGTTCTGGACAAAGGATATACTACAACAGATCACGTCAAGAAGATAATCAGAAGTCTTCCCAAGAAGTGGAGACCTATGGTTACTGCTCTAAAGTTATCCAAGGATCTGAACAACATAAGTCTTGAAGAACTTATCAGCTCTCTCGGAAGTCATGAAATAGAGATAGAAGAAGATGAACCTCAGAAGAAGAGCAAATATGTTGCTTTAAAATCTAGATCAGAAAGAAAAAATCTAGAAAGGAACAAAGCTATTCAAGCTAAAGAAGAAGAAGCTGATGACTCTGAGAATGAAGATTCTGATGACGAAGAAAAATTATCTCTTCTTTCCAGAACAATCAAACAACTCTGAAGAAAAAGACAAAATAACTTCAGAAGGTCCAAACAGAAGGGAGACCGTCCAGATTCAACCTTTAGAGGAAGACCCAATAAGGAAGTAACGTGTTATGAATGCAAAGAGCATGGGCATTACATAAATGACTGTCCAAAGATAAAGAAGGATAACTCCAGAAAAGAAAGCTTCAAGAAGAACTCATTCAAGGCAAAGAAGAAATGACTCATTGCAACATGGGACGACTCTGAATCTGAAGCTTTAGAGTCTGATTCTAAAGAGGAGCTAGCAAACGTAGCATTCATGGCCACTACCTCTGGAAGTCCATCCGAAAGAGAGTCTAACTCTGAAGAGGTATTATCTGACTTTTCTCGTTCTGATCTCGAATCCTGTTTTCCAGAATCTATGAGCTTGTATCAAAAGCTTCGACAAAAATTCAAGAACCTGAAAATGGTTCATGAGGAGACTGTTGAAGAGTGTGAGAAGCTTGAGAAAGAAGTTTCTGAACTTAAAGAAAATAATTTTATTCTTGAAATATAAAAAGATTTTTCAACTAAGAAATGTTCAAAACTTGAGGAAACTCTTTCCAAAGCTCCACCTACTTCTGACACTATTATATACAAATATGATAAAGCCTTTCAGAAATTTCTGAACAACAACATTGATAGAAGCAGAATGTTTTCTATGATCTATGGTGTAAGTCATAACAGTAAAAGAGGAATCGGTTATGAATCTGATGATGATGACCAGGGACCTTCTATAGAAAACAAACCAAAATCTCCTTTTTCTTACCATTATATACCGACACAAATACAAAAGTTCAGTAATGCTAGAAAATCGAAAGTTTTCAGAAACTATGGGAAAATTAATCCTAAAGGACCCAAAATATTTTGGGTACCAAAAGATAAAATAGTGTGCGTTGCAGATATCCTATGCAGCAGAGTTAAAACATCAGCCATGGTACCTGGACTCTGGATGCTCGCGACACATGACGGGAAGAAAACATATGTTTCAAGACATGGAAATTAAAGATGTTGGTTTCGTAGGCTTTGGAGGAAAACAGAAAGGAAGAATCAGAGGATCTGGAACAATTGGTAACAGATCTCTTTCGTTTATTTTTGATGTTCTTTATGTTGAGGGACTAATGCATAATTTGTTATCCATAAGTCAATTAAGTGATAACGGTTATGATATTATTTTTAATAAAAAACGTGCAAGACTGTCAATCAGAAGAATGACACAATCTTTTTCACTAGAAAGAGGAAAAACAACATTTATAAAATAAAACTTTCAAATTTGAAAAATCAAAACGTGAAATGCTTGATGTATGTCAATGAAGAGCAATGGGTGTGACATAGATGCTTGGGTCATATTAGCTTGAGGAGGATTTCTCAGCTAAATAAACTTGAGTTAGTCAGAGGACTGCCTAAGTTGAAGTTTTCTTCAGATGCTCTTTGTGAAGCATGTTAGAAAGGGAAATTTTCTAAAACAACTTTCAAAAACAAAAATGTTGTTTCCACCTCCAGACCTCTGGAACTTCTACACATTGATATTTTTGGACCTGTTAAGACAGCGGTAGTAAATGGTAAGAAGTATGGACTTGTCATTATTGATGACTACAGTCGTTGGACATGGGTGAAATTCTTAAGGCACAAGAATGAGTCACATTCTGTGTTCACCAGTTTCAGTTCAAAAGTGAAAAATGAATATGACTATAAGATTATCAGAGTCAGAAGTGATCATGGTGGAAAATTTGAAAATAAACTTTTTGAAGAACTTTTTGATTCTAATGGAATATCCTATGATTTCTTCTGTCCTAGAACTCCACAACGAAATGTAGTTGTAAAAAGGAAGAATATGAATCTCCAAAAAAATGGCCAGAACCATGATCAATGAGACTAATGTGGCTAAGCACTTCTGGGCAGAAGCTGTGAATACATCATGCTATATTCAGAATCGAATCTCTATCAGACCTATTCTGGAGAAGACTCCTTATGAACTGTGTAAGGGAAAAAAACCAACATTGCTTATTTTCATCTTTTTCGATGCTCTTGTTTTATTTTGAACACTAAAGATAATCTGAACAAGTTTGACTCTAAGGAACAAAAGTGTATTATGTTGAGATACTCAGAATGTTCTAAAGGATATCGAGTATACAATACTGAAACATAAATTATGGAAGAATCAATTCATGTCAGATTTGATGATAAGCTTGACTCTAAAAAGTCAAAGCTAGTTAAGAAATTTGCAGATATGGAGATCACACTTGCTTGTTCTGCCGAAAAGACAAATGATTCTAAAGAAGTTGAAAGAGGAAATTCATAAGCACCTGAATGCACAATAAATCAGAAAAGAGAAAGAAATAGGAAGAATGTTTCTGAAGAACTAATTCTGGGAAACAAGGATGAACCTGTTAGAACAAGATCAACATTCAAAGTTTCTGAAGAAACACTTTTGGGACTAGTATCTCTAATAGAGCCAACATCTTGTGAAAAAGCTCTTCAAGATAAAGAATGGATTCTGGAAATGAAAGAAGAACTTGATCAGTTTTCTAGAAATGATGTTTGAGATCTTGTACCAAGACCCAACGGAAACTAAATGGGTTTACAGAAACAAGCTAAATGAAAAGGGTGAAGTCGTCAGGACCAAAGCACGACTGGTGGCACAAGGTTATAGTCTACAAGAAGGAATTGACTTCAACGAAACCTTTGCTCCAGTCGTGAGGTTAGAATCTATTCGTCTCCTTGTATCCTTTGCTTTTAATTATTCTATTAAGTTATATCAAATGGACGTCAAAAGTGCATCTCTGAATGGTTACATTTCTGAAAAAGTGTATGTCCATCAACCTCCTAGCTTTGAAAATTCAAAAATTCCAGAACATGTTTTCAAACTTAAGAAATCTCTTTACGGTCTGAAACAAGCTCCCAGAGCTTGATATGAAAGACTTAGTTCATTTCTTCTAGAAAATGATTTTATCAGAGGCAAAGTGGACTCCACTCTCTTTTGCAAAAACATCAGAAACAATCTTATGATTTGTCAGATCTATGTTGATGATATAATATCTGGTTTTGCTAACCCCTCTGTTTGCCAAGAATTTTCTGAGTTAATGCAAGTAAAATTTGAAATGAACTTAATGCAAGAACTAAAATTCTTTCTGGGCATTCAAATCAATCAAACATCAGAAGCAACGCATGTCTATCAAAGCAATTACATAAAAGATCTTTTGAAGAAATTTGATATGACAGAAAGCAAGCCAGCCAAGACTCCCATGCACCCCACTTGCATTATGGAGAAGGAAGAGGTAAGTCAAAAGGTTTGTCAGAAACTCTATCGTGGTATGATATGCTCACTCCTTTATCTGACTGCTTCTCATCCTGATATATTATTCAGTGTATGTCTGTGTGCTAGATTTCAATCAGATCCAAGGGAATCTCACTTAACTGCTGTTAAGAGAATCCTTAGGTATCTGAAAGGAACACCTAATCTTGGCTTGATGTATAAGAAAACATCAAAGTACATGCTCTCTGGGTATTGTGATGCAGATTATGCTGGAGATAAGTTAGAACGCAAAAGCACATATGGGAAGTGTCAATTTCTGAGAGGAAACCTCATCTCATGGGCAAGAAAAATACAATCAACCATTGCACTGTCAACTGCAGAAGCATAATATATCTCAGCTTCACTTTGCATCACTCAGATGCTCTAGATGAAGAATCAGCTTGAGGACTTTCAGATATATGAGAGTAACATTCATATCTTTTATGATAATACTGCTGCTATTTGCTTAAGTAAGAATCCAATTTTACATTCTAGAGCGAAGTACATAGAAATTAAACACCATTTTATCAGAGATTATGTTCAGAAAGGGACAGTTGCTTTAAAATTTATAGATACAAAGCATCAATGGGCTGATATCTTTACAAAACCCTTAGCCGAAGATAGATTTCTCTTCATTCTGAAAAATTAAAATATGGCAGATTGCCCATAATGACTCTGCACCCGTGCTCCTCATCTCTAACGTAAAAATAGACTTTGACTTAAGCATATGATATTTATCTGATTATGATTCTGACACTTCTACAAGTTAGAAGATATCTTTATCATACACTTCTCCATTCAGAAACCTTTTGGTATTCTTGACTCCGGATACATCAACACGTGGTCTCTCAAACGCGTGGCTTTGGCTCTTTGTTGAAAAGTATATTTTCGGCAAATATTTTAATATCGTATCCACAGAGATTGGTTGTTATTACCTCCGTTCTATAATCCAAATTGTTATAAGTTTAGAAAGTAACCAAGTTGTTTTGTTTGAAAAGTTATCCTTTGAGTAAAATGTCACTAAAACAATAAAATGGTTTTAATCAAATGTAAAAGGCTTGGCAAGATTGGAGTTCACTATTCAAATTGCTTATGATTCCTTATGACAACTATATAGATTCAAGATTATTGATGATGTTCAAGTATCCTCTCAATATCATTTATGTCTAAATGATAGTGTGATAATTACTATATTAATCTTTAGACGATTTCTCCACCTAACTATCAATATAGCAATCTTTAATGGTTGATACAAAAGAAGAGTAGTGAATAAATCTATTTCTACAACTTATTCACTACTTGAAAATATATTTTATGTCAAGACTTAAATAATCTCTTTCAATAACTACTCAAATCTAATATTCAACTTAGGGCAAAAATATCATTCAATACATCAACAATCTTTTATCATATATAAGAGTCAAATGAAATACATAAACAAATAAGAATAGCTACTACCTCCAATCTTGACAAAATGGGGTTTAGCTCCTCATCGTCATTTTGGAAAGCAAAAGGCAATGGTAAGAAATCTGTTTTTCTCTTACAAAATATCAAACTATGAATCCATCAATGAACATTTTCCATTCTGTTTTCTAAAAAGGGTTGACCTTTCCTAAAATGCTCATTTTCATCTCAAACTGAAAAGCCCCCTAAAACAGATACAGAATTGGCAAACACAGTTGGCATTGAAAACAACACACTTGGCCAAAACAGCTTGCTGGATTCGCAAGGTTCACGGCGCGAAGGGAGATCGCGGCGCGAACTGAAGCCACTTCAGCTTCCTTGCCTTGCAAGCTTCATCGAAATATTCTTCCAAATGTTAATCATCAAAAATAGGCCTCCAAATTGCATTCAACACTTCTTCCAAATTATGATTATGCATTCCGAAGCTCTCTTGTCCAAAAATTCTACAAAACTAACAAATATGTGAAATAACTACTCAAGACAACATCAATTAAACCTAATTGCATTTATACAAAATAGTGAGAATAAAAGTGTGTAATTACATCAAAAATTGGTAAAAGGGACCAATAAAATTATATAAAAAGTAGTACTAATTGGTCCCTAACAACTCTCCCCAACTTAGCATTTTGTTTGTCCCTAAACAAAAGTTTCCACTAACACAACCAAAGCAATGACACAAAAGATTGAAACAAGGATTAACCAAGGACATTCAAATGGTTCAAAAGTTTTTGGCACTTTCTCAATCCACCTATCTCAATGCTAGACAAAACATGAATAAGAGCAATGGTTGGGTGCAAAAATCATACCAAGGAATTCAAAGTCATATATGTCAAAATTGAATCAAACTTACACACATATCATAATAATGATGAATAACATGAAGGTTTACTTTCACTCATCCAAGCAATCAAATCAACAACAACTCAAATCATGCGGTCATCAAAACAAATACCAAATCATGTGAAAAATGAGAATCAAGAGGTCTTTCAAGGGTTGTAATGTGGCTTGGGTTACAAGAAAGGATATGATTAAGAGAATTCAACAAAGTTGCCTATCCTAAAGGAGCATTCCCATACATTTAACTCTACACAATTTCCATTTCTTTGATCCCCGTCTTTTTCTTTTCTTTTTCTTTTTACATCCACACAACCATGAGCCTTTTCTTTGTTTTTTCTTTCTTTTCTTTTTCTTTGCTCTATGGTTTCAAGGGTGATTTCTTTTTCTTGTTTCTTTTCATATTTTCACCCTTTCATAAAAAACTCACTTCTCCAAGTTTCTAATCAACTCTTTTTACTTTACTCTCCCCAACTTTAGATTCCAAAACCAAATTTATTCAATAATGCTCCCTACTTAGACATAAGCAAAAGACAAAATTTGCAAACAACTCGGTTTGAGGGTTCAATTGACACGAAAGAAATTAGGATTCATTTATTCACAAAATTTTCAATTGATTTTACACTTATCAATCAAATGAATCCTAACGTAAGCTCAAAGGGGGTTAACTAAGGATTACTCCTCACAAGGTTCGTTGATTCAAAACTTTTTGGTCAAGTGGTTTTTCTCAACAAACAATGCCTCTATCATTTCCAATATTTTCACACAAAAATAGCTTGATGCATGATTTAGCATGATAAGAATGAGTTGAAATAATGTTCGGTTTCCCGCATTTTAGTGTACAATGGAAAGCCTCCTCACAATTGGTTAAGTTCTATTTTGATTCAAAAATGACATGTATTTCAATGAATTTATGATATGGAATTTGCAACACACCATCAAACTACTCATGTTAAGTCTAGAAAGCGATAAAGTGTACCTTGAAATGCCGACACTAATTCTTATCATCACCACTCGAAGTGTCCTATGCTTCTTTCTTTGCAAACATTTCTTGGTTGCTTTAAGTTTGACTTAAGAGTAAGAACAATTAAACAAAAAAATGTTGGTAAACCAAATTCATTGTAACACACTTAAATCTCACAGAGTATTCATGCAATTAACAAAACAAACTAACAAACCAAAGTTTTGGTGAACTAGAGCCACCCAAAAGTACAATCAAAATTTTACAAAAGCAATAATAATACAAGAAAACTCAAAATAAAAACAAACTCTAAAATTCACAAACTCCTCAATCTTCCTCCTCTTGGCCACCACCAACAGATCCAAGGACGTCCTCCATCTCATCGTCATGGGTCGCACCACCTCCTGCACCCCCCATAAAAGTTGGCCTGCCCTCAGGCCAATTAGCATAAGCAACATATTCCGCCTGGGAAGGAAATGTGCGGGCTTCAGGTGCAAGGAAAGTGTTCTGAAATTGTTGCTGCATAGCATCAAAGATGAATGATTGAGACCTCCTAGAGGCCTCAAAGCTCTCACAGCAATAATTAGCAAACGCCACCTGATCGAATGCTGGAGTAGTGCAGGCTCGGGGTCTAGAGGACGAAGTCCCAGCTCCTTCGGTTCTGTCCATCTGGCTCTGGCAGAACCTATTCAGATAAGCATCGTTAATAACACTAGTAATAGACAAATGTACCTCATCCGGAATGGGAACATTTGCCCTACGGCAAAGTCCCATAATCAGCCCCGGGTATGCAAGAACACCTGCTTTACCACCAAACTTTGTTCCGCTTATAGCCATCTTGCGCATTTCGCCCGCAATAATGGATGTTACATCAACATATTTTCCTATCATGATTTAATACAATAAACACCCTACATCCAAAGGGATAGTGGTGTTGTGGCTCCTTGGTCGGATATTGTTCAACAGCAGCACCAAAAATGCCCTTGCTTCCAGATTCAGATTTTCTCTTTTCCATGACTTTGGAAACCCCTGATCATTTAAGTCATATGTCCTTCCTTCAAGGCATAAAGTAGCGTTCACCGTTGGAAGGTCCCGATCCTTGGCCAATTCCTTGGCACGATACTCGCACCGCTCATTCTCTCCCAAGGTGAGAGGATTACCTAGATACGTGTTAATTGTATCTCTACCGAAAGAAATAATCTTGCCTCTCACTCTTGTTTGGTAATGGAAAGCTACTCCCTCTTAGATATGCAGAGCATTGGCATAAAACTCTCGCACAATGTCGTAGTTTATTGCCGACTCTGGTTCACACAGTTTGCTCCATCTTCTCCTCTCAAAATTTGATGCCAAATTCCGATAAGTTCCACCCAGTGACCATCGGATGAATCTCTCGGGTTGGATGGTTCGCTTGATTAATTTTTCAAATCTTTCTTCATGTTCATCACTTGTGAACCGTCTCAATGAACGAGAAGGACCAGAAGACATGGTTTTTGTTCTCTTAGACATCTGCAATAAAAATCAGAACAACCACACAACAAACCATAAAGGAAGTTAGCAATCAAGAGCATAAAACATGAGACTGGAATTTTCCAGTTCGCGGCGCGAACCCTACGAACCAAGAAAATTCCAGATGCCTTCTAGGGTTCCTAGGGTTTGCACCTAACAACAGTCATAATTACAATCCCTATCCTAATCCTAATCTGAATCCACTTTAGACATGCAAGGTTGTTTCAAGTATCAAAATCCAATCTTTGCAAAACCCTATTCTTACCTAAGTGAGAAACCCAAAAGGAATGGAGAGGAAATGAAGAGAACAAACATACCTTGTAAAAGTTGACTTGATTCTTTGTTAATAAATTGGGATTTGGGAGATGGAGAGGAAAATTTTTAGTTTTGGAAGTGGGGCAGTGGGAGTGTTCAAGACAAGTCCAAGTTTGTGAAAATAAGGATGACTTGAAAATAACCTAAACAGAACTTAAGTGGTTCTGCCACGCTCAGTTCGTTGGGCGAACTTTGTTCGCGGCGCGAACTGAAGCTTTCCATTCAGTTCGCGGGGCGAAAGATGATCGCGGGGCGAACTTAAGGAATTTCTGAAAAAATTAATTTGCAGTGGACAAAACTAAAGTTTCACAAAAATTAACACAACAGAATATCATAACAATCAGAATTGACAAAATATAAAATGCAGACTTACAACGTTGGGTTGCCTCCCAACAAGCGCTTTGTTTAACGTCATTTTGAGCTCGACGGTTCAATGATTAGCTCGGTCCGACTAGGGAGATGACACAAACATCCCGATTAACTTCGCCACTATGGTAGACTTTGAGTCTTTGTCCATTTACAGTCCAGCTTTCCTGTGACTTTGGCTCCTCGACCATAATGGCCCTCTAGTTGCGCACCTCTTTGACAACAAACGGTCCTGACCACTTTGACTTCAGCTTACCAGGGAACAACTTCAACCTTGAGTTGAAAAGCAATACCATTTGTCCAACTTGAAACTCTTTATGACGAACCTTTCCATCATGATATGCTTTTACCTTTTCCTTGTAAAGTTTATTCGAATGGTAAGCGTTGTTCCTTGATTCCTCCAATTCATGGCGTTGTCCTTTTCTTCTTTCTCCAGCTAAAGTGGAGTCGAAGTTCAAGAATTTGAGAGCCCATAATGCCCTATGCTCCATTTCCACCGGAAGATGACAAGTCTTCCCATACACCATTTAAAATGGAGTTAGTCCAATAGGTGCTTTGTAGGCGGTACGATACGCCCACAAAGCGTCATCCAGTTTTAAAGACCAATCTTTTCTTGAATTCAAAACTGTTTTCTCAAGGATCCGCTTGATTTCCCGGTTAGAAACCTCCGTTTGACCATTCGCTTATGGATGGTAGGGATTGGTCACCTTGTGCTTTACACCATAATGTTGCAAAACTTTTTCTAAAGGTGTATTGCAAAAGTGTGATCCTCCATCACTTATTAACACCCTAGGCACACCAAAACATGAGAATATGTTGTTCTTTAAAAATTTAATCACTGTTTTGGCATCGACCTTAGGTGAAGCAATTGCTTCCACCCACTTCGAAACATTGTCAACGACCACTAGTATATACTCATTTGAGAAGGAAGAGGGGAATGGGCCAACGAAATCAATACCCAACAATAAAAAACTTCTACTTCTAGCATGTTGGTTAGAGGCATTTCATCCTGTTTGCCTATTCCTCCAATCCGTTGGCATGTATCACAACTCTTCGCGTGTTCATATGCATCTTTAAATAAAGATGCCCAATAAAAGCCCGATTGGAGCACTTTAGTGGTGTTAGATACCCAAAAGTGCTTATTTGAGCTATCAAATATGGGCATCTTTCACTCCATTTCCTTGCTAAAGTGTTCAAAAACACCTTTGTTTTTGATGAATTGCAAAACAATGATAAGCGATCTTGGTACCTTTGATTTGTGCGTTATTGTGCAGGAATTAGGCATGAAATAATAGAAAATGAAGCCACAAGAAAGTTGGCAAAGGGACCAAAAAAAGGATGCATTCATCAGCTTGCTCGCTAGGCGAGGGCTGTGGCGAAGAGCTCGCTAGGCGAGCGCCCAACGAAGAGCTCCAGTATTTTACAGTAGCAAACATCAGCAAACTCGCTAGGCGAGCAGCCAGCGAAGGGTGTAGCGAACACGTCCAGACTTGGCCAAAAGCGCAGCCAGCACTCACTCGCTAGGCGAGCCATTAGCGAGCTCCCAGCGAGCAATTACAGTAGCAAAACCTCCTAAGCTCGCTGGAGCGAAGGCTGAAGCGTGGGCTTCGCCTAGCGAAGGTTTTGTTCGCCTAGCGAACATGCCAATCTGGCAGAGGTTATTTCTTTGGGCGCAGATGCCTCAGGTGCCTATTTTGGGGCTCGCTAGGCGAGCCATTCTGCTCGCCTAGCGAGCATGACAGCTCAGTAGCAACTCTATAAGTAGCAAGGGCTACTTTTTGAAGCCATACTTTTACACCTCCATACTTTTGTACTTTTTAGATATTTTCCAGCGTTGCTCTAGAGATCTTTTGTGACCTAGAAATCATTTCTCTTCATCTCTTAACAATCTTTCACAAAAAGAAGGTGGATTCCCATCCAATCTCGATTATTCGACTCGGATGTTGATCAACCTTCTTCCGAAACTTATTGACCAAGCTACCATGAAAACGAGTAGCTAAGTTCTTCATTTTGTCAAGGTTAGATGTAGACGATCATTAGCTTTGTGTGTAAATGGGATGATCTTCATTTGTAAACTCTTTAATGATGAATATATGGTGAAAACTTTGTTCTTATTGAAAACTCTTTGTGTTGGTTTATGATCGAGAGATGTTTACCAACTCTTTACCTAGGTTTTCATCCAATCTTGTTTGTTAGCTAGAGATAGTAATGAATGATTTTGTTCACCATAAGGTTGAACCAAAAAGTTGTCATTTTGATAGATTGTGTTAGAGATAAACAATGGATCAAAATGGGAAAACTCACAATGTGTGTTAGAGATAAACACATTGGGAGGACTTTGTGAAATAGTTTATCATCTAAAGGAGTTTATAAGTTTTGTTGATCGAACATATACATGCAAAGTGATCGTCGAACCATAACTTTGGCAATATTTCTCAAATATTAAAACCAAATCTTTTACCGCATTTTATTACACTTTTATGCAAGACACCGTGACTAAAACCAAAAACCCCCTTGTTATTACGAGTTAAGAATTGAAACAACTGTCGAACGGCGGCGATATCTCACAATCCCTGTGGAGACGATAACAAAAACACGACACTAAAATCACAATCAACAAAATGGTGCCGTTGCCGGGGATTGTGAATTGATATTGCGAGCATCGCAATAGTTACTTAATTTTTAGCTTTCGAATTTTTGACTTGTGCTTGTAATTTGTTTGGTTTAGTGTGCATCTTTCGTTTTATGCGAGGGCAGATTCCTGTGGACGAACTTCTTTTTGATCCAGAGATCGAAAGAACCGCAAGGAGGCTGAATAGCAAAACGAGACGAAGGAGGCAACAGGCTAGATAACGACAAGAACAAGGAGAAAGTTCTTCTACCACACATCCACCACCGTTCATACCAATCATGGAACCACCACCACCGCCCATTTCCACTCCATGTGTAAACAGTCCAAGGAATACTGCTCAGTTTGCCAACCACACGGGAAGGCAAGCCGAGATGAAAACGGGAACTCTTAATTTACTATATGGAAGTCCATTCACCGGAATGAACCATGAAGATCCCTTTGCTTTTCTCACCAAATTTTACGAGATAGCATTGGCGGCCGGAGTTGATCAAGCTCAAGAGCTTCCGTTGTTCAAAAGATTATTTCTCCACGCTTTGCTGGGCAAAGTAAAAGATTGGTACTTAGATCAAACACCAGCCGTCATGACAGACTGGAACGTGTTGGAAGAGAAGTTCATCGAAAGATTTTTCTCCCATAACCGGTTCATGGAATCCAAGACGGCCATCTCAGTGGTTTCACAAGGAACCAATGAATCATTAAATGAGGCGTGGGAAAGATTCAAATCCATGCTTCGGAAATGTAAAGGGCATGGTTTTGATGAATTGACTCAAATCCATATTTTCAAAAATGGACTTCAACCAAATTGCAAGACGTTGTTGGATGCTACCTCGGGTGGTTCTTTATTGTCTAAAAGCGCCGAAGAAGCTACAAATATCATAAATCGAATGGCTCTAAATGATCTTCAAAGTCAAAGTAGAGGCAACTCTTTGAAGAAGCCGGGAGTGCTTGAACTTGGGACGAACGATGCCATTCTTGCCCAAAACAAACTGATTTCACAACAAGTGGAACTCTTAACGCAGCAAATAAAAGAGTTGAGAGAACCTTCAAAAGCTAAACAAATAGCTTGTTGTGAGCTTTGCAAAGGTGAGCATGACACCGGATTTTGTCCACCTCCCGGGTTCGAAGAAGTAAACTACATGGCAAACCAACAGGACTACCAACCGAGACAATAACAACAATCTTATCAACCACATCCTCAAAATCAACAACAACAACACTTCCAAGGTGTCATACCCTAAAATTTGCCCATTAATCTTGCAAAACATTTCTCGAAGCACTCCGACTTGTTCTGCAAGACACTGACCTTAAAGGAACAAAAGCCCACCCCACAACAGGCCCAATCCAGAAAATGGCCCAAACCGGCCTGCTCGCTAGGCGAGCAATTCCTTCGCCTAGCGAACCTTCGCTACACGCTCGCCTAGCGAAGCTTGCGAACATCAGAATTTTCGGGCTTCACTCTGAGCCCATTAGGTCACAACAAGAGCATTATAAATAGCCAAGCTTCAGTCAGAAATAGGGGGGACAAAGACGGAGACGCAGACGGACGGAAACCCTGGCACAGAAACCCTGGAGGCTACTTTAGAGAGTTCCGAGTGAAGAAACCCTGAAGGCCTCTCCTCCGCTCCGAAGCTACCGCCGCCCAACTCCATCCGATACCAAAAGCGATCAGTCTCTTCAACATAGCAGCTTAGTTGCAAGCAGGTTTGCGCATCACTATTGTTTTATGCTTTTAATCGGTAATCTCTATATACATAAAGCATCATGATTGAAGTTTCGAATATGTAATTTGATTTCACATGCGAATTTAAATATGCTTGAATATCATGAATGTTTGTCCATGCTATTCCTGTAATCAAGTGCCATACAAGTTCAGGTTTCCGGAGGTCATGCTGCTGTCAAACTCCAAACCCGTGGCCGCTCGCTAGCATATCGCTAAGCGAGCCTGTAGCGAGCATTCGCCGAGCCTTCGCCAGGCGAAGCAGAGGCGAACGGGACAGTGGCTGCTTTGTTTCTTTTCTATTATGCCTTATGTCTATCTAACCAAGATTTATTATAATTCTGCATCATTTGGCCTGAGATTATGACTGTTGTGTTGTAGTGCAATTTTCAATTGTACTTTACTTTGATGCTCTAACCCGTGTGTTGAATTGTGCAAAGGTTTACATATTCCCGAGGAAACAGCCGGCTAGGTATCCCACTTTATGTGTGGGAGACCCTTATGGAGATTCACCCTGAATTACTCAATTGATTTTAATGTATTAATTTCATGGTGAAGATCCACCCTAATGGCTTAATTGATCTTAATGTATTGATTTTAATATGAACCTAATTACTTAATCGACTACGGCTATCTAATTAATTGTAAAACTTTGCCTTTTAATATGCGATCTTGGACCTCTCTTTTGTTACCCTACGATTACGGTATTATGGTCATGTCCCGCGAATATGGGGATACACTTAGCAAAGACCCTTCGGTTAAATCATCATAGTCCCTCGAATGTTGCCTTTGTCCCTCGATGACCCTTCGGTGTAGCCTACGGTTAAATGATGATCGTCTCTTCGAATGCTAAGGTATCCTCACAACTGTTGCCTTCAATGACCAATCGATGACCCTTCGCTGACCCTTCTAAATCCAAAGGATAAAACTGCTTACTTCTCAATAGTAAGGACAGTTTTACCCTCATAAGAATAGGAAATGCCCGGAAAGACCTCGGATAGGTATAACTCTTAATTGCTTATTCACAATTTAAAACTACTTTTCACACCTTACACCTTTCAAAACCTCCATTAGAAAATCACCACTTGGCATACACTCGCACTAGAATCATTGCCGAGTTATATTTTTCTAAACTATTTTCAAAACTAAACGAGATAACCACTTTGTATACGTTCATTCAAGAATCATTACAAAGTTAAATTCTCCTTTTCAAAACATTTCCTACACATTTCCCAACCACTTTTTCAAACTAGAAAAACATAAATGATTGAGCAATTAAGAGCCCATGGATAACCATGGATACAAAGGGTGCTAATACCTTCCCTTTGTATAATGTACCTCCCGAACCTAAGAATCTAAATTAAGGTCTTTCCTTTTCTTTTCCACCTTTCCTTATTGGATAAAAGAAAAGTCGGTGGCGACTCTTGCTAACCGCGACATTGCGATTAAAAAAACACAAAAAGTCAGTTCACCGTATGACAGAACTAGCGACTCTGTTGGGGAATACAAAGAGAGGTCACCTTAAAAAAATCATTTATGCTTTAAATCGTTCCTTCTTTTAAGGGTATTTTTGAGTGAAAGATCCTACACCCGGATCTAGTGTACCTTAGGTAAGTAGCAAAAGATCATCGCGACTATCCGGCGTATACTGGAATGGTCAAAATGATGGCTACGGTTAATGTGACACTTTGGATGTCCTGATGTTCCTCATGTTTACTTGAGGAAAAATTTGGCTTCCGCGTGGTGTCATTAAAGCATTAACCAGACCTTTAGAACCTTAATTGACTCATCCTAGCCATTAGAAAGTAGTGAGATAACTGGCTTCGGTTCCGACTGAGGTTGGTTGAGACTCGATACTACACTCCTTGAGATTGGACTTTAGGGAAGCTTTGGTCAACCACTTGGTGTTGCACTAAAGTGGACTTAAAGGAAGGTCAATGATTGGAGATCCTTTTACAACCCGGTTACTATTCTAGGACAGGTTGAACCAACCAAACTTCAGTGGGGAGGGTACTTACCTATGGAACTCATGCAAGCCTTAAAAACTCAGGAATGATGGTTGTGTGACTTGCTTGTGCTTGTTATTTACTTAACATCATAACATCATGACATCATGGCATTGTACTAACCATTTCAAGGACTTTAAACCTTGAAAACATTTCATACATTGCATAGCATAACATTGCACAACAGGTGTTCTAAAGGGATCAATGTTCTCACGGTTTTCATGCAAACAGAAAAATGGACCTCGAACAAACTGTCAAGGATCTCCATACTCAGAATGCTCAACTCCAGGAGATGATCTCGAACTTATCCAAGGGGCAGGAAGAACTGAAGGCTCTCTTGCTCGAGAAGAAAAAAGACAAGAAATCTGTGAGGCACATTAACCCGGGAAGAAGGCAGTTTACGAAGATCAATATGACTTTAGCACAAGCACTGCAGGGTATGCTAAAAGCAAATTTAATTACCCTCAGAGATCCTCCTGCAAAACCCAACACTACTTCTCCTAGTTATAATCCCAACGCCAGGTGTGCGTATCACTCCGATAGCCCCGGGCATAATACAAACGATTGTTGGTCGTTGAAGAATAAAATTCAGGATATGATCGACGCCGGAGAATTTGAATTGGATCCGCCTGAGACTCCTAATGTCATTACTGCCCCCCTGCCTAATCATGACAAGACTGTCAATGCTGTGGAAGATGCTGACAGCGATTGCGACCTGGATAGCTGGATTTTCCCAACAATTGGTGACGGGCTCAATAATTGGAAGGCTGAAGACACTATCCCGATTTCCTTTAGTCAGGAGTAATGGTTATTGCCTATTTTAGTGTTGCAACTTTTTAGTTTTTACAATTGAACTTCTTAAAGCATTGTGTCTATGCCCGGGGCACAGTAGCTAATTTGTTAAGGGTTTTGTCATTTCATAAGCATATTCACATTCAATAAATCAATGGACCTTTTTGCATTCAAATATTGCGCTCTTTATCTTTCCTGTCATCTTTTAAACAAGCTATGTTTTCTTGCACACACTCACGTAACAAATTGCAGATCCATAGCCACTCTGGATCCTGTTGATAATAATTCTGCTACTGTTCATTATGACTTTGAAAATCCGATCTACCAAGCCGAGGATGGAAGCGAGGAAGATTGTGAAGTCCCTGGAGAACTTGCCCGACTACTGCAAGAAGAAAAGACTATACAGCCGCATGAGGAATCAATTGAAATTGTAAATCTGGGTACTGAAATAAACAAGAAAGAAGTCAGAGGTTTCTTGGGGCACTCGAATTACATTGCCCGATTCATTCCACACTTGACTGCTACCTGCAAACCCATCTTCAAATTACTAAAAAAGAAAAATCAAGAGATGGTATGGAATGATGAATGACAAAATCAAGAAGTATCTCCAAGAACCTCCAATTCTGATACCACCAGTGGAAGAAAGACCTCTCATCATGTATTTGACCGTGTTAGAAAATTCAATGAAGTGTGTGTTGGGGCAACATGACGAGTCTGGTCGAAAAGAGCATGCCATATACTGCCTTAGCAAAAGGTACCGACTGTGAAACAAGATACTCACAGCTCGAGAAAGCTTGCTGTGCTTTGGCTTGGGCTGCTCGCCGACTAAGACAATATATGTTGAATCATACCACTTTATTGACTTCTAAGATGGATTCTATCAAATATCTATTTGAGAAACCTGCTGTCTCCTGAAAGAGTTATCACTGACAATGGTACTAATTTGAACAACAAGATGATTACTGAACTCTGCACACAGTTCAAAATAAAACACCATAACTCTTCTCCGTACCGGCCAAAGATGAACGGCGCCGTGGAGGCTGCTAATAAGAATATCAAGAAGATCATACAAAAGATGACAGTAACGTACAAAGACTAGCATGAGATGTTACCATTCGCTCTCCACGGTTATCGCACTTCAGTGCGCACTTCGACAGGGGCAACTCCTTTCTCTTTAGTCTATGAAATGGAAGCCATCTTACCAGTGGAAGTTCAGATTCCCTCTCTAAGAATCATGAAAGATGCGGGCTTAGATGAAGATGAACGGATTCAGACTCGACTCGATCAGATAAATTTGATTGAAGAGACTCGCGGCTGTTTGTCATAGGCAGATATACCAGAAGCGCATGATCCAGGCGTTTAACAAAAAGGTCAAGAGACAGGTATATCAAATTGGTGACTTGGTGATCAAGCGTATCATTCTACCGCAAGGTGATCCCAGAGGTAAATGGACTCCCACATACGAAGGGCCATTTATGGTTAAGAAGATATTCTCTGGTGGAGCCATGATACTTGCTACAATGGACGGCGAAGATTTCCCGCATCCTGTGAACGCGGACATAGTTAAAAAATACCACGCATAAAAGAGACCCGCTAGGTCGACGTATCTAGGCAAAAGTAAGGGCATCCCGGCGAACCAAAAGGGTTCGGGCAAAAATTAGGGATAAACATATAAAAACGTACACCCGGCAAGTCGAAAACCTGAAAAGGCGGCTTGGGCAAAAAAGGGTATCCTGGTGGACTGAAAACCTGAAAAGGCGGTCCAGGCAAAAATTAGGGATTAAAGCGTAAGACTATGTCCCGTTCTCAGTCAGCTTCAACCAAGTTCCAAGGACTGAACAAGCCAATCACTTCTATCCGACAACAGGAGATGAGACGCTTGAAGACATAATGACAGTAGTGGAATTAAAATCAATAGGACCTTTTCTGCATAGCTTTCTCTTTGTTTTCTTGACGATTTCCTCTTACTAGGATTTCTGCCTCCTTGTACACAAATTGCCTGTTTACAGACCCTCTTTCAAAATCAATACAATGTCATTTCCAAAAAGATGCTTTTGTTTTACCTTTTCTGTTTTGTTTGCGTAAATGTCCATTGATTTACTTTGAATTGATTTATGCATTTGAATATGATCAATGTTTACCAAAAATGCATGCCTAGAATAGTAATAGCAATTACTACACGACTTCAGGATCGAGGAGAAGGTCTAATCACGCTTCCTAATGAATCTGTTGCTAATTCGATTCCCCGGCAACGCCAGTTATTCCCCGGAAGAAATTGGCATCACTAGACTGGTCATCTCTTCTACCCCCAGCCAGGCTCTGTTAAATATCTCTGCCATCAGATAAAAGTCAAATACCCCTAGCTAAGGAAGGGTCATCAATACAAATATCTCCGACCAGAAGACTGAGATTTATTTCCCCAGTAGAGTCCTCTGGAAGAACGTTTCAGACACATAGTGCATTCATTACATCATTTCGCATCACATACCTACATACAATTTTCATTCCGCATCATATACATTACATCATTTCATAACATATACATGTATACAATGCTCTCATTTATTCCAGACGCATAGTGCATTCATTACATCATTTCGCATCACATACCTACATACAATTTTCATTCCGCATCATATACATTACATCATTTCATAACATATACATGTATACAATGCTCTCATTTATTCCAGACGCATAATTCACTCATTACATCATTTCACAGCACACGCATGCATACAACATTTGCATCTCATGCATCATGACATGGCATGAAGCTAACTTTATTTTTCAGGTTAATTATCCTCTTGATACAATCAAAACAAAGGTCCATTCAGACGGACAGCTTTATCAATTACATTCAGGATTCAACTACATCTTTCAGATATACTCCATGTCAACATTCATTCTGACATCCTCCTAACGATGGCATCTATAAGCTCATCCCAGACATTTATCGCAAATACAGCATACACAAATACTATCAGATTCAGCCTAACGTACGGTTCGTTCTGATTCAGCCCAACATATGACTCCTTTAACTCAGATACGATCTAGCGTACGATCCATTCTGACCTTCAATAACTCAAATACGATCTAGCGTACGATCCATTTTGACCTTCAATAACTCAAATACGGTTTAATGTACGACCCAGTTAGACCTTCATCCACTCAGATGCTACCTAGTGTACGGTACATTTCTGAAGTGTAGTCTAGCATATGACTACCCCCTTTTATAATCAGATTCAGCCTAATGGACGGCTCATTCTGCTCAGATACGGTTTAATGTACGACCCAGTTAGACCTTCATCTGCTCAGATGCTACCTAGTGTACGGTACATTTCTGAAGTGTAGTCTAGCATACGACTACCCCTTTCATCGTCAGATTCAGCCTAATGGACGGCTCATTCTGCTCAGATACGGTTTAATGTACGACCCAGTTAGACCTTCATCTCCTCATATGCTACCTAGTGTACAGTACATTTCTGAAGTGTAGTCTAGCATATGACTACCCCCTTTTATAATCAGATTCAGCCTAATGGACGGCTCATTCTGCTCAGATACGGTTTAATGTACGACCCAGTTAGACCTTCATCCACTCAGATGCTACCTAGTGTACGGTACATTTCTGAAGTGTAGTCTAGCATACGACTACCCCTTTCATCGTCAGATTCAGCCTAATGGACGGCTCATTCTGCTCAGATACGGTTTAATGTACGACCCAGTTAGACCTTCATCTCCTCAGATGCTACCTAGTGTACGGTACATTTCTGAAGTGTAGTCTAGCGTACGACTTCCCCCTTTCATCATCAGACACAGCCTAACGGACGACTCATCCTGCAACTCCAATACGGTCTAGCATAAGACCCATTTGGATCTTCAACTCAGATACGATCTAGCATACGATCCGGTCTGATCTTCTATCCCCAGTGAAATCACTCGCTTAATGGAGGTTTCGTTCTGCAACTCAGAGACGATCTAGCGTACGATCCATTCTGATTTTTCATCCTCAGCGAAGTCATCCCCCCAATGAACAACACACTCTGGTATTCAGATGCGGTCTAGCGTATGATCCATTCTGATCCCTTATCCCCAGCAGCGTATAACACACTCTGACTCCCCAACGAAGTCGACAGCATAATGGATAACTCACTATACGGGCTAGCGTATGACCCGGTATGACATCCATGTCTTCATATATCGTCTAATGTACGACGCACTCTGAAGCTCTCATCATTAAATTCCCTGGATGGCATCTTTAAGCCCATCTCCATCAAGACTAGCTCCTGATTGACAAGCGCAAATTTTTTGGGCATTCTAGTGTTCAATAATCTTCCACCTCCAAACCACGAATGGCATACATGCCACCCTAACTCTCTCGGTTCAAGAATATTGAACAGGGGCAACTGTCATACCCCAAAATTTGCCCATTAATCTTGCAAAACATTTCTCGAAGCACTCCGACTTGTTCTGCAAGACACTGACCTTAAAGGAACAAAAGCCCAGCCCACAACAGGCCCAATCCAGAAAATGGCCCAAACCGGCCTGCTCGCTAGGCGAGCAATTCCTTCGCCTAGCGAACCTTCGCTACACGCTCGCCTAGCGAAGCTTGCGAACATCAGAATTTTCGGGCTTCACTCTGAGCCCATTAGGTCACAACAAGAGCATTATAAATAGCCAAGCTTTAGTCAGAAATAGGGGGGACGAAGACGGAGACGCAGACGGACGGAAACCCTGGCACAGAAACCCTGGAGGCTACTTTAGAGAGTTCCGAGTGAAGAAACCCTGAAGGCCTCTCCTCCGCTCCGAAGCTACCGCCGCCCAACTCCATCCGATACCAAAAGCGATCAGTCTCTTCAACATAGCAGCTTAGTTGCAAGCAGGTTTGCGCATCACTATTGTTTTATGCTTTTAATCGGTAATCTCTATATACATAAAGCATCATGATTGAAGTTTCGAATATGTAATTTGATTTCACATGCGAATTTAAATATGCTTGAATATCATGAATGTTTGTCCATGCTATTCCTGTAATCAAGTGCCATACAAGTTCAGGTTTCCGGAGGTCATGCTGCTGTCAAACTCCAAACCCGTGGCCTCTCGCTAGCATATCGCTAAGCGAGCCTGTAGCGAGCATTCGCCGAGCCTTCGCCAGGCGAAGCAGAGGCGAACGGGACAGTGGCTGCTTTGTTTCTTTTCTATTATGCCTTATGTCTATCTAACCAAGATTTATTATAATTCTGCATCATTTGGCCTGAGATTATGACTGTTGTGTTGTAGTGCAATTTTCAATTGTACTTTACTTTGATGCTCTAACCCGTGTGTTGAATTGTGCAAAGGTTTACATATTCCCGAGGAAACGGCCGGCTAGGTATCCCACTTTATGTGTGGGAGACCCTTATGGAGATTCACCCTGAATTACTCAATTGATTTTAATGTATTAATTTCATGGTGAAGATCCACCCTAATGGCTTAATTGATCTTAATGTATTGATTTTAATATGGACCTAATTACTTAATCGACTACGGCTATCTAATTAATTGTAAAACTTTGCCTTTTAATATGCGATCTTGGACCTCTCTTTTGTTACCCTACGATTACGGTATTATGGTCATGTCCCGCGAATATGGGGATACACTTAGCAAAGACCCTTCGGTTAAATCATCATAGTCCCTCGAATGTTGCCTTTGTCCTTCGATGACCCTTCGGTGTAGCCTACGGTTAAATGATGATCGTCCCTTCGAATGCTAAGGTATCCTCACAACTGTTGCCTTCAATGACCAATCGATGACCCTTCGATGACCCTTCTAAATCCAAAGGATAAAACTGCTTACTTCTCAATAGTAAGGACAGTTTTACCCTCATAAGAATAGGAAATTCCCGGAAAGACCTCGGATAGGTATAACTCTTAATTGCTTATTCACAATTTAAAACTACTTTTCACACCTTACACCTTTCAAAACCTCCATTAGAAAATCACCACTTGGCATACACTCGCACTAGAATCATTGCCGAGTTATATTTTTCTAAACTATTTTCAAAACTAAACGAGATAACCACTTTGTATACGTTCATTCAAGAATCATTACAAAGTTAAATTCTCCTTTTCAAAACATTTCCTACACATTTCCCAACCACTTTTTCAAACTAGAAAAACATAAATGATTGAGCAATTAAGAGCCCATGGATAACCATGGATACAAAGGGTGCTAATACCTTCCCTTTGTATAATGTACCTCCCGAACCTAAGAATCTAAATTAAGGTCTTTCCTGTTCTTTTCCACCTTTCCTTATTGGATAAAAGAAAAGTCGGTGGCGACTCTTGCTAACCGCGACATTGCGATTAAAAAAACACAAAAAGTCAGTTCACCGTATGACACAAGGGAATCAAGGGTTCCAACCTAGGAGTAACTATTACCATAACCAAGGTTATGAGGGTGGTTCTTCTAGCCGTCAAAACCCTCCCCAAAATCCTTATCAACCTCAACAACTCCGGTCGTAACGTCAAAATTAGAAGAGACATTGACACAATTTATGCAAATGTCAATGGCTAATCAAAAGAGCAACGATGCGGCAATTAAAAATCTCGAGACTCAAGTTGGACAACTCGCTAAGCAACTAGCGGAACAACAACCCGATCCTTCTTTTTCGGCGAACACGCAAACAAATCCTAAGGAGCATTGTAAAGCGATCACGACAAGAAGTGAGAGGGAATTGATTAGTGAGAATAAAAAAAGAGATGAGAGTGAACAAAGAGAGGAAAAAGAAAAAAATAAGGAGGAAATATTGGAGGATAATATTGATGGTGAAGTGGGGGAGTTGAGTGATGAGGAAGTTGAGAAGAACGAGAAGAATGGTGAAGTTGAAAAGAAAGAAAGTGTGGAAATTGAGAAAAATAAGAGTGATGAAGTAATGGTGGAGGAAGTGAAAAAGAAAAGAGCAAGAAGTTCTAGAGTTGCTAAAGGAAAGGAGGTAGTGAGCGTTACTCCAATCCAAAACCTTCCTTATCCACATGCTCCATCCAAAAGGGAGAATGAACGGCATTACGCCCGGTTCATAGATATTTTTAAACAATTGCAAATCAACATTCCGTTTGCCGAAGCATTGGAGCAAATGCCCAAGTATGCCAAATTCATGAAGGACATACTTACAAAAAAGCGGAGGTAACCGGAGACCATTATCCTAGATGCGAGCTGTAGTGCAATTATTCAAAGGACGCTTCCGAAAAAAGAGGTTGATCCGGGACGAGTTACTTTGCCGGTTAAAATTGGTGATATCTATGTCGGAAAAGGACTAATTGATTTGGGGTCAAGCATTAATCTTATATCATTTTCTATTGTAAAGAGGCTTGGCAACATTGAAATTAAGTCCATCCGGATGACGTTGCAATTGGCCGATAAGTCGACTACCCACCTCATGGCGTAGCCCAAGATGTTTTGGTTAAAGTCGATAAATTCTTTTTCCCGGTCGATTTTATTGTTATTGATATGGAAGAGGATGATGATGCTCCGCTCATTCTGGGCCGACCGTTCATGAAAACCGCACGCATGATGATAGACGTTGACGACGGTTTGATGATGGTGAGAGTCCAAAATGAAGAAGTTACTTTCGATCTATTCGAAGCAATGAAGCATTCAAAAGATAGAAGTGATAGCTTTCGCATTGATGTGATCGAAGAGGCAATTTTGGAGGTTTCTAAGTATATTCATGAGATATCTCCTATGGAGTTAGCTCTTGATGACTCATTTGAAGTTTTCACAGTTGAAGAAGAGCAAGATCTTGATGAATGCTTAAGGGAACTTGATGGTTTAAACGAACTACAACCGTGGGAAGTTGAGGAGGAAGACTTGAAGATGGAGGTTAATGACGAAAAAGCGCCTATTGAATTGAAAATGTTACCTTCTACTTTGAAGTATGTATTCCTAGATGAGACCGAGCAAAGCCGGTCATCATAAGCAACCTTTTGTCAAATGATGAAGAAGCCCGTTTGATCAATGTGCTAAAAAAAATCAAGAAGCCATGGGTTGGACTCTTTCTGATCTCAAAGGAATTAGTCCTTCCTATTGCATGCACAAGATCTTAATGGAAGAGAATTTTAAGCCGGTAGCTCAACCACAACGCCGCTTAAATCCTACTATGAAGGAGGTTGTTAGAAAGGAAGTTGTCAAGTTGTTGGATGCGGGAATGATTTACCCGATTTCGGATAGTCCATAGGTTAGTCCTGTGCATGTGGTTCCGAAGAAAGGTGGAATTACCGTGATCCGAAATGACAAGGATGAGTTGATCCCTACTAAAGTTGCAACGGGGGTGGCGAATCTGTATTGATTATAGGCGGTTGAATACCGCAACTCGAAAAGATCATTTTCCACTCCCATTCATGGATCAAATGCTCGAAAGACTCTCGGGGCAACAATACTATTGTTTCTTGGATGGCTATTCCGGGTATAACCAAATTGCGGTTGACCCGGCCAATCATGAAAAGACGGCTTTCACATGTCCGTTTGGAGTTTTCGCATACCGAAAAATGCCCTTTGGGTTGTGCAATGCACCGGCGACTTTCCAAAGATGTGTGCAAGCCATTTTTGCCGACCTTATTGAGAAAACAATGGAAGTCTTCATGGATGACTTCTCGGTATTTGGTGGTTCTTTTAGTTTATGCTTGGAAAACTTGAAAACGGTGCTTGAAAGATGTGTGAAGACCAATCTTGTGCTTAATTGGGAGAAGTGCCACTTCATGGTGACCGAGGGGATAGTGCTTGGCCATAAAGTCTCTTCAAGAGGGCTTGAAGTTGATCGTGCTAAGGTTGAAGTGATTGAAAAGTTACCTCCTCCGGTGAATGTGAAGGGAATCCGAAGCTTTTTGGGGCACGTCGGGTTCTATCGGCGCTTTATCAAAGACTTCTCAAAGGTAGCTAAGCCTTTGAGTAATTTGCTAGCTAAGGACCAGGTATTTCTCTTAACCGATGAATGTTTGCAAGCTTTTGAGACTTTGAAAGAAAAATTGGTTATCGCTCCAATTATAGTCGCTCCAAATTGGAATTTAAATTTCGAGCTAATGTGTGATGCGAGCGACTATGCAATCGGAGCGGTATTAGGCCAAAGAAAAGAGAAATTTTTTCATGCGATACATTACGCAAGTAAAGTTCTTAATGAGGCTCAAATTAACTATGCCACCACTGAAAAAGAATTACTTGCGATAGTGTATGCGCTTGAAAAGTTTAGGTCTTATCTTATAGGGTCTAAAGTCGTAGTGTATACCGACCACTCGGCGATTAAATATTTGCTCACCAAACCGGATTCGAAGCAAAGGCTCATCCGTTGGATCCTCTTGTTGCAAGAATTTGATGTTGAAATTAAAGACAAGAAAGGATCAGAAAATTTGGTGACGGATCATTTATCTCGCTTAGTTAATGTGGAGGTTACCGCTTCAGAGAAGGAAATCCGGGAAGAGTTTCCTGATGAAAAACTTTTCAAAATTCAAGTTAGGTCGTGGTTTGCAGATTTTGCGAACCACAAGGCTAGTGGTTTTGTGCCTCCCGACCTAACTTCGAACCAAAAAAGGAAGTTTCTTTCGGATGCCAAGTATTACGTATGGGATGACCCGTACTTGTTTAAGTTGGGTAGTGATAACCTTTTAAGGAGATGTGTTACTGGCGATGAAGCGCAGAGCATCCTTTGGCATTGTCACAACTCGCCTTACGGCGGACACTATAATGGGGTGAGAACGGCCACTAAAATCCTTTAGTCAGGATTTTATTGGCCCACTATTTTCAAAGACGCACATACCCATGCGCAAAGTTGTGATAGTTGCCAGAGAAGCGGTGGGATTGGTAAGAGAGACGAGATGCCTCTCCAAAACATCCAAGAGGTTGAAGTGTTTGATTGTTGGGGCATCGATTTTGTAGGACCATTTCCACCCTCTTATGGTAACGAGTATATGCTTGTTGCAGTTGATTACGTTTCTAAGTGGGTTGAGGCGATCGCCTCACCTCGGGCGGATGCGAAAACGGTAATAAATTTTTTGAAGAAAAACATATTTTCCCGTTTCGGAACCCCCCGAGTGTTGATAAGTGACAGAGGGTCATACTTTTGTAATGCACCGTTGGAAAGCATTTTAAAACATTACGGTGTATCACACAGAGTGGCAACTCCGTATCACCCACAGGCTAATGGGCAAGCCGAGGTCTCTAATCGTGAGATTAAGAGAATTCTCGAAAAAACTATGTCAAATTCGAAGAAAGAGTGGTCACAAAAATTGGATGAAGCGTTATGGGCATACCGTACCGCCTTTAAAGCTCCAATTGGGCTCACTCCTTTTCAATTGGTGTTTGGTAAAACTTGCCACTTGCCGGTCGAATTGGAGCACAAAGCCTTGTGGGCTCTGAAATTTTTAAATTTTGAAAAGGATTTGGCAGGTGAGAAAAGGAAGGTGCAACTGCTTGAGTTGGAAGAGATGCGCAATGCCGCATATCACTCAAGTTGGTTGTACAAAGAAAAGGTAAAAAAATATCATGACAAAAAGCTTCAAAAGAAAGAATTTGTGCCCGGACAGTTGGTCCTATTGTTCAATTCCAGGTTGAAGTTATTCCCCGGAAAGTTGAAATCAAAATGGTCCGGGCCATTTCGGGTCAAAGAAGTGAAGGAGTACGGAGCTATTGTCATTGAGGACATGGAAAAAAAGGAGAGTTGGACCGTTAATGGCCAACGTTTGAAGGTTTATCTCGGCGGTCATGTGGATCGCGAGAGTTGTGCTATTTCTTTGGATGCTCCTCTGTGAGCATCGCACCGTCGAGCCTATCCGACGTTAAACAAGCGCTTGTTGGGAGGCACCCCAACATTGTAAGTATTTACAGTTTTTCTGTGGTGTCGTATTGGGATTCCAATTGTTAAACCTTGCTGAATGTACCAGGAATGCTGTTTTTGAAAAGGCAAATGCTGTCATGCTCGCTAGCTGCTCGCTAGGCGAAGCAGTAGCGAGCGGATTCGCTAGCTGCTCGCTAGGCGAAGCAGCAGCGAGCGCTGCGTGACAGCACTAATTTAATTCTCAGCAGGCCACTCTTTTGGGCCCATAACCATTTTTAATGTGTTGCACTCACGAACTCTGAACTCACACTCACAAACACTCTCTCACATTTCATCTAACAACTCTAAACCCTAACATTGCATCCCTAACCTCCTGTGCATTTCAAATTCAACAAATCTCAAATCAGCTATGCCCCTTCTTCATTACTTTCTGTTTCCAATTGCTTGAAATTTCTGAACATGAGACATTTATGGTGAAGTTGGTGGTGTGGGAATCTTTAGGTTTTGCATGTGGGTTTAGAATTACATGTATCCTAGAACGATTCTTTGCATGATAAACCATTTTGTTTCTGAAAGGGATACCATGAGACTTAGGTTTTTCTGGAATTTGGTTGTTAAACATTGCAGAACCCAAAAACCCGTAAGATTCGCTAGCAACTCGCTAGGCGAATCAGTGGCGCGCATTCGCTGCCACTTCGCTAGGCGAACCTGTAGCGAAGCTTCGCTAGGTTCTCGCTAGGCGAAGCAGCAGCGAGCATGACAGTAGTTGGAATTCTGGTTTTGCTTTCTAATCTGTTTTGTGTTGTGTGGTTTCCTCTCTATGTCTGTGCAGATGGAATCCAGGTCCGGAGCTTCGAAAAAGAGAAAGGGCGGGAACACTTCCCATCCCGTACCGATACAATTCGACACCGACAAATTTGTCGGGCCAAAGCAAGCCGCAAGATACATTGCTTTGGAAAAGCGAAAGATTTTTCCGGAAAAGAGATTTTTAATCAACCCTGAAGGCACGAACCGAACATTCGCCGGGTTGATTAACAGCAAAAAGTGGGACCGATTAATATCCCCCCTGGAGCATTACGATATCACAACAGTGCGTGAGTTCTATGCGAACGCACTGCCGAATGATGACGAGCCATTCACATGGACGTCTAGAGTGTCCGGCCGTCCTGTTGCGTTCGATCGGGATGCAATTAACCGTGTCCTGGGTGAACCGCTCCATCTGGGAGCCGAGGAGAGAGACACCTACCACCAAGATTTAAGGCTTCACCGGGATACTGATGCGATCTCTGCTGCCCTGCTTCTGAAAGGGAAATCAGTTGAGCTGAACCCATCTGGGGTTCCCATGAGATACCATAGGGAGGACATGACTCCCTTGTCTCAACTGATTCTTTTGCTGGTTCTTACAAACATCGCACCCAAGTCTCATACTTCTACCGTGCCGATCCCAATGGCACACTTGGTACACAGCATCCTCACGAATGTCCAGATTGATGTGGCGAGGATTATTGCTTTTGAGCTGAAGTCCGTGATTGAAAGCGGGCTAAAGTCGGGGGCACGAGTGAATTGTCCCCTGGCTTTCCCTTGCCTAATCATGGCTTTGTGCCTGCAAGCGAGGGTGAGGCTACCCTCTAGGGGTCAAGTAAGGATCCCGCCACCCATTGATGACCGGTACGTGGCCAAGTATTGCAAACCGAAGAATGTAAGAAGTAGTTCAGCTGCTGAGGTTACCGGGGCTTCTAATGGTCCTGGTACTTCTACTCTAGGATCCGATCCTTTCCAGCAGGCTGTCTGCAACTACATTTGGGATTGGATGGCGGAAACTCAGCGCGCCATGCTCGATATGCACGATTCTATGCAGCTGTTACAGCTGCAGATGCGCGACCCCTCCGGAGAGCATTCTATGATGACACGTGAGCAGTTTCTGCAGCACGCGAGCTGGCCTGTGGACAGGCCTGTGTTTGGAGAGGGGGCGGGTGCTGGTGCGTCTTCTGGTGCTACTGATGGAGATGATGATGATGATGATGATGAGGCTACCGGTTCTGAAGTCGGTACTGATGAGGGTTATGAGTCCTTGGAGGGCTAGGTTTATTCTATTTTTCATATTTTGTTTTATTTCTATTGTATTTTCAAATTTGTGTATTTTGATGTTGGTTATGTACTTTTGGGGTGTTTTGTCCCCCATGAACAATTTAATTTTTGAAGTAATGTATTATTTATGTTTTAAATTTCGTTTGTTTAATAAATTTTTGGTTGGTTGAGTGTCAAACCTTCTAGATTGGTTGCTCCTCAAAGAAGTATCCAATGAAGGTGCATCCGAGCTTGGATGACAATGATAAAAATAAACAAGTGAATAATGCTAAGGTACATGGTTACCTCCGGCTAGAATTTTAGAATGCATTAAGAACTTTACTCTTTTTTGTAATTGAATATTGTCTTTTTGCAACACAATTGAATGAATGTTTCATCTAGGACTTAAAACCACAAATTGTGAGGAAACCTCCATTGTACACTTAAATGTTGGATTCTAATAAGCCTTGTTGATTCATTTGATTCATGCTTTGTCTTTTATTATTGTGAATATGTGGAAGCAATTAGAAATGATCAAGGCACTTGTTTTTTATCGAGCACAACCAGTTCCAAATACAACTTACCTGTGAGCAGAGAGAGTATTCGTTAACCCCTTTGAGCTTAAACAGTTGAATCTCAGCTTGAAATAAAGCGAGATTTCAAAAATCTTTTTTTCTTACAACCCGGAAAATTTTGATAATTGTTCTTTTGCCGTAAAAAGTCAAGAGCATTCACTTAGGGTGAGTAAGAAATAAGTTGGGGAGAACGAAAATGAGAATCGGTAAGTGCCACAACTCTTGAAAAACCGAGCAAGCATAAAAAAAAATATATAAAATATAGAAAAGAGAAACATCTGTTTTGTAAATATGATGTGAAAGAAAAGAAAAAAATAGAGAAAATGAAAATGAATGCTTGCTTGGAAGAAAAATAGTGAAAAACAAAAATTGAGTGGTGAAATAAGAGTTGTGAAGGTTTTAAATGAGAAATAAATGGAACGAAGTTGAGATGTGTGAATAATGTACAGTGAAGGTCTCTTTTGCATCGGCAATTTCGTTTTCAATGGCCTTAGAAATGACCCTTGTTTGTTAACCTAACCAAGCTTCAACCGAAAAGTCCTTAGTGATCTTCGTGCTTCCACATTACCATTTATAATTGTTAGACATTGTATGAATTGAATTGATTTCTTCATTGTTGTTGGAGAGTGAGATTATTCCCGCGGTTGCAAACGCGTGATTTCTTCAATCCTTATTCGAAGAGGAGAGATATGGTGATTCATTCAAGATAATATTGTTGTGGATAGATACTTATTTCGCATTGCTACTAAGTTTTAGTTCTTGTGTATTATTTTATTCTAACCGTTGGAAATTTGTATCTGCTGATTCGCTTGTGTTTGAGCCGTTTTATCCGATTTCGGAGAAACCTTTTTCTTAATGCAAATCCTCTTGTCCTTCAAGAGGCATACTCTGCTTGAGGACAAACAAGAATCTAGTTGGGGAGAGTTGTTAGATACCCAAAAGTGCTTATTTGAGCTATCAAATATGGGCATCTTTCACTCCATTTCCTTGCTAAAGTGTTCAAAAACACCTTTGTTTTTGATGAATTGCAAAACAATGATAAGTGATCTTGGTATCTTTGATTTGTGCGTTATTGTGCAGGAATTAGGCATGAAATAATAGAAAATGAAGCCACAAGAAAGTTGGCAAAGGGACCAAAAAAAGGATGCATTCATCAGCTTGCTCGCTAGGCGAGGGCTGTGGCGAAGAGCTCGCTAGGCGAGCGCCCAGCGAGAGCCCAACGAAGAGCTCCAGTATTTTACAGTAGCAAACATCAGCAAACTCTCTAGGCGAGCAGCCAGCGAAGGGTGTCTCGCATTACGCGAAAAACCGGCAGGAAAACAAAACAACAGAGCCGCCACCGTGCGTTATTTATCCCAAAAGAGGGAAAGGAAACGCTCGAAGTAAACCTGGAAAAGACATGGTCTCGCGACCAAAGAGAGATGGGATCGGGAGTCGGTTATGCGAAGGGAAGGTATTAGCACCCCTACGCATCCGTCGTACTCAACGGGATCCACGCACAAAAGGAAGGATAAAGGTTGCTAAACACTGCTCACAAACTGCACACACACAGGCTGGAAAGAGACACAGAAAGACAAGAGAAACTAACTCGGCAGGATATCGCATCCTGGGCCTACGTAGTCTGTCAGGCACAGACATCAGAGTCGACGTAGTTCGGGACAGGGGGAAGCGTGCTCGCTAGGATGTCGCATCCTATGCATACGTATCTTCTCGGACTAAAGAAGAATCAGAGCACTCGTAGCTCGGCTAACGCACGCCAAACAAAACACAAACAGGAAACCGACTGCCAATCGCTGGACTTACGTCAAACTCCACACAAACAGGCAAACATGGAAACCGAATGCCAAATGCTGGACTTACATCAGACTCCGAACCAACAAACACACACTGGAAACCAACTGCCAATCGCTGGATTCACGTCAGACTCCAACAAAGAAACTGGAAACCGAATGCCAATCGCTGGACTTACATCGGACTCCAACCAGAAAAGGAGAAACAACTCACACAAACAAAACAAAAAGGGCGCCCGGAGAGATCAACTCATCTCCTGCCTACGTACCTCATCTGGTATGAGGATCAGGGCGACGTAGTTCCCCTACGCAGGGAAAGAACTTCTAACCTAACCAGAGACTGGGAAATGACAAACTAGAAGGGAGACTAACTCGAGCCTAATAGTTATCATGTAAATTCACCATGGTCCTAGGTTGAAGTTTCTATCTAACTTGCACAGGGAGCAAGCTATCCTAAACAACAACTGAGTAAACACAAGCACAAAGGCAAGCACACACACTATATACAAACAGATAGGCTCACACATGGTTAAGCTTTAGTCAAGGGGTCATGTCAACCTCGACAAACAAGCCACTGTAACAGGGTGATGTTAGCTCTTAACCCTAACATTGAGAGTTAGGGTGAAGCAGATGAAATGGGAAGTGAAGATAAGACTTCACAGCTCTTATCCCTGGCCTAGGAGAGCTTCAGACAAATGAAAGTGTGGGAGTTCAGAAAGTTGGAACTCTTCTCCACATATGACTGACTCAACAAAGATCTTGGGTTAATATCCACAATGCATCAACACAAGGTGTGTGAGCAAAGTGGAGGACACACTGAATAGCAGGAGATGGATTGCACATCTCTTTTATCTGCCAATTGCCTCATAGAGGTCTTTTCCTGCTTGGCACAAAGATAAACAAACACAAGCATTGCCTCTTAAGGAGGGCTTCAGACAGGTGCCTGCCCAAGTAACAGGACAGGTCTTCCAGACTACATGAAGTCAGTGAGTTATACCTCAAATGGTTAAGCAACCAAGCAAAGCAGAAGCAAGTTCAAAAGAACTTAAGCAACTAATGTACCTGAAAAAAATCCAACTCAATCAGTATACAATTCAAAAAGTCAAACAAACAACCAATAGTCAACAGTCAACAGTACACAGTCAAACAAGCAATGCAACAAGGTGCAAAGCACAAGCTCAACTCAAATGAGCTAAAAACCACCTACAAAACAAGTCAAGATTAGTCAACATCAAACAATCAACCAATTCAAGCAAATGAATCAATCTCCTCATGGCCATGTGCTTCTTAACCTGAAAACAAAGCTCAAACATAAGCACAAACCACTAGGACAAGGCCTAGGGTCAAGGATGGAGAAAAAATCCAAAACAGAACATGAAATTTAACATGAATCAACCTCAATCAATTAAGAACATAATCCAAAAGGTCTCATGTCAATATCATCAACCAAATTCATTTCACAAACCAGTCATGACAAAGTATGCAAGTTGAAAGCACATTGAGGCAACAGAATGAACAAATGCACATCAATTCAAAAATGATTCAATTAATCTCAACAAAAATCATGGCTAAACAGAACACATAACATGATCAACACACCAAAAATAGGGCATTTGGACATGATTAAGCATGGCAATCAAATTGTATAAGGCAAGGCAATCAAAACAAGCTCAAATGTGACACAACTTGATACATCAACTTAGCACAAGCCTAAAACAGAAATGAAACATGATAAAGACCTCAAACCAAAGCCAAAACAAACTTCAATATGTCTAGAAACAATGTGCAAAATTTCACATTCATAGGATAAACAACCAGCATTTCACAAATCATTGAAGTTCAAAGCAATTCAAAAGTGCACAAATGATCATCCAGCAAGAAAAATCTCAATCAAATCAGAAACCAATCCAAAAATTCCAAGAAAATTCATGATCAATCACAACATCCATATCAAGTATCATGCAAAAAATCACATCAATTGGACTTCATTTGGCATGGCAAAGAAATTAGACAAGTTGAGCAAGCAAAGGTGTGACACACATTGTCACACCTACATTAACATGAGCATATCTCAGCAACCACAAATGATAAAAATGCAAACTCAACACCAAAATGTCCAGAAAGATATCTAGTTTAACCATACAAAATTTCAAAATCATTGGATTAAATCTCATCATTTCACAAGAGATATGGCAAGCAAGGTACAAAATATGACACATGCACATAAACCCTAAGCAAAATTAATTTCCATCCGAGCAAAATTTCTGGAAAAATCACCAAAAAAAACTAGAAACAATAAGGAGCATGATGCAAAAATCCACACATTATTTGGATTAATATTCATTTAGTTATGAATTTATGAAGTGGAAGAAAAAATAAAAAAAAATATGAAAAGCATAGTACATGAATGGATGAGGCAAATGAGAAAAATGAAATGCAATCTGAAAACATGCTGGAGCCAGGATTCGAACTGAGTGAAAATTTGAACTGAAGCGCGCCTATATGTGAAACGCAGCGCTTCACTAATGACGTGGCCAGGCTTAACCAATAGGAATGCTCACATGGAAACAACATGCACCAATCAGAAACGAGTATTGGACAAACACATGCAGGACGCGGATTACACCTTGAAACGGATCAAACATGCATTCTGGAAAATTTCTCAGCAATCTTCATCGTGTTCATCATAGGCCAAGAACAAATGTTCACAGAAATGCAAAATAATCATATCAATACGTTCATCTTTCATCCCTAATCACTAATCCATGCATGATTAAGGCTAAGTCTCACTAACATGAACAGATCGAGGCAAACAATTTTCACATGTCAATCTTTAAATTCCTATATCTACTTCAATTCTGCATGGAAATCAGTGATCTAAAGCTCAAATTGATCAGCATTGAAGGATCTACAACAAGCACATAACAATTTCATGAATTATGGAATTCGATTTCTGACCTTGATGAAGATGCAGAAGTGGAAATGGTGATTTCAGGCCTTGAACAGCTCAAACAGATGCTCCAAAGCTCTTGTATGATTGAATGGAGGAAGGTTTGATGTTTACTCGAGCTTGATTCCAACAGAATTCTCAACTGCCATGGATGAGTGTAAGCTTCGAGCTGCTTCAAATCTGCATGAATTGTGATGGTTCTTGCTTCAAACATGCGCCATAATCCTTCCAGATGATGATTTGATCAATGGATGATGAATTGGTTTGAAGAAAATTGAAAAAGTTTGAGAGAGAAAATTTGAAGAAAATTGTAGATCTGAAAAATGTGATGTTGCCAATGCTGAATTCTGTTAGGATTAGGTTTATATATGCTCTGTTAATCAAGTTCTTAATCATGCTTAACCATGTGGTAAGTGGTTTAGTGAGAATAGAGTGTTTTGGCAAATTTGCAATTTCACCCTTATGCATGCAAACCAATGGAATAGTGCACGAATTTTGCTTTGGAATCACTTGAAATTCTGTTTGGAGCCAAATGCAAGTGATGGAATGTATGGACAATGCATTATTTTCAAATTTGAACTTTCCCTCCAAAATTCAAATGAAAAACCAAATGTTTATGTGATGGAAATTCATGGCATATTATGCATGATTTGGATAGTAGAGATCAAGAGAAAAATGTTGCAAAAAGAGCCACTCCATTTGGACATTTGGTGTGAAAGTTATGCATGTTTGAAGTTCAAGTTCACTTGGCCATGTTTGATCCATATCTTTTCAACCACACATGAGAAATTCATGATCTTGGACTTTTTGGAAATGGGAGAGCAATATATTCAACTTTCATGTTGGACAAAATTTCATTTGAAGCTTTCTTGATAATGTAATCTTGAGGAGAAAACCTTTCCATTTTTGGCAATTTCAAATTACAGGTCACTTACTATTTTTGGAAAGTTTTGATCTGACCTCAAATTCTTCATTGTTGATGTTTGAAATGTCAAATGAGACTTGTATGGACATGAATGAGGCCTCTCTAACCATCTCCCACTTTCAAATCCATGGTTGAACTGACAGTTGACTTTGGTTGACTTTCTAGGGTTTCAGATGAATTGATCATTGACTGATGAGCTTTGAACATCCAATGCTTGACCAAATCTCTTCAAAATGATCCTTGGATCATGTGAACTCATTGAACCAACCCTAGGGCTTTGATTCCATGGAAAATTCACTTGCTTGCTTGCACAACTGAATCTCCTGACCAGTCTTGACTGATGACTTGATAGACTATGCAATGAACAATGCAAATGTTAATGACCTAAAATGAAAATGTATATACAAATGGGAGGTGCAAATTTGAGGTGCTACAGCTGCCCCTATTCAATCAACTGGGAACCCGAACGGATGAGAGCAACGGTTGTCAGACTTTCAGGGTAAACAGGGATTGAATACCAAAGAACCGTAGAAATTTGCACTCTGCGGGGATCCAAGAAAGGAAAGTTCACCAATGGCAACTTCAACTGGGATCTGATATTATTACTGGGGATTTTGATTTTTTCTCTCAAAGGTACAGCCACATCCAGACATCTAAAGAGGATGAATGGGAATAGAAATCACAACCAGACGTCAACGGACGACCAGGAAAAACTCGACGTTTATCGAAACCAACAGAGAGGTAACCAGACATTAACGGATGACTGGGAAAGACTCGACCAGACTTCAACGGACGAACGGGAGAAGCTCGACGTTCATCGACACCAACGGAGAAGGAGACCAGACATCAACGGATGAATGGGAAGACTCGACCAGACGTCAACGAACGAAAGGGAGAAGCTCGACGCTTATCGACACCAACGGAGAAGGAGAATACTGGAAAAAAGCTAGCACAAACGAGCGTCAACGGACGATCGGGAAAAACTCATCGTTTATCGAAACCAACGGAGAGGTAAACAGACATCAACGGATGACCTGTGGGGATAATACAACTAAACGTCAACGGACGCATAGGAAAAACTCAACGTTTACCGAAACCAACGGAGAGGTAACCAAACATTAATGAATGACTGGAAAGAAAGGGATACAACCAGACGTCAACGGACGAAGGGGAAAAACTCAACGTTTACCGAAACCAACGGAGAGGTAACCAGACATTAATGAATGACTGGAAAGACTCGACCAGACATCAACAGAAGAACGGGAGAAGCTCGACGTTTATCGACACCAACAGAGAAGGAGAAGCTCGACGTTTATCGACACCAACGGAGAAGGAGAACCTCGACATTTATCGACACCAACAGAGAAGGAGAACCTCGACGTTTATCGACACCAACGGAGAAGGAGAAGCTCGACGTTTATCGACACCAACGGAGAAGGAGAAGCTCGACGTTTTATCGACACCAACGGAGAAGGAGAAGCTCGACGTTTATCGACACCAACGGAGAAGGAGACTCTGGGGGGAACGTCTAACCAACCAAATGTCAACGGACGATCGGGAAAAACTCATCGTTTACCGACACCAACGGAGAGGTGAATCTGTGGGGAAGACAACTAGATGTCAACGGACAACTAGGAAAAACTCAACGTTTATCGAAACCAACGGAGAGGTAACCCTACTGGGGAAAAGCTAATCACAACCAAACGTCAACGGACGATTGGGAAAAACTCAACGTTTATCGAAACCAACGGAGAGGTGACCAGACATCAACGGATGAATGGGAAGACTCGACCAGACGTCAACGGACGAAAGGGAGAAGCTCGACGTTTATCGACACCAACGGAGAAGGAGAAGCTCGACGTTTATCGACACCAACGGAGAAGGAGAACAGACATCAACGGATGACCTGTGGGGAAGACAACTAGATGTCAACGGACAACTAGGAAAAACTCAACGTTTATCGACACCAACGGAGAGGTGAATCTTACTGGGGAGGAATAAGGGTATTACGAACATCGAAAGATGATGTTTACCGACATCAAAAGACGACCAGACATTTACCGATGACTGGGGTGAGACTCGATGTTTACCGACACCGAAAGATGATGTTTACCGACACCAACAAAAGACGACCAGACATTTACCAATGAGTGGGGGTATGACTCGATGTTTACCGACACCGAAAGAATGGTGTTTACCGACACCAAATGAATGAACACACACGGGTGCTGACACGACACTTACCGGTATCACGGGGACAACATCTACATACGTCAAGGCAAGGCTAACCACTTGCTGGGGATCCCACTGGGGAGTCAAACTTTCCGTTCGCGGACGGGTGAGGAAATAAACCTCTCTGGGGAATATCCTGAATGCTGTCAGGAGCAACTATAGCAAACGTGTTGTTCAGATGTTGAACAAAAATCCGCCTCTGCCGGGGATGGTCCAAGGTTTGACATATGAATGCATATGTTTGAATTTTTCCATGACGTAATGCTCCATATTGAATGGAAATGCTACGCGATTTTGAGGATGCAATGGTTACTATATGCAAGATGCAAAATGATGAACTCCTGCTGGGGAGCAAAAGATCAGATACTCCAACTCTGTGGGGAGACTCTGTCTGAGGAATACTGTGCGGGGACCGACTTCTCACTCATGCTGGAGAAAAGCACCGCTGTTGGGGAAAGGATCCCAATCCACTCGGGGACTCCGCTTGGGGAACAAACAAAGCGACTTTGCTGGGGAGAGCTACCAATCCACAAGTATGCTAAACTCGGCTGGAGCTAATTTTCACCGAACCGGATCCACTCGGGGAACCTGCTGGGGAAAACCATCAATCACAAACCTTTGCTCGGGAAATCTGCTAGGAAAAACTTCACAATCCTGACGGGGACAGCATTCACCACCCTGCTGAGGATAAGCAAAACTCTGGTGGGGAAAATAATATACCAGACCGCACTGGGGATAACATCCACAACCCTGCTGGGGACAATCGCTCACGACCAGACTGGGGATAGCAGTACTTCAAACCAGACTGCTGGGGGGAATAGAACTACTCTACTGACACCTTCGCTGGGGATACAACATCCCTCCATCTGAGTGGGGATAATCCATCTTCAAACTCAGCTGGGAGTTCAACTGGGAACTCAACTGGGGAAAGATCTGCTGGGGAATCGTCCTCACAGATGACAACCTGCAAAACAGCACAACATACATGCCCCAGGGGTCGTATGGACAAGATACGCTCAAGTGTCCTCAACATTCAAAATGATTTTCAAATGTTTTTTATCTTTTTGCACGTTATTGTTTAGCCTCCATGTTTTTATATGCAATGTTTATCAAAAATTCGGACATTTTTGCAGACAAAACAGTAAAAATAAAAACAAGAGAGCTATTTATCTGAATAACGACTTTTATTGATTGAAAATGGGCCTGAAAAGGCGAATACAATCGGGAAGCAATTCCTAGAAAGAGGTAATTGCGCACAAAAGGAAAAATTTATCCTAATGGCAATGTGAACACGGCATCCACTATTTCCCAATTCTGTTATAACTCACAGATCATCAGTTTTCCTCCCAACTCCCTTGCTTTCTGAGAAGAATGACTGGACCAATCACATCTTTCGAGATGGCAGACGACGAAGCGCGATGAAGCACAGATAACTCAGACTGTAGTCTTCGCTTTAATCCCTCTTTTGCCTGGATCGCCCTTTCGGGTTTTCAATCCACTGGGATACCCATTTTTGCCTAAGCCGCCCTTGCGGGTTTTCGACTTACCGGGTGTACAAATTCTTTTCATTTTTATCCCTAATTTTTGCCCGAACCTTTTCTTTCTATTTTTTGGTTCGTCAGGATGCCCTTTTTTGCCTGGACTCTTTTATTCTTTTTTGTCCAGCGGGTCAATTTATGCAAAGTATTTTTTGACTACATCTGAGTTAACAGGGGACGGGAAATCTTCACCATACATAGTTGTAAGCAACAAGGCTCCCCCGGAGAAAACCTTCTTCACAACGTATGGACCTTCATAATTAGGAGTCCACTTGCCCCTGTTATCTGTACCGGGAGGAAGGATCCTCTTCAAAACCAAATCACCTGTCTGATAGCTTCGAGGGCGCACTTTTTGATCAAAGGATCTCTTCATCCTTCTCTGATACAACTGCCCATGGCACACAGCTGCTAGCAGTCTCTCTTCGATTCGAATCCACTCGGCTTCGTCCAGCTTGACATCTAACAAGACTCTCAGAGAAGGAATCTCCACTTCAACTGGTAGGACTGCTTCCATACCATACACAAGGGAGTACGGGGTTGCCCCGGTCGACGTACGTACTGAGGTACGGTACCCATGCAAAGCGAAAGGCAACATCTCATGCCAATCCTTGTACGTTACAACCATCTTCTACACAATCTTCTTAATATTCTTATTTGTCGCCTCTACAGCACCATTCATCTTCGGTCTGTAGGGAGAAAAATTGTGATGTTCAATCTTGAAATCTCTACAAAGCTCTTTCATCATCTTGTTATTGAGATTCGAACCATTATCAGTGATGATTCTCTCAGGAACTCCTTATCGATAGATGATTTCCTTCTTAATGAACCGGGCAACCACTTGTTTGGTAACATTAGCATAGGAAGTTGCTTCCACCCACTTAGTGAAGTAATCAATCGCAACCAGGATGAAGCGATGTCTATTAGAAGCAGTAGGCTCAATCTTCCCAATCATATCAATGCCCCACATGGCGAACGGCCAAGGCGAATTCATGACATTCAGAGGGCTTGGTGGTACATGCACCTTATCAGCATAAATTTGACACTTATGGCACTTCCGAGCGTATTTAAAGCAATCGGAATCCATAGTCATCCAGTAATAACCGGCTCTCAACAATTTCTTCGACATTGCATGACCACCAGCATGGGTACCAAACGAACCTTCATGCACTTCCTGCATCAACATGTCTGCTTCGTGTCTATCCACACATCTGAGCAGAACCATGTCAAAGTTCCTCTTATACAGCACATCATCCTGATTCAAGTAAAAGCTTCCAGCTAGCCTTCTCAGGGTTTTCCTGTCATTCTTTGACGCACCTTCAGGATACTCCTGGCTCTTATGAAAATTCTTGATATCATAGTACCACGGCTTCTCATCAACAACAGACTCGGCTGCAAACACATACGCAGGCCTCTCGAGTCGATTCACCGCAACATGTGGCACATGATTCCACCAATGAACTTTGATCATTGAAGACAAAGTAGCCAAGGCATCAGCCATCTGATTCTCGTCCCGGGGAACATGATACAACTTCACCTTCTTGAAGAACGTCAGTATTCTTCTGGTGAATCTCTATAAGGAATCAGATGCGGCAGGTTCGTATTCTAATCTCCATTGACCTGATTGATCACTAGAGCGGAATCTCCATAAATGTCAAGAGTCTTGATCCTCAGATCGATGGCTTCTTCTATCCCCATGATACAAGCCTCATACTCAGCTTCGTTGTTGGTGACGTCAAAAGTCAATCTGGCAGAAAAAGGTATATGCGCACCTTTTGGATTGATAAGCACTGCACCAACACCGTTACCATTCACATTCACAGCCCCATCAAACATCAGTGTCCACTTGTCATCAGGATCCGGTCCTTCCTCGACAAGAGGCTCTTCGCAATCTTTCATCTTAAGATACATGATGTCTTCATCAGGGAATTCAAACATCATAGGCTGATAATCCTCGATCGGTTGCTCGGAGAGATAGTCTGACAAAACACTACCTTTGATGGCCTTCTGCGACGTGTACTGGATATCATACTCTGTTAAAATCATCTGCCAACGGGCAACACGTCCGGTGAGAGCCGGCTTCTCAAAGATGTACTTCACTGGATCCATCTTAGAAATCAATAAGGTAGTATGGTTCAACATATACTGCCTCAGTCGGCGAGCAGCCCAGGCCAAAGCACAACAAGTTTTCTCGAGCTGTGAATATTTGATTTCACAGTCGGTAAACTTTTTGCTAAGGTAGTATATGGCATGCTCTTTTCGACCAGACTCGTCATGCTGTCCCAATACACACCCCATCGAGTTCTCAGTCACTGACAGGTACATTATCAGCGGTCTCCTAGGAACTTGAGGAATAAGGATTGGAGGTTTCTGTAAATACTCTTTTATCTTGTCAAAAGCTTTCTGACAATCATCGTTCCACCTGATTGCTTGATTCTTTCTTAGCAATTTGAATATCGGTTCACACGTGGCAGTTAGGTGAGATACAAACCTTGCAATGTAGTTCAATCTCCCTAAAAACCCACGAACCTGCTTTTCTGTTTTCGGTTCAGGCATTTCTTGAATAGCTTTGACTTTTGCTGGATCAACCTCGATCCCTTTCTCACTGACAATGAAGCCTAACAGCTTCCCGGATCTCACACCAAATGTACACTTGTTCGGATTCAGCCTCAGTTTGAACTTTCTCAGTCTGTCAAACAACTTCTACAAATTAACCAGGTGCTCCTCTTCTGTCTGCGACTTCGCAATCATATCATCCACGTACACTTCAATCTCTTTGTGCATCATGTCATGAAAGAGAGTCGTCATAGCCCTCTGATAGGTAGCACCGGCGTTCTTCAGCCCAAACAGCATCACCTTATAGCAGAACGTGCCCCAAGGCGTAATGAATGTCGTCTTTTCCATGTCTTCTGGCGCCATCTTGATCTGATTATACCTAGAAAAACCATCCATGAAAGAGAAAACCGAGGATTGAGCCGTATTATCAACCAATACATCAATGTGAGGTAATGGGAAATCATCTTTTGGACTCGCTCTATTCAAATCCCGGTAATCGACACACATTCTGACTTTGCCATCCTTCTTCGGCACGGGAACGATGTTGGCCACCCACGGGGGATAAGTCGTCACAGACAAGAAACCCGCATCGAACTGCTTCTGAACCTCTTCCTTGATCTTAACAGCCATATCAGGACTCGTTCTCCGAAGCTTCTGCTTGACCGAAGGACAATCTTCTCTGAGAGGTAGTCTATGCACCACAATATCACTATCCAACCCAGGCATATCTTGATAAGACCAGGCGAATATCTCCACATACTCTCTCAGCATCTCAATCAACCTGCTCTTGACATCTGCCTTCAAAGCAGCCCCGATCTTGATATCTCTTCTGGCGTCCTCAGTACCAAGATTAACAATCTCCAACTCCTCCTGATGAGGTTGGATGACCCTTTCCTCTTGCTTCAACAATCTGACCAATTCTTTAGGGAGTTCACAGTCTTCCTCACCCTCCTCTTCAGCTTGGTAGATGGGATTATTGAAATCATACTGAGCCATAACAGAACTGTTCATAGTGGATTCCGTGAGATCACTTCTGCATGTTTAATGCTTTGTTTTAGAAAAAGAGTTCAACAAAGTCACAAAAAAAAACATTGCCATTTTTATTTTTGAAAAAATGAAAACAAAAATAGAAAGACAGGGATCACAAAATTGTTTGCAAAACGTCCTTTATTAATGATAATCATTGAAAACATGATGAGGCCCTACAATGAACCACTACGCCTTGGGCAGAACGTAGGGTTTTGTGCAGAATGAAAAAAAAACAAAAGAAAATTACTCTGTTTGAAGAGTAACTTGGACCACATCTTCTGTTGTCCAATTGTTGACTGACTCCCCTGGTGCACACGGGCGAACCCAGTTGTCCAGATCACAATCACTGTCACCATCTTCACTACCGACCGCAAAGACATCACCATGATTCATCAGTCCATCGCTGGTAAAGGTACTCGGACCTGCTTGTACACCCTGCGCCGCCTGCAGGGGTTGATAACCGATTCCAAACTTATCCTCTTTGATAGGCAAATCCACCATCTTGCCCCAGCCTTCAGCTTTACCGTAGTTGACAACTTCCTTGGCCTGCTTATACGATGCAATTGAGGCACCTGGCTTCTTCTGCTCAGCAAAAGCCACCCTCTCAAGAGCAACAGTCTCAAATGCCTGGCATAAAGTCTCGTGGATCTCGCCATCCACCTCTACATACTTGAAAGAGGATAGGTGACTCACCAGAATATCTTCTTCACCACACACGGTCACGATCTGACCGTTCCAGACATACTTCAACTTCTGGTGGAGAGTCGACGAAACTGCCCCAGCTGCGTGAATCCACGGACGCCCCAATAAACAACTGTAAGCGGGCTGGATGTCCATTACATAGAAGACAATGTCGAAAACCTCCGGACCTATCTTCACTGGCAAGGTGACTTCACCAAAAACAAAACGTTTGGATCCACCAAATGCACGCACAATCAGGTCACTCGGAGTGAGCACAACTCCCTTCACATCAATCTTTTTCAAAATCTGCTTGGGCAACACGTTCAGAGACGAGCCTGTGTCTACCAACACATGAGACAGGACAACACCCTTGCACTCCATGGTGATATGCAAGGCCTTATTATGATTACGTCCCTCAGGCGTCAAGTACAGGTCTGTGAACCCCAAACCATGCCTGGTGCTCACATTGGCAATCACTCCCTCTAGCTGGTTGACGGAAATCTCCTGAGGCACGTAAGCCAGATTCAGCATCTTCAACAGGGCATTACGATGGGCCTCAGAGCACAGAAGCAATGAGAGTATTGAAATTTTGGACGGAGTCGGATTCAGTTGATCTACAATCTTGTAATCACTCTTCTTAATTATTTTCATGAACTCCTCCACATCCTTCTCGAATGAACCCTCAGGCGCCTCCTTCTGAGCTGGTTCCTCATCAATCACAGCCTGTTTGCCTTTAGCCTTGGCGAGAGCCTCGACATTATTGTCTCTCAAAGGTTGCGGAGCAAACAGACGTCCACTTCTGGTAAAACCTCCTGGTCCACCAACATTGTCCACAACTGGACTCACAACCACAAGAGTTCTTACCGACACACTGATAGTCACAGGCGCTTGGTTCACCGGCCTGACCTGACTTTCAGCCCTCCGATTGCTGCGATAAGCATTGTCATATCTCCATGGCACAACCCTACTGTCAACAGCCCTTCTGCCCGGAGCACCAATTGTAGTTGGATTACTGACGGTCACAGGAGCGGAAATAGTAACAGGAGTACCACTAGTTGTAGGCGCACTAACAGCCCTCTGACCACGTCCTTCAGACGGTTTGAAGTAGATAGTGACGCTTGACACTACCCCACGATCTCTATCGGCCCGAACAAACTATACACAACCCTCATCCATCAGCTTCTGAATACCAGCCCTCAACTGATCACAACCATCCTCTGATTCAGCACAATCAATACAACCCTTACAACAGCCCGGGTATACATCTCCACTCAACAAACGGCCCTTTACAACCAACAAAGAGGTCTGAACATCTTCAACACTGACCACAAGATCTTCAGCTTCTACCCCTTCAATATTATTCACTCGGTGTGCACCATGCAGCGGCATAGGGTTGTTTACAACATTCGGCACAGGAGCAAAATTGATAGTTTTAGCGTCAATTAGGTCCTGGACTTTATGATGAAAAGCCCTGCAGTTTTCAATGTGGTGCCCCGGTGCACCAGAATGGAAATCACAACGCACGTTGGCATCATACCCAGGTGGTATTTTTGTCAACGGTGCCATGGTTCTCAATTCAACAAACCCTAATCTGAGCAACTCAGGTAGCAACTCAGCATAGGTCATCGGTAAAGGATCAAAATGTCGATCAGGCATCCTCTGCCTAGGCTGATACGGACGTTGCTGTTGTTGTTGTTGTTGTGGCGGTTGTTGAACTCTCTGTTGTTGCGGTTGTTGACGAGGTTGAGGCGCTGGGATGGTTACAACGGCAACCTGACGATACTGAGTTCTATTCACACCCCTCCTACCGTGTTGCACAACACTGGTTTCACCCTCTCTCCGACGAGGTGCCCCAGCAAAAGGTTTCTTGGACGACGAGGACCCAACATCTTGAATTTTACCAGCTTTGATCAAACTCTCTGTCCTCTCTCCACAGATTACTACGTCTGAGAAACTACCGAATGGGCAACTTCCCATCCGGTCCATGAAGACACCTTGTAGAGTACCAATGAACATGTCAGTTAACTCCCTCTCCAGCATAGGGGGTTGTACTCTCGCAGCCAACTCACGCCACCTCTGGGCGTACTCCTTGAAGCTCTCACCAGATTTCTGACAAAGACTCTGCAGCTGACTCCGGCTCGGCGCCATGTCCATGTTGTGTTTATACTGCCTCAAGAAGGCCTCACCCAGATCCCTCCAACAGCGGATAGAATCTCTCTTAAGTTCCATGTACCAGTCCAAGGAAGCCCCAGATAAGCTATCCTGGAAGAAATACATCCACATTTTCTCGTCATCGGTGTAAGCAAAGATCTTCCTGTAATAGGCCTGCACGTGGGTGCGAGGGCAAGAAGTACCATTGTATTTATCGAAAGAGGGTGCTTTGAATTTATAAGGAATCCTCAACCCTTCTACCAGACCCATGTTGGTCACATCAAAACCCAGGGAATTCTGACATTCCATAGCTCTTATTTTCTCAGCAAGGGCGTCAACTTTACAGTTCCTCTCTTCAAACCTTCCACCAACCTCATCCTCTTCACTAAGCAAAGTGAACATATCCTCTTGTCTATCAACAATCGGAGCAGGATGACGAACAAGACCCCGAGTAACTCTGGCATTGACAGTCTCTGCAGCAAGAGGCTGTTCGTTGATTTTGATCCCCCTTAACTCATCACCCACGGCATAGTCATTGGCGGGAGCAGCAGTAGCAACATTCTCATGAACAGGTACACCCACTGGTGACGCTCGGTTGGACTGCGGAATCACGGTCTCTTGTCTTTGGGCTAAGGCACGCAGCTCCTCTTGCCCTTGAACAACACCTTGCATCATAGTCATAAATGGGGCCATGTTTGCCCTCATCTCAGCCAATTCTGCCCGAACCTGGTCCATACTTCTCTGATGATTGAGTCTGGTTGAGTAGCGATGCGGTCTATGATCAGCTATCCTGCCTGACACAGGAACCAGAGTGAGAAGTCTCGATCAAGAACACCTGTAATGCAAGAATGATATGTGTATGATGCGTGTGATGCGTATGCAGGTTAACTTTTTTTTCATGCATTATTATTTTTTTTTTGAAAATAAACATGCTATGATGCAAATGATGGAGCCATGACTGGTCGGCTGAGTATCACGCGGCACAGGATCAAAGCTTCGGCTTGAACTCGGAACCATAAATTCATCTGAAACCCAAAGTCATCTGAACCCATACTTCTGAACCACATCAACATCTGTGCAAGTACCTTCAAATTCAACCCAGGGATCCGAAATAAACGGAACCCTCTGATCAATACCAAGGTCAAACCTCCGGCGTCTCGAATAAAGATCCATAAATCCGACTTAACCATAATCACCATCACAGAATCACTGGCAGAAACTGCTCTTGCAAGAATCAAACCCTCCCCTCACAGGTGAATTCTAACAAGGTCATCCTAAGGCGGACAGTGGTCTCGACAATCGGGCAAAGATACTCAACGGGTTTGCCCTTTTGGGTGTGCCGTTGCAGCTCTCTTAAGATCATCTAAACCAAAGATCCGGGAAAGAACGATCACCGAAGTCAATAGCTCAGATGAGATCACCCAACCTGAGTGGAATAACTCCAAACGGAAGGACTCTCTCAAATGAACCTCGTCTGACTGTGGTGACACGTCGCAACAACATGCTGATATAGCAAGTGAGGAAACACGAGACCACGCTAATCCTAGGTGTATACTCGGGCCTGGGTTTTAGCCCCACTCAGAACACCCACCCCAAATCAGAGGAACAACCTGTACAGGAAGACAGCACAATGATAGTATGATGCATGCAAACATTTATGCAAATAATCACAGTACAATAATCATAAATGCAATAAATAGAGCAACACAAGCAACCTAACCCTATCCTAGAGAACGCTAGGAGAGACTCGCTTAGGGAAGATGGACCAGCAAGAGGTCAACTTCACCTTATCCCCAGCAGAGTCGCCAGTTTTCGCATTACGCGAAAAACCGGCGGGAAAACAAAACAACAGAGCCGCCACCGTGCGTTATTTATCCCAAAAGAGGGAAAGGAAACTCTCAAAGTAAACCTGGAAAAGACATGGTCTCGCGACCAAAGAGAGATGGGATCGGGATTCGGTTATGCGAAGGGAAGGTATTAGCACCCCTACGCATCCGTCGTACTCGACGGGATCCACGCACAAAAGGAAGGATAAAGGTTGCTAAACACTGCTCACAAACTGCACACACACAGGCTGGAAAGAGACACAGAAAGACAAGAGAAACTAACTCGGTAGGATATCGCATCCTGGGCCTACGTAGTCTGTCAGGCACAGACATCAGAGTCGACGTAGTTCGGGATAGGGGGAAGCGTGCTCGCTAGGATGTCGCATCCTATGCATACGTATCTTCTCGGACTAAAGAAGAATCAAAGCACTCGTAGCTCGGCTAACGCACGCCAAACAAAACACAAACAGGAAACCGAATGCCAATCGCTGGACTTACGTCAAACTCCACACAAACAGGCAAACATGGAAACTGAATGCCAATCACTGGACTTACATCAAACTCCGAACCAACAAACACACACTGGAAACCAACTGCCAATCGCTGGACTTACATCAGACTCCAACAAAGAAACTGGAAACCGAATGCCAATCGCTGGACTTACATCGGACTCCAACCAGAAAAGGAGAAGCAACTCACACAAACAAAACAAAAAGGGCGCCCGGAGAGATCAACTCATCTCCTGCCTACGTACCTCATCTGGTATGAGGATCAGGGCGACGTAGTTCCCCTACGCAGAGAAAGAACTTCTAACCTAACCAGAGACTGGGAAATGACAAACTAGAAGGGAGACTAACTCGAGCCTAATAGTTATCATGTAAATTCACCATGGTCCTAGGTTGAAGTTTCTATCTAACTTGCACAGGGAGAAAGCTATCCTAAACAACAACTGAGTAAACACAAGCACAAAGGCAAGCACACACACTATATATAAACAGATAGGCTCACACATGGTTAAGCTTTAGTCAAGGGGTCATGTCAACCTCGACAAACAAGCCACTGTAACAGGGTGATGTTAGCTCTTAACCCTAACATTGAGAGTTAAGGTGAAGCAGATGAAATGGGAAGTGAAGATAAGACTTCACAGCTCTTATCCCTGGCCTGGGAGAGCTTCAGACAAATGAAAGTGTGGGAGTTCAGAAAGTTGGAACTCTTCTCCACATATGACTGACTCAACAAAGATCTTGTGTTAATATCCACAATGCATCAACACAAGGTGTGTGAGCAAAGTGGAGGACACACTGAATAGCAGGAGATGGATTGCACATCTCTTTTATCTGCCAATTGCCTCATAGAGGTCTTTTCCTGCTTGGCACAAAGATAAACAAACACAAGCATTGCCTCTTAAGGAGGGCTTCAGACAGGTGCCTGCCCAAGTAACAGGACAGGTCTTCCAGACTACATGAAGTCAGTGAGTTATACCTCAAATGGTTAAGCAACCAAGCAAAGCAGAAGCAAGTTCAAAAGAACTTAAGCAACTAATGTACCTGAAAAAAATCCAACTCAATCAGTATACAATTCAAAAAGTCAAACAAACAACCAATAGTCAACAGTCAACAGTACACAGTCAAACAAGCAATGCAACAAGGTGCAAAGCACAAGCTCAACTCAAATGAGCTAAAAACCACCTACAAAACAAGTCAATATTAGTCAACATCAAACAATCAACCAATTCAAGCAAATGAATCAATCTCCTCATGGCCATGTGCTTCTTAACCTGAAAACAAAGCTCAAACATAAGCACAAACCACTAGGACAAGGCCTAGGGTCAAGGATGGAGAAAAAATCCAAAACAGAACATGAAATTTAACATGAATCAACCTCAATCAATTAAGAACATAATCCAAAAGGTCTCATGTCAATATCATCAACCAAATTCATTTCACAAACCAGTCATGACAAAGTATGCAAGTTGAAAGCACATTGAGGCAACAGAATGAACAAATGCACATCAATTCAAAAATGATTCAATTAATCTCAACAAAAATCATGGCTAAACAGAACACATAACATGATCAACACACCAAAAATTAGGGCATTTGGACATGATTAAGCATGGCAATCAAATTGTATAAGGCAAGGCAATCAAAACAAGCTCAAATGTGACACAACTTGATACATCAACTTAGCACAAGCCTAAAACAGAAATGAAACATGATAAAGACCTCAAACCAAAGCCAAAACAAACTTCAATATGTCTAGAAACAATGTGCAAAATTTCACATTCATAGGATAAACAACCAGCATTTCACAAATCATTGAAGTTCAAAGCAATTCAAAAGTGCACAAATGATCATCCAGCAAGAAAAATCTCAATCAAATCAGAAACCAATCCAAAAATTCCAAGAAAATTCATGATCAATCACAACATCCATATCAAGTATCATGCAAAAAATCACATCAATTGGACTTCATTTGGCATGGCAAAGAAATTAGACAAGTTGAGCAAGCAAAGGTGTGACACACATTGTCACACCTACATTAACATGAGCATATCTCAGCAACCACAAATGATAAAAATGCAAACTCAACACCAAAATGTCCAGAAAGATATCTAGTTTAACCATACAAAATTTCAAAATCATTGGATTAAATCTCATCATTTCACAAGAGATATGGCAAGCAAGGTACAAAATATGACACATGCACATAAACCCTAAGCAAAATTAATTTCCATCCGAGCAAAATTTCTGGAAAAATCACCAAAAAAACTAGAAACAATAAGGAGCATGATGCAAAAATCCACACATTATTTGGATTAATATTCATTTAGTTATGAATTTATGAAGTGGAAGAAAAAATAAAAAAAATATGAAAAGCATAGTACATGAATGGATGAGGCAAATGAGAAAAATGAAATGCAATCTGAAAACATGCTGGAGCCAGGATTCGAACTGAGTGAAAATTTGAACTGAAGCGCGCCTATATGTGAAACGCAGCGCTTCACTAATGACGTGGCCAGGCTTAACCAATAGGAATGCTCACATGGAAACAACATGCACCAATCAGAAACGAGTATTGGACAAACACATGCAGGACGCGGATTACACCTTGAAACGGATCAAACATGCATTCTGGAAAATTTCTCAGCAATCTTCATCGTGTTCATCATAGGCCAAGAACAAATGTTCACAGAAATGCAAAATAATCATATCAATACGTTCATCTTTCATCCCTAATCACTAATCCATGCATGATTAAGGCTAAGTCTCACTAACATGAACAGATCGAGGCAAACAATTTTCACATGTCAATCTTTAAATTCCTATATCTACTTCAATTCTGCATGGAAATCAGTGATCTAAAGCTCAAATTGATCAGCATTGAAGGATCTACAACAAGCACATAACAATTTCATGAATTATGGAATTCGATTTCTGACCTTGATGAAGATGCAGAAGTGGAAATGGTGATTTCAGGCCTTGAACAGCTCAAACAGATGCTCCAAAGCTCTTGTATGATTGAATGGAGGAAGGTTTGATGTTTACTCGAGCTTGATTCCAACAGAATTCTCAACTGCCATGGATGAGTGTAAGCTTCGAGCTGCTTCAAATCTGCATGAATTGTGATGGTTCTTGCTTCAAACATGCGCCATAATCCTTCCAGATGATGATTTGATCAATGGATGATGAATTGGTTTGAAGAAAATTGAAAAAGTTTGAGAGAGAAAATTTGAAGAAAATTGTAGATCTGAAAAATGTGATGTTGCCAATGCTGAATTCTGTTAGGATTAGGTTTATATATGCTCTGTTAATCAAGTTCTTAATCATGCTTAACCATGTGGTAAGTGGTTTAGTGAGAATAGAGTGTTTTGGCAAATTTGCAATTTCACCCTTATGCATGCAAACCAATGGAATAGTGCACGAATTTTGCTTTGGAATCACTTGAAATTCTGTTTGGAGCCAAATGCAAGTGATGGAATGTATGGACAATGCATTATTTTCAAATTTGAACTTTCCCTCCAAAATTCAAATGAAAAACCAAATGTTTATGTGATGGAAATTCATGGCATATTATGCATGATTTGGATAGTAGAGATCAAGAGAAAAATGTTGCAAAAAGAGCCACTCCATTTGGACATTTGGTGTGAAAGTTATGCATGTTTGAAGTTCAAGTTCACTTGGCCATGTTTGATCCATATCTTTTCAACCACACATGAGAAATTCATGATCTTGGACTTTTTGGAAATGGGAGAGCAATATATTCAACTTTCATGTTGGACAAAATTTCATTTGAAGCTTTCTTGATAATGTAATCTTGAGGAGAAAACCTTTCCATTTTTGGCAATTTCAAATTACAGGTCACTTACTATTTTTGGAAAGTTTTGATCTGACCTCAAATTCTTCATTGTTGATGTTTGAAATGTCAAATGAGACTTGTATGGACATGAATGAGGCCTCTCTAACCATCTCCCACTTTCAAATCCATGGTTGAACTGACAGTTGACTTTGGTTGACTTTCTAGGGTTTCAGATGAATTGATCATTGACTGATGAGCTTTGAACATCCAATGCTTGACCAAATCTCTTCAAAATGATCCTTGGATCATGTGAACTCATTGAACCAACCCTAGGGCTTTGATTCCATGGAAAATTCACTTGCTTTCTTGCACAACTGAATCTCCTGACCAGTCTTGACTGATGACTTGATAGACTATGCAATGAACAATGCAAATGTTAATGACCTAAAATGAAAATGTATATACAAATGGGAGGTGCAAATTTGAGGTGCTACAATGTGTAGTGAACACGTCCAGACTTGGCCAAAAGCGCAGCCAACACTCACTCGCTAGGCGAGCCATTAGCGAGCTCCCAGCGAGCAATTACAGTAGCAAAACCTCCTAAGCTCGCTGGAGCGAAGGCTGAAGCGTGGGCTTCGCCTAGCGAAGATTTTGTTCGCCTAGCGAACATGCCAATCTGGCAGAGGTTATTTCTTTGGGCGCAGGTGCCTCAGGTGCCTATTTTGGGGCTCGCTAGGCGAGCCATTCTGCTCGCCTAGCGAGCATGACAGCTCAGTAGCAGCTCTATAAGTAGCAAGGGCTACTTTTTGAAGCCATACTTTTACACCTCCATACTTTTGTACTTTTTAGATATTTTCCAGCATTGCTCTAGAGATCTTTTGTGACCTAGAAATCATTTCTCTTCATCTCTTAACAATCTTTCACAAAAAGAAGGTGGATTCCCATCCAATCTCGATTATTCGACTCGGATGTTGATCAACCTTCTTCCGAAACTTGTTGACCAAGCTACCATGAAAACGAGTAGCTAAGTTCTTCATTTTGTCAAGGTTAGATGTAGATGATCATTAGCTTTGTGTGTAAATGGGATGATCTTCATTTGTAAACTCTTTAATGATGAATATATGGTGAAAACTTTGTTCTTATTGAAAACTCTTTGTGTTGGTTTATGATCGAGAGATGTTTACCAACTCTTTACCTAGGTTTTCATCCAATCTTGTTTGTTATCTAGAGATAGTAATGAATGATTTTGTTCACCATAAGGTTGAACCAAAAAGTTGTCATTTTGATAGATTGTGTTAGAGATAAACAATGGATCAAAATGGGAAAACTCACAATGTGTGTTAGAGATAAACACATTGGGAGGACTTTGTGAAATAGTTTATCATCTAAAGGAGTTTATAAGTTTTGTTGATCGAACATATACATGCAAAGTGATCGTCGAACCCTAACTTTGGCAATATTTCTCAAATATTAAAACCAAATCTTTTACCGCATTTTATTACACTTTTATGCAAGACACCGTGACTAAAACCAAAAACCCCCTTGTTACTACGAGTTAAGAATTGAAACAACTGTCGAACGGCGGCGATATCTCACAATCCCTGTGGAGACGATAACAAAAACCCGACACTAAAATCACAATCAACAAGTGGTTGTTCTCAAACCGCTATAGTGACCTCCATACGGAGAGTTGTGACAATGCCAAAGGATGTCTCTTGACTCCTCAATTATTACACACCTTCTCAAAATATTGTCTACACCCACTTTAAACAAATAAGGATCATCCCACACATAATATTTTGCATCCGCCAAGAATTTCCTTCTTTGATTACTAGTGAGGTCTTCCGGTGTTAAACTGGTTGCCTTGTAATTAGCAAAATCGGCAAACTAAGGCCTCACTTGAATCGCATACAACTTTTCATCCGAAAATTCTTCTCTTACTTCCTCTTCTTTGTTTGTAATGTCTACATTAACCAAACGAGACAAATGATCCACAACTAAATTTTCGGAACCTTTTTTATCCCGGATTTCCAAATCAAACTCTTGCAATAAGAGAATCCAACGAATTAATCTTTGTTTGGAATCCGGCTTGGTTAACAAATATTTGATCGCCGCATGATCGGTGTAGACTACAACTTTAAACCCTATCAAGTAAGCTCTAAATTTTTCCAATGCATACACTATAGCTAGTAATTCTTTTTCAGTTGTCGCATAATTGCCTCATTTAACACTTTACTAGCATAGTGGATAGCATGGAAAATTCTATCTCTTCTTTGACCCAACACCGCACCAACCGCATAACCGCTTGCATCACACATAAGTTCAAAATCAAGTTTCCAATTTGGTGCAACGATTATGGGTGCGGTGACTAACTTTTCTTTCAAATCAAGGAAAGCTTTTAGACATGACTCATCGAAAAGAAAGTGCATACCTTTGTTGAGCAAGTTACTCAATGGCTTTGCTATCTTTGAAAAATCTTTGATGAATCTCCAGTAGAAACCGGCATGTCCGAGAAAGCTCCTTATGCCTTTTATATTTGTTGGAGGTGGTAATTTCTCAATGACTTCCACCTTAGCGTTGTCAACTTCTAATCCTTCGGAGAAGATCTTGTGACCGAGTACAACACCTTCGGTGACCATAAAGTTGCATTTTTCTCAATTGAGCATTAAGTTGGTCTCCACGCATCTTCCCAAAACCACATCAAGATGTTTTAGGCACAAATCAAAAGATGATCCATAAACGGAGAAATCATCCATGAACACCTCAATGAATTCTTCTATTAAATCTGAGAATATCGCTTGCATACACCGTTGAAATGTTGTCGGTGCATTACATAACCCAAAAGGCATTCTTCGGTAAGCAAAGACGCCAAAAGGACATGTAAAAGCCGTTTTCTCATGATCCGTCGGATTGACCGAGATTTGGTTGTACCCCGAATACCCGTCCAAGAAGCAATAGAAATTTTTGCCGGCTAACCTTTCCAACATTTGGTCCATGAAAGGTAGTGGGAAGTGATCTTTCCTTGTAGCTTGGTTTAGCCTTCTATAGTCAATACACATCCTCCACCCGGTTACCGTTCTTGTTGGAATCAACTCATTTTTATCATTTTTTATAACCGTCATGCCACCTTTCTTGGGAACTACTTGCACCGGACTCACCCATGCACTATTGGAGATAGGATAAATCATTTCGGCTTCTAAGAGTTTGACAACTTCTTTCCGAACTACTTCTTTCATTGATGGATTTAGACGCCTTTGAGGTTGTGCAACGGGTTTGAAATTTTCTTCCATCATGATCTTATGCATACAATAGGCCGAACTAATACCCTTCAAGTCGGATAACACCCACCCTATTGCACCCTCATTCTTTTTCAGCACTTGTATCAATTTGTATTCCTCTTTTGTGGACAAGGTGTTGCTAATGATCACCGGTTTAGTACACTCGTCACCAAGGAACACATACTTCAAGTGTGAAGGTAGCATTTTCAACTCTAGTTTTGGTTCTTCCATTTTCTTTGTCACATCCAAGTCTTCATTTGTTTCTTCATGATAAGCAAGCTCCCCACAAGATTCTAATTCATGCAACATTGCTTCAATCTCTTTTTCTTCATTTCCGGTCAACACATTGTAGGCTCCGATAAGAGATCTTTCTAGAGGATTAGAAATATGAACTTGGTTTGCGACCTTCACTATTTCCTCTTCAGTTGCATCGATTCGGAAAGAATCATACTTGTCATTTGGATGCTTCATGGCTTCAAAAAGATTGAAGGTCACCTCTTCATCTTGCACTCTCACTTTCATCAATGTCAATCATCATCCGGGTTGTTTTCATGAATGGCCTTCCAAGAATTAGAGGAACATCACGATCCTCATCCATCTCCACTATCACGAAATCTACCGGAAACAAGAATTTGTCCACCTTCACTAGCATGTCTTGAGCAACTCCATATGGTGAAGTGGTAGATTTATCGGCTAGTTGTAAGGTCATCTGTGTAGATTTGATCTCAACATTTCCTAATCTTTTAACAATGGATAGGGGGATTAAATTGATGCTAGATCCCAAGTCAATCAAACCATTACCAATGTAGGTGTTTCCAATGGTTACCGGTAAAACGACTCGGCCCGGATCGGATTCCTTCCTTGGAAGAGTTTTTTGGATGATGGCACTATAACGTGCATCAAGCAAGATGGTTTCGTCTTCCACATGTCTCCTTTTCTTTGTGAGAATATCCTTCATGAACTTTGCATACCGTGGCATTTGCTCTAATGTATCGGCAAATGGAATATTGATTTGAAGTTGTTTGAATATATCCATGAACCGTGCATAATGTCTAGCATTGTCCTTCTTCGATGGTGCATGCGGATAAGGTAGATGTTGGGTTGGAATGACACTCACACCTTTGTCTCCTTTCTTTTTCTTTCTTGGCTCTGCATCCTTTTTCCTTTCCACTTCAATCTGTTGCTCTGTTGGCAACTGCTGTTCCTGCTCTTTTCACGGCGTAAAGGGAGATCGCGGCGCGAACTAAAGAGTTCCTACCACTTTCTCCTTTCCACAACCCACATCCTCGTTTTCCAGCACAACATCCATATCATTCTCTACTGTAATTTCCTCACTTTTTCCACTTGTCAACTCTTTACCGCTTCTCATGACAATTGCTTTACAATGCTCCTTTGGATTAGTTTGAGTGTTAGCGGAAAAAGAGGATCCTGCGTTTTGTTCCGACAATTGCTTCGCAAGTTGGCCTACTTGATTTTCCAGATTCTTAATTGTTGCCTCGTTACTCTTCTGATTTTCCATGGAAGCTTGCATGAATTGTTGAAGAGTGTCCTCTAGCTTTGAATTTCCTCCTTGCGATTGTTGTCCTTGAGAGTTTGGGTGTTGATAAGGACTTTGTTGCTGAAAATTTTGGTTATTGAACCTTGATGGTTGATAACCTTGATTGTTTCTTGGATGTGAGTTGTTGGGAGGTTGTCTTTGATAGCCTTGATTTTGATTGTTCACATAACTCACTTTTTCTAGTGGAGGGCAAAAATCGGTTGGATGATCTCCTTGACATAACTCGCAACATGCTACTGGATGTCGAACTTGAGACTCTTGAATTTCCTTCATTTGTTGTGGAAGCTTGGCCATTTGTTGAGTAAGCAACTCCACTTGTTGAGAGAGTAGCTTGTTTTGAGCAAGAATGGCATCATTGGTATTTAACTCAAGCACTCCCGGTTTACGTTGTGAAGGACTACGGTCATGTTGACTTTGACGATCATTGAGTGCCATCCGGTCAATAATGACTTTTGCTTCTTCCGCATTCTTTGACATAAGAGAACCACCCGCGGTAGCATCCAAAAGTGTCTTGTGAGTTGATTAGAGCCCATTTAGAAAAATATGGATTTGAGTGAGCTCATCAAAACCATGGCCCTTGCATTTTCTCAACATTGACTTGAATCTTTCCCAAGCCTTATTTAGAGATTCGTTGCTTCCTTGAGTGAATACCACAATAGCCGTTTTGGCTTCCATGAATCGGGATTGAGGGAAATATCTTTCTAAGAACTTTTCTTCTAGCAAATTTCAATCCGTCATCACTCTTGGTGCTTGATCAAGGTACCACTCTTTTGCCTTTCCCACTAAGGAGTGTGGGAACATCCTCTTGAATAATGCCTTTTCACCTGTTTCATCAATTCCCGTAGAACCCACAATCTCATAGAATTTGATGAGATGGGTATACGGATCTTCATGGTCCATTCCGGTGAATGGATTTGCATAGAGAAGTTGGAGGATTCTGGTCTTCATCTCTGTATTCCTTCCTCCACGAGCAAATTGAGCATTCCTTCTTGGACTATTAGTGGACATTTCGGTAGGAGTGTCATCCGCCATGTTTTCGTCACAAGCCTCTACAACCACTTCTTCGATTTGAACAAGTGTGGAAGTAGATGCTTCTTCTCTCCGGTTCCTCTCTTCGGCTAGTTTCCTTCTTCTTCGTGTTTTGCTATTGAGCTTTCGAAGTGTTCTTTCAATTTCGGGATCGAATTGAAATTGCTCCTCGTTAGCTTTTCCTCGCATGCACTAGAATCTACAAAACTAACAAACCAAGTGAAACACAAGAGTGATAGTAAGTACAAAACTTAAAACAATGAATTATTGCAATGCTTGTAATATCGAACACTAATCCCCGGCAACAGCGCCAATTTGTTGAAAAGTATATTTTCGGCAAATATTTTAATATCGTATCCATAGAGATTGGTTGTTATTACCGCCGTTCTATAATCCAAATTGTTATAAGTTTAGAAAGTAACCAAGTTGTTTTGTTTGAAAAGTTATCCTTTGAGTAAAATGTCACTAAAATAATAAAATGGTTTTAATCAAATGTAAAAGGCTTGGCAAGATTGGAGTTCACTATTCAAATTGCTTATGATTCCTTATGACAACTATAAGATTCAAGATTATTGATGATGTTCAAGTATCCTCTCAATATCATTTATGTCAAAATGATAGTGTGATAATTACTATATTAATCTTTAGACGATTTCTCCACCTAACTATCAATATATCAATCTTTAATGGTTGATACAAAAGAAGAGTAGTGAATAAATCTATTTCTACAACTTATTCACTACTTGAAAATATATTTTATGTCAAGACTTAAATAATCTCTTTCAACAACTACTCAAATCTAATATTCAACTTAGGGAAAAAATATCATTCAATACATCAACAATATTTTATCATATATAAGAGTCAAATGAAATACATAAACAAATAAGAATAGTTACTACCTCCGATCTTGACAAAATGGGGTTTAGCTCCTCATCATCATTTTGGAAAGCAAAAGGCAATGGTAAGAAATCTGTTTTTCTCTTACAAAATATCAAACTATGAATCCATCAATGAACATTTTCCATTCTGTTTTCTAAAAAGGGTTGACCTTTCCTAAAATGCTCATTTTCATCTCAAACTGAAAAGCCCCCTAAAACAGATACAGAATTGGAAAACACAGCTGGCATTGAAAACAACACACTTGGCCAAAACAGCTTGCTGGATTCGCAAGGTTCGCGGCGCGAAGGGAGATCGCGGCGCGAACTGAAGCCACTTCAGCTTCCTTGCCTTGCAAGCTTCATCCAAATATTCTTCCAAATGTTAATCTTCAAAAATAGGCCTCCAAATTGCATTCAACACTTCTTCCAAATTATGATTATGCATTCCGAAGCTCTCTTGTCCAAAAATTCTACAAAACTAACAAATATGTGAAATAACTACTCAAGACAACATCAATTAAACCTAATTGCATTTATACAAAATAGTGAGAATAAAAGTGTGTAATTACATCAAAAATTGGTAAAAGGGACCAATAAAATTATATAAAAAGTAGTACTAATTGGTCCCTAACACTCTTCTAGACACCTTGTCTAGCTCAGAACTCAAAGGCCAAACTGTTGAAATCCCCTTGGACAATGTGGAAATCCTGAGATTAGAATCTCATCTAGCTGCATTTAATTTTTCCCATGATTGTCAAAACTCGGCTTTAGCAACAATTAATTTTGTGTTCCTTCTAACGTTATCGTTTGTGTGTCCAAATATGTTAATTTTGTTTATATTCTCCCACGACTCCCACTTTCACACTTTCACTCCTCACTACTTACACAAACCTAAACCTCCAACTCTTCTCTGTAACATCTCTTTATCTCCTTCACAATAACTTCATCATGAATGCTCAGGAACATTAAGTCTTCGAGTTTTCTCAACAGATGAATGCCACTGAACAACAGGTTGAATCCCCATAACTATTCGCATCCACTACTGCTACTCAAACAACAACCTCCTATCAAGAACCTCATGTTCTTAATCGTCCATCCTACATTAACCTTTCAACTCCTTTTGAACAACTTGAAGTTCTTTGTGAGTTACTGGTGGACTTTGACAACCTTAAAGAAAATGGTATGGATCTAACACCAGAACTGTAGAATCAAGGTTGGCTCACATACTTCAACCGTCTTTATGGCCCCATCTACACAAACTTGGTGAAAGAATTCTGGAGATTCGCTGACTCCGATGATCACTATATCGTTTCTCATGTTCTGATCATCAAGATGGTAATCACTAGAAAATCCATTGTTGCGCTTCTGAACATGGAAAAGGTTGGGGGAAGAAGAATTTGCAACATAAAACCTAGGGCTAAGTACATGTCCCAGGAAACCATCCCCACCATCTTCTCTCAGAACCCTAAAGGACGAACATCCTCCAAGAATCAAGAGCTTCACAAGAATCTAAGGGTGTGGCTCAAGATAATTCTGGGAAGCATCCACCACCGTCCATCATCCAGTTTTTTTGACTACGTCAACATAGATCAGAAGTGCGTCTTCTACTATCTACAAAAGTGTATGAAGCTTAACCTCCCTTCTCTCCTATTAAAACACCTAAGAGCCTCTGTCAGAGACACCAGAAACAACATGGAGCCAAGGAACTACGTCCCTCTAGACAGGTTGATCTCAGATGTTCTGATTGAGAGTGGTCTGGTGGATTATCTCATCTCTCTGAATCTGATGGAAGACGTCACAATAGACATTGGGAAGCCGCTCAATGGGAGGAATCTAAAAAGTATGGGATTGATTGACAAGGTCCATGTCAAACTCACCAGAAACACCTCCTGGGAAGCTCTGAAGGACCTAAGAGAGAAAGCGAATGAGATGTATCTCTTCTCAAAGGTTGATCCTCCATAAGTCATAGCACGTTATCTGTAAGATCTAGAATCTCAAGGCCACAACATCTCTTACTTCAACTTGGATTGACTCCCAGATTAGCCTCCTAACTTCTTGAAGAGAAAGAGGGAACCTTCTCAGAAGACGACTATTCAGAAGAAGAAAACTCTCAAGCTGGGAGAGTCTTCAGCGACCAAGAAGTCAATTCCCCTGACCTCTTCGTCAGAACCTTCTGGTAAGATCACTATCTCAGAAGCTCTAAATTCTTCTGGCTCTAGGCAACTTGCCTCATCACTCCCCCTACCACCCCGACACTCTTAACCATAATTACAACATCCTCCACTCCACCTACCACAAATATTCACGCTCCCATTGAAAAATCAAAATCTCAATAACCAACAACCTCACTCCCTACCTCATATGTGAAGGAGAATTGGCATCCAAGGCGCAGCGGAATTTAAAAATTTCTCCATTTAGTGATCCTTACGAATGGGCATGATCAATGATAGAATCGTTACCTCTTGTGGCGATTCAAACCTTTGGTGCAGATCTCTTATAACGATCAAAACCTTGGATACAAATCCACGGAGCGATCACGAACGTTGAACGATGACAACGTCTCTACTCAGTCCACACGAACGGGTTCCTTCAATCTCAGTGCTAGCTGGTACGAATGAAGGCTTTGAGTGAGAGAGAGAGGGAAACGAAATTCCAAGTCTTCACTTGAGTCTTAGTCTGAGTGACAATGCTTCTACCTAAGGATTCTATTTATAGAACCACTTGTGTGGGCTTCAAGCTAAAAGCCCACTTAAGTGTATTTTGGCCCATATCTTATAATATGCCAAAATCACTTAAGTATTTGGTACCTTACCATATTTCGTATTCTACTTAAGTACACCGTACCTTACGATGTTCCTTAGTTACTCTATCTCTCATCAATCCGTCCTTTGTGTGTGACCCTGTAGGTTTTCGCGACGTTGGCAATTATATTAAATCACGCATTTAACATAATAAACAGTGAGCGGTATCTAGCAACACATCACTGCTACCCAAGACACGAAAATATCATGTGATCTGACAAAACCTCCTGTGATAATAATTATGTGTATAATTACCCCTTTGCCCTTATGTCTATATTGAACACAAGGTATAGACCGTGTCATCCTTGTCCAGTTCAATATTGGGCCCATAGACATTTATCCTGTTACGCAGGATGGGCAAATTCCATCTAGGTCACTCATGTCCCTCAGCATGCTTCGTGGAGTACCCATCAACTGTCTTTATGGTTATCCAGTTACGGACAACGTTGGATCAGCAATAAAGCACTCGACTCTACATCTAGGATCCATAGTGGTTTCAGGTTGAAGAGTGGTATACACCATTATCACCATGAGAATAACTTATGACACTTTACATAACTTTCTATATAGTATTCTCATAGCGGGTGTATACATGCGTTTTCGACGCCATGAGATTTGATATGTAGAATGGTTCTTTCGACAGATGATGACATGGGATAAACGGTTTGGTTGATAAGTGTTGTTCGACACTTCGACAAAATTGAAGCTTCGACATTTCGACAAGGTATCTGCAGATGGGAAGGCACTTTGACAGACATGGGGGATGTTGTAGTGTTTCGACAATTCGACAAAGCTTGGAGAAAGACGTCAGTTCGACGTAAACTGTAAATTTCAAATTCGAAAGAGTTGTGACGTTTAGCAGAAGACGCGTGGAAGCATCTGGCAAAAGGAAGAAAGCCATGTGTCACAGTTTTAAGATTTGGTCGTTAGTAACAGTTATGTTATTTGTATATAAATAGGGTAGTTGTTATCGAAAAAAGGTGTGAGGATTTACTTGTACAAAATTCCTGAAAACACTCAAAGTACCCGTGTGAGAGAAAAGAGTCATATTTGGAACATGTATGTGTAAACAAACACCAATTCCTTCAAAGTTTATTTTATAAAGTTTAAAGTTCTTTGCAAATTCCTTTTACGTTTTCCAGTCAATTATCTTTCTGCACTTTCTTTTTCGACACTTTACATTTTGTCAGTTATTTTCCGCCATTTACTTTATCTTGTTAAATTTACATCTGTTTAAACGTTTTAATCAACATCTTTCGACGTAAAACACTTAGAGAACCAAAATGAAAGATATGAAAGTTGTTCTAGATATCTTCAAAGTCATCTAGATTTGCACATGTCCTAGGATTTGTGTGGTTGATCCTGCAAGTAACCCAATTCTACAAGTTTTGGTAAACCAGAGGTTGTTCGCCAAAATACACAACGAACAAATTGGCACGCCCAGTGGGACAGTGCAGAAATCTAGAAAGTTAGATAATCGCTAGTCAAAGTTTGTTCTTCATTGTATGAGACTGAGAAGCGGTAAATTAGCCGTATCCGATGTAGAAATACCAAAAAGAACAAGAGTAAGGAAAATGGCGAACCAGCCAAATAATCCAAACGAATCCATCCCAGTATCCAACCCTGTCCCTTCGACAAAAGGCAATATAGGATCAGTCCCTGTGTCAGAGGCTGTACCTTCGTCAACAGGGTCAACGCCAGCGGTTTCAATATCGCAAAACGCGCCTAGTTCGATCTTCAGGGCACAACAAATGCACGTTGGGACACCCCCTCCTATGGGAAACACTTCTAGGCCTTTTGTAACAAATTTCACCATGCCTCCGCCTGGTAGGGAACAACCCTTTGGAATGCCAACTTCGGTAATGGCAAATTTACACAATTCCCCGTTAATATATTCTGATTCGATGGCCAACGTGTCTTCGCCCTTACAAGGGTCAGGATATGGTGGAAACATGAGTAGACTGAATCAACAACCACTTTATGTGCCGCCGATAACAAATAATTCTGCGCAGGTAATTAGACAACAAATGGACGAGAGTAATCATGATATGGTCCAAATGTTGACACAACAAATGGGAGCGGTGTTTAACCCTCTAGTACAAAACACCACCCAAACAAACCAATTGTTAGCAGCGCAAATGACACGCATTGTTGATTTCTTTGGAGTCCCTCAAACTCGACATAGAGAACAAGTGATTCATAACCCAGTGGTAGCGGTCCAGGAAGAGCCTACGATAAACCAGATACCGTTGGATAATCCTCAAACAAACGTCAGAAACCAAGAGGATGTAGTCGAACAACCTCGTGTCGAAATCCCTATTCCACAAGAGCCTAGAAGGATAGTAATCCAGAGAGGCCAAGACGCGGATGCTGTATTGCAACAACAGATACGGTATAATAATCCGCCTGTCGAAAACAATTTGGCAGCCATGGTCGAAACGATAATGGCACAAAATGGGATGAACATGGGATTACAAAGGCCTAGTTACGCATCCCCACTATCGGAATATATTCTGCAAGAAGAACTGCCACCAAGGTGGAAAGTCCCTAAGTTCACAAAGTTCTCAGGGGACACTAGTGAGTCCACCATAGAACATGTGGCACGTTATCTGATCGAGGCAGGGGAAATAGCCCGTAATGAAAATTTGAAAATAAAATATTTCCCTAGTTCCTTAACAAAAAACGCGTTTACTTGGTTTACATCTTTGCCTGCAAACTCAGTATATACGTGGATCCAATTAGAAAGGATGTTCCATGAACAATTCTACATGGGACAAACAAAAATAAGTCTGAAAGAATTAGCCAGTGTTAAGAGAAAACACTCAGAACCAATAGATGATTATTTAAATAGGTTCAGATTGCTAAAGGCTAGATGTTTCACCCTGGTGCCAGAACATGAGTTGGTCGAAATGGCCGCAGGGGGACTAGATTATTCTATAAGGAAGAAACTAGATACCCAGTATCTGAGGGATATGGCACAATTAGCAGATAGAGTGAGACAGGTCGAAAGGTTAAGGGACGAAAAATTCAGAGCAAATAAGAATAAAAAAGAGAGGGTAGCCTACGTAGGGGTTCGCCAAGATGATGAGTACGACGAAAACGAACCAAGTAACTTCGACGAACAAGAGATTGACCTAGCAGAACTAAAGCAAGGCCCACCTTATTCGTGCAAAGTGCTAACTCCGTCGAACGGAAACCCAGTCGAAACCAACGATAAGCTCCCCAAAAGGACTTATACGTTCGACATCACCAAATGTGACGAAATCTTCGATCTGTTGGTTAAAGATGGTCAATTAATAAAACCGCCAGGCGCTAAAGAACCGCCTATGGAACAACAGAAAAAGAGAGGTTTTTGTAAATACCATAATTTTCTGGGCCATAAAACGTCTCGTTGTTTCCTTTTCAGGGATCTCGTTCAAAATGCTATCCGTGACGGAACGCTGAAGTTTGGCGACAAACCGAAACAACAGATGAGGATCGATTCGAATCCTATGCAGGTAGTCGAAGCCCACTACGCTGAACCATCCATCGTGAACATGGTGGAGGCCGAAGTTGCTCCTGATGGCAATTTGGAAATAGTGGAGGCCCCTGGAAGTTTCGACACAAATATCAACATGGTCGAGATTGCTGATGATCTCGCAAGCCAGAACGAAGTTGAAGTTACTGAAGGCTTCGACAACCAGAAAAGAATGGAAACTACTGAAGGTTTCGACAAGAAGGACGGTGACAATACTGTCGAAAATGTGAAGTTTCGACAAGAGGAGAATTGGGACCGCTTGGGACAGCCAAGTGGGAAGTATGACTATCTTGTGAAGTACAATGCACCGGCAAGCTCTCAGATCGACGTCAACACAATCCAACCAAGCGGTTGGGGAGACGCTTCTTCAGACAACAATGAAGAAACAGTCGAGGCGATTGAGCATTCCCCTAATACGAAAGAGAAGGTTACTGAAGACCTCATTATCGAAAACAAGGCTGCTGAAGGCCTTGATTCTGACCAAACGAAGAAAAGTGATATCGCCAACTGCGTCAACACTATGGGGCCTTTCAGTAAAGAAGTCACAAAAATCAAAGCGGAAGCTGCTAACGGTCCTTCGAAGCCCGTGGTCAGTGGGATCCTGCGTAGGACAATGGAAGGCCCCAGAAGAAATTGGAACAAATGTTGTTGCAGACATGGTCCCAGGATCATATCTTGGTGCTGCTGCCCAGAGAAAGAATTCGACCAAACACCAAAAGGCGTCGAAGGCGAAGAAGAGAGACTCATTAGAAAGATGAACGAATTAAGCATCGCCGACGAACGAAATGTTGGGGTGAATATGGTGGAAATATCTCAGAAGGACCGGGCCGAGGTGGGCGAAGATCATCGTCGAAAAGAGTACCAAAGGCTGGCGTACCCTAAAGAGGAGGAAAACTTAATAGAATTCATCAAGAGGTGCCAAAGGATGAAAACCAAAGTGATGTTGTGCCCACGCTGCAGTGCAATCTTCGACAGGAAGGCAACAACCAACCTGGAAGCATTGGATAAAGCCAAGAGGAAAGAGAATTGGGGAACAATGAGATATGACCCAAGGAGAAGTGATCACCACCAGTGGAGGCACGGAGAAAGACGCCAAAACACCTATAAACCATCTGACAAAGCAACGGACGACAAATGGGTTCAACCCATTAGAGACGGCCAGGGGCAGAAGAAATGGGGAAAGTTTGAGGTTCAGAGAGGCGCGTCGATGGAAGGCAAGAAGGAAATGGAAAAACACAAGCCAAGACCATATCCTTCAGAGAATTACAAAGGCAAAAACCCCATGTCCAGATCCCAATGGAGGAGGTTCCAGAGGCAGAAGAGGGCAGAAATAGAGGCGGCAAAAAAGAACATGAATGGAAAAGACGAAGCAGAATCTAGCAACAATCGTCAGACAAGGAGCAGAAAAGAGACTCCCCCCCAGATCAATCCTGGCAGCACTGTCGAACCAGTGGCGTCGAAGCCGAAGAACCAGGAAGATGACGAAGTAATTGACAGTTTCAACTCTGACTCGGAATCATCCTTCAACGTGATCTGCAACGTGGTCTCTGTTCTCCCTAGAGACTATGATAGAGTCATGGAGGTCCAAGACGAAGAAGACGAGATGGAAGAGGAAACAATGGCACACAGGCCCGTCTATTACTACGTGATGAATAACGGGTGCGTCGAAGAGCAGAATGCTTTCTTCGAAAGACCAGACGACTCCATGAAAGCGCATTTGAAACCTTTGTTCATAAAAGGAAAGGTGGAGAATATCGGTGTGAATAAAATACTGGTGGATGGGGGAGCAGCAGTGAATTTGATGCCCCATTACATGCTGAAGAAGATTGGAAAAGACGATTCAGACGCGAAACCTCACAATATGGTGCTGTCGAATTATGAAGGAAAAGTAGGGACAACTATGGGCGTCATCCAAGTAAACTTAACTGTTGGAACCATAACAAGGCCAACAATGTTCATAGTCATCGCTTCAAAGGCCAACTACAACCTACTGCTTGGAAGGGAATGGATTCATGGTGTAGGAGCCGTACCCTCTTCGATGCATCAGCGAATAGCCATATGGAGGCCAGACGGGATCGTCGAAAACATTGAGGCAGATCAAAGCTACTTCATGACAGAGATAAACAATATCAACAGCCAAAGCTTCGACAAAAACCTGGCTCACATACCTCCATGCAGTCCAGCCGAATTCGATTTAAAGGCGACAGACAATGCCTACTGCTCCATGTACCTTCATCCTACGCATGGTTTCCAGTGGGATAAAGAAGTGATTGGCAAAACCTATATGTGGGGAACTACTCACATAGCGCCAACAGGATGGGGAAGCGAATTTGACGATGACGAGTGAACAATCAGCACTCGAAAAGATTACGGCTTACATAGCCGAAAACAAACTCAAAGAGGCCCTTGAGGCTGAAGTAAAATACATGGTTGCCGAAGCCAGCAAAGAAAACTCCAACAAACAATGTCCCCAAGAAGACGTTGCAGAAGATCACGATAACAGCCAAATGGGCGAATGGCAACACCAAAAGCTTGACGCCATTTATGACGACGAACCTCTAGGGTTCGAAAAAGATCCAGTGTCAACTAACGAGAAGATGGTGGCGCAGGATCCATTAGAAGAAATAAACTTAGGAGTGGGGGCAGAGAATAGACCAACCTACGTAAGCGCAAAAATGGACCCCCAGTTCAAGGTCGAAATAGTCCAGTTGCTGAAAGAGTTCAAAGACTGTTTCGCATGGGATTATGACGAGATGCCTGGTCTTGACAGAAGTTTGGTCGAAATGCAGTTGCCGATAATGGAAGGAAAGAAGCCAGTAAAGCAGACTCCGAGACGCTTCGCACCAGAAATCCTGTCGAAAATAAAAGAAGAGGTCGAAAGACTTCTAAAATGCAAGTTCATCCGCACAACCAGGTATGTCGAATGGATTGCAAATATTGTTCCAGTAATTAAGAAAATGGCAAACTTAGGGTATGCATTGATTTTCGAGACTTAAACTCGGCTACCCCAAAGGATGAATATCCTATGCCAGTGGCAGAAATGCTCATAGATTCTGCAGCCGGCCATGAGTACTTAAGTATGTTAGACGGATACTCTGGCTATAACCAAATTTTTATCGCTGAAGAAGATGTTCCTAAAACGGCTTTCCGTTGTTCTGGAGCAATAGGAACGTACGAATGGGTAGTAATGCCTTTTGGTTTAAAGAACGCTGGAGCAACTTACCAACGTGCTATGAATTCCATCTTTCATGACTTTATCGAAACTTTCATGCAAGTGTATATTGACGACATTGTGATTAAGTCCGTTTCAGGGAAAAGTCATATAGATCATCTTCGACAATCCTTTGAAAGGATGAGGAAGTTTGGTTTGAAAATGAACCCACTTAAATGTGCTTTTGGTGTGAAGGCGGGTGATTTCTTAGGTTTTGTGGTCCACAAGAAGGGGATCAAAATAAACGAAAATAAAGCCAAAGCCATAATGGAAGCGAAAGCACCATCAACCAAAAAGGGGTTGCAGTCTCTGCTAGGGAAAATCAACTTTCTCAGAAGATTCATCTCCAACCTCAGTGGGAAGACACAAGCTTTCTCTCCTCTACTTCGACTAAAGAAGGAAGACTTCGCATGGGGGCAAGAACAGCAAGCGGCTTTCGACAAAATCAAGGAATACCTGGCTAGTCCCCCAATCCTGATGTCTCCTTGTAGAAAAAGAAGTATGAGATTGTACATTTCGGCATCAGACAAAACATTAGGAAGTATGTTGTGTCAAGAAGACAAGAATGGCGTCGAAAGAGCCATTTATTATCTCAGTAGAGTCCTGAATGATGCCGAAACTAGATATAGTATTATAGAAAAGCTATGCCTATGTGTATATTTCTCTTGTATGAAATTGAAGCATTATATAAAACCTGTTGATGTATATATTTCCTCCTATTTCGACGTAATAAAGTATATGTTATCTAAATCTATTTTACATAGTCGAATTGGAAAAATGGGCTTTAGCTTTAACAGAATACTCCTTGAAATATCTGCCTTTAAAAGCTGTGAAAGGGCAAGTGGTCGCTGATTTCATAGCCGACCATTCTATAAACGAATATGTGGAATATGTCGAATTAGAACCTTGGAAACTGTATTTCGACGGTTCCAGTCATAAAAATGGAACGGGCGTGGGGATGTTGATTATTTCTCCTGACAAAATTCCAACAAGATTCAAGTACAAAGTTGAAAGTCTGTGTTCAAATAATGAAGCAGAATATGAAGCTTTGATCGTTGGACTTGAAATCTTGTTGAAATTGGGGGCAACGAGAGTCGAAATAATGGGTGATTCCGAACTGGTGATAAAGCAGTTGACGAAAGAGTATAAGTGCGTGAAAGAAAATTTAATCATGTACTTTGTAATAGCCAATAGACTTCTCAAAGAGTTCGACAATATGGTCTTCAGGCACATTCCCAGGTTGGAGAATCAAGAAGCGAACGATCTTGCTCAACTAGCATCTGGATATAAAGTGTCGAAGAAAAAGTTAGAAGAAGCCATTGAAGTCAGAGGAAGAGTCGTATCCACCAAGTTGTCCCCATCAGATCTGGAGTCAATAAGATTAGGATACGGTGACGAAGAAAACTTTGAGATATTCAACATAGATGATTTAGGAATTACAGATTGGAGAAAGCCTATCAAGAATTATCTACAAGACCCAAATCAGAAAGCAGAAAGAAGGATAAAATACAGAGCTTTGAGTTATGTACTTTTGGGAAATGAATTGTTCAAAAAGACTGCAGAAGGAGTCTTGTTGAAATGCTTAAGTGAAGACGAAGCCTACATAGCCTTGTCGAATGTACACAGTGGAGCGTGTGGCGCACACCAAGCAGGTCACAAAATGAAGTGGTTATTATTTCGACAAGGAATGTATTGGCCAACAATGCTAAAGGACTGTGTCGAATTTGCAAAAGGATGTCAGGAGTGTCAAATACATGCAGGCATACCTCATGTTCCTGCAAGTGAGCTGCATTCAATTATAAAGCCTTGGCCATTTAGAGGATGGGCTTTAGACTTGATTGGGGAAATTCGACCAGCCTCTTCAAAAGGACAAAGGTACATTTTGGTTGGGATAGACTATTTCACTAAATGGATTGAAGCTATACCATTGGTAAATGTGGATCAAGAAGCAGTCATAGACTTTATCCAAAAATACATAATTCACAGATTTGGGATACCTGAAACAATAACAACAGATCAAGGATCTGTGTTCACTGGTAGAAACATGCAGAAATTTGCACAAGAAACAGGTTTTAAACTCCTTACTTCGACACCTTACTATGCTCAAGCCAATGGGCAGGTTGAAGTATCCAACAAAGTGGTGATAAATTTGATCAAGAAGCATGTAGGAAAAAAACCTAGAAATTGGCATAAGACTTTAGATCAAATTCTATGGGCTTGTCGAACGTCTCATAAAGAAGCAACGAATTCGACTCCATTTAAGTTGACTTACGGACATGATGCAGTTTTACCAGTCGAAATATATTTGCAGTCAGTTAGAGTACAAAGGCATCATGAAATCCCATCAGATATATATTGGAATATGATGATGGATGAATTGGTTGATCTAGACGAAGAAAGACTACGTGCGCTAGATCTAATAAGAAGACAAAAAGAAAGAGTCGAAAAGTTTTACAATAAGAGAGTAAAATTCAAGACCTTCTTAATTGGTGACCTTGTGTGGAAAGTAATCCTTCCTATGGATCGAAAGGATAAGTTAATGGGAAAGTGGTCTCCTAAGTGGGAAGGACCTTTCCAGATTTTGAAAATATTTTCAAATGGCGCGTATGAGATAGAAGAAATAGGAAAGGATGAGAGAATCCTAAGGATAAATGGCAAGTATTTGAAAAAATATAAGCCAATATTGCAGGAAGTAAAAATAATAATAGAATAATTGCAAACATAACTGTGATAAGATTTGCCAAAGAAAAACATCATTAAAGTCATTACAAAGAAAGCCTCAAAGGGCTGAGGACTGTTAAATTAATTCGACTACGAATTAATACTAGCAAAAGTTTCCTTCAAAATGGCGAATTTCTGCCTCTGAAACTGGAGTCGATGATCACAAAGACTTTTGTGAGTAGAGAGAGTCTCAATCTCTTGACTAAGTTGTTGGGCCTTCTCAGCATGTCGAATGCCCACCCTCAACTCTTCGTCAATCTCGCTCTGCTTGGGTTGCTGTATGGATGCCTTACGTTTCTTCTCTTGAGAGATCTTTTCTTGAAGTGCTGCTATCTGTTTCTCCCATTTTTGGATATTGTCATCACAAGCAGCAACTTCTTTGATATAAGTTTCAGAAAGCTTTTGCAACTTTGAAACTTTGTCAGTCGAAGTCGAAACAGCATCCCATTCAGCAGTTTGAGCTTCAGACTTTGAGGAGATTTGAGTGGTAAGATCTCTTTGACGAAGAAGATCTGCAGTGGCCAAGTCAATTAGGGTCATCAGTTCCATCACAAAACTCCCAACCTCAGCAGAAGCTTCCAAGACATTCACTTGCTTCAAAATCTTCTTAAGTTCAAGGTGAGCAAGGGAGTTCTCTTCCAAAATTTTGAACAAATCAACATCAAGGATTTTCACTTTAATTTTGGTCAAGATGCTGCCAAGCGATGGTGTTTCAGAAGTGGCCCCAGAAGTAGTCGAACTGCTCTGTGAAGAATCTTGAAAATTAAAACGGGCGTTAAGCATGGCCTTCAGATACTCCAAGGGTCTCTTCACTTTGAGATTTTCAAGCTCCTCGCGAGAGAAACTAGTCGAACCAGTTGATTTGCTACTCCCTTGAGTCTGGTCAGGAGCAGGTGGAATGTTTCGCTCTGAAGTACGCTCAGCCTCTGTATGTTTCGACTGGTTGTCCCCATCTTTGGCAGTTTCGTCTTCAGGATCATCTTCGACCCCAGCCTCCATGTCAATGTCATCACCCTGAGGTGCAACATTTAATCCTGGATGAGGAGGAGATTCATCTTCAGAAGCTTCACCCACTGTAGTGTCGAATTCTGCTACAGTTTGCATGTCATGAAAAGATGCAGGATTTTCTTCTGGGGCTGTTTCCTCCAGAATTTTCTCAGGCGTTCTTTCGACAGCCACTTGTTCCTGAAAATAATTCTAAGACTTAGAAGAAAAGATGCAGGAAAGGTGAATATATGCTGTCGAAATAAAAATTACCTCAGGAATCTCAGTATTAAAGTTGGATTTCCCACTCTCCGTGTCTTTCGACTGAGGCTTAGCAGGAGGAGTACTGGCAGAATCCTTCCTAGTTGGTTTAACGATGGATCTTTGGGAAGAAACCTTCGTGAGTTTCTTCTTCTTCTGAGGGGGAGGGATTAACTTTGGAGATTCGTCACCAGACTCTTCATTAGGGACTTTATCCTCTTCTCTCTCCTCTTCACTCTTTCTCTTTTGGATTGTTGGGAGTTTTCGACTTACCTAGTCATGCAGACCAAAGCCAGTTAGTTTTTGAAAAAGGGAATAGAATAAATAAGAAGAGAAAAGTTTTGTACCTTTGTCGAAGGCTTCTTAGCAGCACTGGGCGACGCTTCGACAACAGTTTTCTTAGCAGGGATCTTCACGGCTAAGGAAAGAAAGGAGATTAAAAAAAAACGAATGTAAGAGATACATGATAATACAGTTAGAATAACAAAAGAAAAAAAAGCGTGTTTTTCTGTGAACACCTTCAAGAATGGGATCCTCCACGCGAACGTGTTCTATTCCAATATGAAGGTGTCCTGGGTATTCGCCCAGATGATACTTAGTCGGAACCACAAGCTCAACAGGTTTTTTGTACTGTTGACGGAGAATTTTCATAAAGTCCCCACAAACAAACCAATCTGTAAATGGAGGGCTGAAGGCCACCCCAAATTCAGCAGTTGGCAGAGGAGGAAACATTGGTGGATGACAACTGAAAGCCAGGTCATAGCGCGTCTCTGGTCGAAGATTTGAAGGTAATGACAGTTTTTCAAACTTCTCCGTCAGTTTACGTTTTAATTCAGCTGCTGCTTCGTGTATGGTTCGACTAAGATCATCAGGTTTATACGCAGTTTCAAAATATTTTTGAAATCTCTGTATCTCCCTAATGTGTCTTTGAATACCTTTTTTAGTCCGATCCTGCACAGAAGCGAAAGCATTTGTCAATTGTGTAGCAAAGGCAGCTACGTCGAAAAATTTGTTGGAATAGTAGTCTTTCCACCATTCATCAAACTCAGGAGTACATAGGAATGATGGTCGAAATATAACTGGTCGAATGTCGAGGAGATCATCAGCCAGTTTCTTCGACAATTCTTTGCCCTCGTCTTCAGTATGGAGGGAGTTATAAAAGATGATGGATCCTTTCTTGGGAAATATTGGTCGAGGTTTTATCTGGATTAGGCCGAACTGTCTAGAAACAAGGTTGGGTTGATAAACTATCAAAGCAATTTGGTTTTTAGTAGTGTTACGATAAGAAAAAAGGAGCCTAGGGGTTAAGAATGATTCCCAAACATTCAGAAATATATTTTCATCTTTCTGCATTTCTAAAGGCAGTTGTTGGGTAAACCACTTAGGTCCAATTTTTCTATCAGCAAAAGGTGCCATGGTCGAAGTAAATTGATGCCTCTTGGCAAACATCATGACATAGCTTGTGAAAGCTTGTCGAAGGCTAATCCCTTCATCAGTTGGTGTTATTTTCACTAACCTTGGCCACTCGACAATCCTAGTTTTCACTTCTTCTTCATCTACCTCTGGCTCTACAGGGAGGAAAGCCTCAAAGGTGGCATTAAGCCATAATTGCAAGAGCCAGAAAGGTCCTGATAAGTTGACTTTACCTTGGGTTTTGGCGTTTTTCAAAAAATGTACGCTCTCACTCAGAGATTCGTAAAGGCTCGCCAGAATCATTTCGCTCAAACATAGTTTTGTGCCTGCATGAAGTTGATTGGCTATGGTGATGAATCTCTTGGCAACTTGAAGAGAGCGAGAGCAGAACACGTATTTGGATAGCCACAAAGTCAAAAAAGCTATGTGTTCGACATCTAAAACCTCAGTGGTGCTCTTGTCGTGATAATAGGACATGAATAAGGAGTAGGGGGCAAGGCTAGTCTCGAAAGCAATGGTATCTTCATTTAAGACAGTAGGGTCGAAATCTACACCATTGGGATGAAGACCAACAATGGCTGCTGCGTCGAAAAGGGTAGGCGTAACCATCCCACAAGGGAGGTGAAAGGTGTTGTAAGTACTGTCCCAAAAGTAGAGAGAGGCCAAAAGCATATTTGGGCAAATATTAGGTCCTACTCTTGACAACTGAATAAGGTCAAAAATGCCTACTTCTTTCCAAAAAGCCCCTTTAACCCTTTCAATTTTATCTAGCCAAGATACGTAGTCAGAAGGGTCTTTCGACCACGGACAGGTTCTAAATATCCTATTGTAATTTAGATAAGCTAAGTTCAATTCTCCAGCATCCGTCGAACTCGATGGGTCATTTTGTTCTACAACTTTCTCTTTAGGCTGAGGTTTTCTTCCAGCGCCTATGGGTTTTGTGTGGAAGTAAGATGGGAAAAATTCTTTTAAGCGATCCGGTTTGATCTCTAGATTTGGAAGGGGACCTAACATAGCATGACAGTTTCCAGAAATAAGAACATGGATTAATACCTGGGATTTATAGATGCATTCTTTCTCTTTCTCATTAGGAGGTTCTGGAACATATTGTTGATTTCCAATGGTCATGGGTCCTTTTAAATCATGCACAGGAGAGAAAGCTGAGTCTTGTTTCTTCTTGGAATATTTGCTGCTTGAAGGTTTTTGAGGCGCCATTGTTAGGAAGAACTTAGGAATTTTTCTCAGGAGAGTATGAAAGCTTAAGAAATGGGTATGAAGAAAAAATAATCTGAAGCGGAAAAGGGTTTAAAGAAAAGGTTTATGGGTATTTATAGGAAGAAGATGATGAAACGCTTTAGAGTAGTAATGATGGTAGTGGGACATGTGGCCGATTCTGATGGGAGTGTTAAAGAGGTGGAAGTTGAAAAGAAATCATGATGTGAGGTAATGATGGAAGTGGATTCTGAACGTGGGCTAGACGTGACATTTTGGAGAAAGTGTAATGATGAATTTGTGTTGGAAATTGAGATTACCAGACTTGGATTTTATAAAGATTAAATGACATGGCATCAAAACACTGGTTGACAACAAATGACTGTTTCTCCAGAAAAACAGTCGAAACGTCTTTGCTGGGGGGCAATTTGTATACATGCGTTTTCGACGCCATGAGATTTGATATGTAGAATGGTTCTTTCGACAGATGATGACATGGGATAAACGGTTTGGTTGATAAGTGTTGTTCGACACTTCGACAAAATTGAAGCTTCGACATTTCGACAAGGTATCTGCAGATGGGAAGGCACTTTGACAGACATGGGGGATGTTGTAGTGTTTCGACAATTCGACAAAGCTTGGAGAAAGACGTCAGTTCGACGTAAACTGTAAATTTCAAATTCGAAAGAGTTGTGACGTTTGGCAGAAGACGCGTGGAAGCATCTGGCAAAAGGAAGAAAGCCATGTGTCACAGTTTTAAGATTTGGTCGTTAGTAACAGTTATGTTATTTGTATATAAATAGGGTAGTTGTTATCGAAAAAAGGTGTGAGGATTTACTTGTACAAAATTCCTGAAAACACTCAAAGTACCAGTGTGAGAGAAAAGAGTCATATTTGGAACATGTATGTGTAAACAAACACCAATTCCTTCAAAGTTTATTTTATAAAGTTTAAAGTTCTTTGCAAATTCCTTTTACGTTTTTCAGTCAATTATCTTTCTGCACTTTCTTTTTCAACACTTTACATTTCGTCAGTTATTTTCCGCCATTTACTTTATCTTGTTAAATTTACATCTGTTTAAACGTTTTAATCAACATCTTTCGACGTAAAACACTTAGAGAACCAAAATGAAAGATATGAAAGTTATTCTAGATATCTTCAAAGTCATCTAGATCTGCACATGTCCTAGGATTTGTGTGGTTGATCCTGCAAGTAACCCAATTCTACAAGTTTTGGTAAACCAGAGGTTGTTCGCCAAAATACACAGCGAACAGCGGATCAATCCGGTATAAATATTACTCTTAATATTCATACCTATGTTTAAGACTTGATAACTCTTTATCCATGATCCATGAGATGTGATCATCAGTCTACAAACATAATAGTCTTAATGCTTTAATGTTATCCCACTTCACAATAAAGCTCGACTACGGATACTTTAAGAATAGTGTCCTTATGTATAATGTGATCTCATGATTAAGTCATACTTGATACATTAAACGGACTAGCTATTCTAGGGACTTTATTAATCAAACATAATAAAGAAAAAACCTTTTATTAATTAATAAATAATTCGATACAAGTACCAAAAGTATTGGCCTCTAGGGCTTACACCAACAATATGAACCTACATCATCCATACAAACTCTTTATGAACCAAACCCATCTAACCAACCCTTTCCATCAGAACCCACAAACTCTGACCCCATGCTTTTCAGAACCATCACATCTTCTCCATTACCTATTTTTAACCTCCAAACAACCTCCCTCACACTCTGAAGCACTCCGGCTCAACGAACCCTTATCACCATCCCTCTCCACTCTGAAGCACTACTGCCAAGGAGGCTGCTGAGAATGCAGTTGTAGAAGCTGCTGCCAGAGAGAAAGTTGAGCAAGAAGCCGAAGCAGCAAGGAAACATTCGATTATGCTCCAAGACTGCTATGGAAATAACAAGAAATTTATTACATTTATCTCTCACAGCTGGCACGGAATCTTCATCGATTTCCCCCAACGGAAGCATATCAAGTGCTATATAAGGGCCTTCTCACAACTTGCTGAAATACATAACTTTGATACAACAATATTCTCATACTCTGATTATTCACTCACCACTATTATTGTAAGAAATAGTTTCCATTCAAGAGATGTTGCTCAATATTGTGTGGTTATTTTTCCCTGGTCTAAAATTGTGTCTATACTGCTTATCTAGAAGCATCTAGCAAAACATTTTGTAATTTTTGTAATTGCTTTTGATTTCTCAAGTGACTTGTTTAGGTCTATAGACTTGAGAGGGCTAAAAGGTTGTTGAACTCTTAGACGAACTTTGTAATTTGTTGAGATTAGTGGATTAAGTCCTTATTGAAGACGAAATCACCTTGGCCGGATGGACTGAAGTAATTTTGAATTTCAAGCGAAACAAGATAAATCGTTTGTGTTATTATTATTTATTTTGTGTGTGTTGTTGCAAAAATCTTTTAGTTCATGTGAAAACAATTCAAATCCCTCTTTCTTATTTTTCTCTACCTTCAGAACGGTATTGCTGAAAAACGATATCAGACTCTTAAGAATATGGTAAGAAATATGATTTGTAAGATTCTCGTTGAAAATGTAATATCCGCAATAAACTGCAGGAATTCATACAGAATTTGCTGCCAAATATAATTTCATATGAAACTTTATTCATTTACAAAAGTGGAAGGAAAAACCGCAGGTATTCCGGCAAAATTTGCTGCCAATACTCAATGCGTCTGAAATTATATTTTATTTATTTAGGTCGCAGCAAGTAGATATATCCGCGGATGCGGATTATTTTCCGCAAGAAATTCCACAATAAAACAGAGTATCTTCTCTTTCATTTTTAATTGGTTGTATTTTTGTTTTTTGTTGTACTATTTTGAAACTTAATATTGATTTATTTGTTGAAGATAACAAATGTTGTTGAAGATTATTGTATTTTTCATTTATAATTGGTTTGACATGAACAAAAGAGAAAACAAGATTCAACAAAGGTGAAATCCAATTTTCATAATATACTATATTTTTAAGTTTGAAAATTAGATATTTTAAAGTGTTGTTACAATTCTTTACAAGTCTAGATTTTTTTTCTCTTTCTTTTTTATAACATGAGAGAGAAAAAAACACATGCATAACCTTTATTTTTTGTTTTTTTATTCAAAGTTATTATTGTTTTATGGATGATGTTTTCTTTTGTGGTAATAATGAATGTCACTTGGAAAACAACTATGCAGAATTTGTTTTATTTCTCTATTGATATTGATATTTAAATTGTAATATATTGTGTATTTTCATTCTTTACTTAATAAGTCATTTTAATCATATATTATACAACTCCTTTTTCAGTGTAATTTAGTTATATTCCAAACTTTATATTTCGGGAAGCTGAAGTCATAATTAGGTGGAGTGTGTGTGAGAGACTTAGTAGTAGAATAATAAAATATTTTGAAAATAAATAACCATTTATCATCTTAATTAAATATATTAATTAATTATTTATTGTGTCTAAATAATATTATTTTTATTAGGATGCACAATAAAAAATTTATAAAAGACATATGCGTTAGCACATTAAGAAACGGACGGATAAAAACTTGAGTGCTCGTTTAAATGTCAATCAAACATAGATGAAATATAATATGTCTCAATCCAACATTTAGTAAGAAAATAATATATGATAAATTAATTTTGAAACTCATCTTATTCTGTATTTATATTAAATTTTAATCAACATAATAAAAATAAGAAAATAAATTAATAGTTTATCTTTAAAAAAATATAATTTAAGATATTGATATTTAATATGATAGAAATAAAATAAAAAATAAACAAATATCAAGTAATAGAAAGAATGAGGCAAAAATCAATATAGTTAGAATGCAGGTCTATTCTCGCTTATTTATGTAAAATATGAGGTATGCATTCATTGTTAGAAAATTAATTTAAGTCGAATGGATCAAGGCTATAATCGTGAACATGTCACTTTTTTTATAAGTATTTCAAACACTCTCAAATATCTTAGAGTTGAAACGCAGGAATGCCAAGGATAATTCAGCATATACTCGAGTTTGCACAAGACCGATGAAAACTTGAATGTAGGAAAGATGAAATCCAGCATTTTGTGTGAAGAAGAAGAGTTTTTCTAATGTGTTTTTCTGAATCCAAAATACTCAATTTACAAGGAAAATTGATGTTGTTTTCATAAAGGTTGTGACTTTGATGAAACACATACTTTCAACAACACTTTCGCAAAATGTTGCATTGTTTCTCCTACCGCATTAGTTTCCAAACGTTACACTATTTCGCTTACAGTCGCACTTTTATCAAATGTTGTATTGTTTCGCCTACAACAAATGTTTTCAAAGGTTGCATTGTTTCGCATTCTGCAACACTTCACGAAGTGTTGCCTATTCCAAATTCAAACCTACCGCAAAACTTCACAAGTGTTGCCTATTTCAGAATTCAAACCTACTGCAACACTTCACAAGTGTTTCCATTTGAATTTAAAAATTAATCTTCAAATGAATATTTTCTTGTCATTTTGGATCACCCTCAAGATTATTAATTGTTAATAATTTATAATAATCCCCACTCATTCTAATAATGACAAGATCAATTTCAAAAAAAGAGAAATAAAGAATGTTAATACAATTAGGTATCTTTCGATTTAAAACTTAACCTTAGTGAGGACAATGCAAAGTCTAATCGAAATGTTAGATAGTAATGCTTTTAAACCATTAATCTATATGATTAAACCGATGTTACCTTACACACATTCTTTAAAGATTCTTCCCCTACATATCTCTCCTAACACTTATTTATGGCCATGTGCTTTTCTTGTTTTCGTAAAAATTTTCATGAGAGAAAGTCCAACTCTCACTGAAACGACACCATCTCAAAATTCACATTATGTGAAGTTCATATTATGTCCCTTTCCATGAGATACTTATTCTCAATGTTGAACTTCATTAAGAGTTTGAAAAAACTCGACCCTCAATTTAAAATAATCAACATTATTATCAAATGCCCGACAAAGATCCAATAAATCAACCACTTATTGTTACCCATTGAATCTTGAGGTTAATGTTCTGTTCACGTAAGATTGGATTGTCGTCGCTATTGTAACTCTTATTCAAGGAGTTTCAACCTCATACCTTTCGAGGTTATCTTTACTGAGTCTCTGGCCAGTAGCTTAGTAAAAGGATCAGCCAAATTATAATTTGATCGTATATATGTGAGTAAAATGATTACGTTCTTAATCAATTTTTTTCACAAAAGAATGTCTAAGTTCTACTTGCCTAGACTTTTTGTTATGAACTTTTTATATGTTCTAGGGAAAGTGGTTTGACTACTGCAATGCATTAACACCTTTCAAACACTGTCTTTAGCCAATGGAACTTCCAACAGAAGGTCCCTCAATCATTCAGCTTCTTCACCAGCGAAAGTAAGAGCCTCGAACTCTGATTCTATGGTTGAGAGAATGATCCACATTTGTTTCTTGATCTTCCAATAAATTGCATCCCCAGGTAGTGTAAATATCCACATAAATGCATATTTATGATATTCAACACTTGATATCAAACTCACATTGGTATATTCTTCTAATATGGCAAGAAATCTACCATAATGAAGACCAATTTTTTTGGTTTTCATAAGATAGCCAAAAATCATAATGATGGCCTTCCAGTCCTCATCATTTGGATTGTTAGTAAAATCTACTTATTGTATTAATTGCAAATGCTATGTCGGGGTCTAGTACATTGCATGCACTTACATATTTCAATTGAGCAATAACTCTTCTATAATTCTTTTGAAGTTTGACACTAGGATCAAATGGAGTACTCAATTTTTTGAAATGTAAGCGTTTGAACTTGTCAAGTACTTTTTCAACATAATATGTTTGACTAAGTTCATAACCCCCACTATTTTGCTTTACTATGATCCCCAAAAAAATTTCAACTATTCCAAGATCATTCATCTTAAATGTGAAAGTTAGGAACCTCTTTGTTTCTAAAATTATATTCATATAATTGCTAATGATCAATATGTAATCAACATAGAGACAAAGGAATATCACAATATTCTCACACAACTTTGTGTACAAATACTTGTCACAAGAATTAGGTGAATAATATTTTTAGGTAATCATGCATGATAATGCAAGAAGGTTTTTAGATGAAGTGAGAGATGAAGTTCTGAGCAATTTAAAGTAATATAATATGAATTACAATGAGTACCTTAGTTATGTTCATTTGTCTTAAATCTTCACTTAAACTTATATGCTAAACTTTCTTGATCAACTTCATCATTGATGTGCATGACATTTTTTTTATCATTTTCTTCTTTGATTATCTCTGTCTTCATCACAACCGAACTAGATATAAGACGTGTTCTTCACAATCTCCATTTTCTTATGATGGCAAACTGTTTGAATTCTTGTTTTGATAATGATTGAAAAATCTCCCCTAAGTTGTTTGTCTCCCCTTAAGTGGGGAATTTTACAATGACATAGTCAAACTTTTGATGTCATTGTTTCGGTACTTGTTTTAATCCATACAAGGATTTGTCAAACTTGCACATCTTTTATTCATTTTGACATAACCTTCTAGCAACTCCATGCAAATCTCCTCATTGAGATCTCTATTTAGGAATGTTATTTTGACATCCATTTCAAAAAATATAAGGTTATGCAAATAAGCTAATGCAAACGATGCACTAATTTCGATGTGCTTGCTACTAGTGCATATGTGTCAAATGATGATCACCTTCTTTTTGTTTAGAACATCTTTGGTCATTAATTTAGACTTGTAGGTGTTTAGTGTACCATAACACTATGATACTTTCTTCTAAACAAGAGGAGTCCTTGAAGCTATTGCTTCATAATAAATCTTAGGATCATCTTCCACTTGAAGAGTAATATGAATTTTACGAACAAAATTCTCATTATTACCTTCAACTAGATAAATAAATAAGTTGAGAATCGATTTTATTCGGTTCTAGATCCTTAGCATTTCAGACTCTCTTGCATTCAAAGTTCATGTTGTGTTTCAACAATCCATGAAGAACTTTTGTTTGTACTTCAATAATCCGTAGAGAATCGTCCTTATGAGGTTCTTTATTTATGGGAATCTCGAATTTCTTATCCTCCGTGATAAGAATCTCAAATTTTCACATCTCCGTATTCAATAATTACAATAGACTCCAAATTCAGACATCTATATAAATCATGATTTATCTTTGAATGATCTTTATATGTCTTATGGTAATGAGTCTCATTGAATACAAACATGTTATTCACATAGAATTCAAATCAAAAATCAATTGCGTAATTTGAAATTATAAACTTAATAAATTTGATCAATTTGCTGAGTAACAAATTTTTAATATAATGATTTCAAAATAATAAATTATATTTAGAAAATAGAGATTAATTGTTATACACGGTTAGTGTAAAAAAATTTATATTATCAATACATCACAATCATCCGTTTGTATTACTTTATATGTGATTGTATTAAAAATCAAACTTCTCTAACAAATCAATGGTTATAATTAACTTACAATATAAAATATTTTATACGGTCAATGCATTTCAATTAAAAAAATTCTAAATAATATTAATATTATATGCATATTTCCAAAAATCATTTCCATGAGACGTGTGTAAGCAGAAGATGAATTGCTTCATAGAGAGAATGTATTATGCAGTGTGACTCAAAATTCACTACCTATTATTTCTCCATTACAATTTCATAGTTTAATATTTCATAGATATGAACTCTACGTGAGAGGTCAAGCTTGCCACAAATTTTCACTTATAAGAATTATATTGTTATAACTCCATACTCATCTCCACGTAAAAACTGTTCTTCGCATTACACCTTATTTTCCTTACCCATATCACAAGCATATACATACAGTGCTCTAAGATACGCGCTTTTTCAGAAAAAGAATAATACATAATTTTTTTTTTATATATATATATATATATATATATATATATATATATATATATATATATATATATATATATATATATATATATATATATATATATATATATATATATTATATATATATATATATATATATTAACACCTCCATTCATCGTATTAAAAACTAATTTTCAATCAACTTTAAATTTTTATAATTTTCACTTATTAAATGTATAATCCATTTTTATTCTCTTTTTTCAATCAACTTTAAATTTCTATAATTTTCATTTATTAGATGTATAATCCATTTTTGTTCTCTTTTTTCAATTCAATTGAAATGAAGTAGTTTTCTATAATAACTTTTTTTTTGGTAAGAAATGGTATATTTAAGAGTGTTGTTTTAAAAAATTAATAAGAGTAGTTATAAATACAGTTATATTTTTTATATAAAATAATTAATTGATTATTCTTTTAATGGATTAAAGTCATCCCAAATCTTGTATTCCTTTGATTTATAAGTATAGATAAAAAAGAGAAATACGTTAATACAATTAGAACAAAAATTGGTACAATGAAAAAAAAAGGAAAAGTGAAACAGGAAACGTTATTGTAAAATAGACTAGTTTAAAATATAAAGTAGGTGTTCAAACCGCCATAGCATAAAATAAACGGTATAACTTCGTCATTTTTATAAAGCAAATTAATTTTTGATAAATTGTAGCAGGTTATGCTACTGATCTACTAAAACCGTCATAATTTACGTGTTTTTTTTTTAATGTAGTAATAATTTTGAATTGGTTTTAAAAGATAAAGATAATGATGAAATCTCAATGTTTTCTTTACCTTTAGCTACACTATTTGCCTTAAATAAACGACAATAGAAAGACAGAAAAACCACATGAATAAGCTATTTTTTTTGTTTTTCTTTATTTAAAATTATTATGTTTTATGTCTTTTTATATTGTAGTAATGATGGATGCCACTTGGGAAACAAAAATGCAGAAGCTAATTTTTTTCTATATTGATATCGAAGTTTTTATTTTTTTTTAAAAACATCGATGTTTTAAATTGTAAATTGCAGGAAGCTAAAGTCATAATTAGGCGGGGTATGTGTGAATGAGATTTAATAGTAAAATATTAAATTATATTGAAAATAAATAAATATTTAACATCTTAATTAATTCTATTAGTTATATATAAATAATATTTTTAATGAGATTTACAACAAAAACTTTATAAAACATTTAAGATAAATAAATAATAATAATAATATCAGAGTGTTCGGAGTGTTTGTTTGAATTTATAGATCATAAATAATAATAAAATAAAATAAAGTTAAAGATTAATTAAATATTTTAAAACTTATAGATTAATTAAATTATTTTAAAACTGAATCAAATTAAATACATTGAATTAATTGAATTAGATCAGACTTAACGAGTAATTGAAACCAATTCAAATAGCTTTTTTGATTTAACACTTATATCAGATAACTTTCACATTCAAATCTGCCCCCACAAACATTGCTTTTCGTGGTGACATTAGCACTATACGTATTCATGAAACGTTCGATGGGGAGAGTTTATATATATATATATATATATATATATATATATATATATATATATATATATATATATATATATATATATATATATATATATATATATATATATATATATATAATATATTATATATATATATATATATATTCCATCTTTAATAATTCACTTTTTCTCCAAGTTGTTATCACGTGGTTTGGAAAATAAATAGTGCATTGAATAACACTGCATCATTAAGAAGGATCAATTAACAATTTAATTATTATAGTTAAGTCATAATCAGCAAACAGAGTCCACGTGCTCACTATTTGATGAAGGATCTTAAAATTAGAATTCATATATCATATTCAAACAATATGTATTTGTTGAAAAGTATGCCAGTTGACTATAGTATTTTTTTAATATTTTTTATGTTTAATAAGTTAAATAAAAAGAAAATGTACTACTATAATATAATTTTTTGTATGAATAATAATAAATATAAAAATAGAAAGAAAAAAAAAGAATAAGTTCTTAAAGTAAATAAAACCAAAACAAAAAAAAAAAAGCAAAACTAAGTAAATTTAAAGTATGTAAAACACGAACGATCTCTAAGAAATATTCTCAAATGAAGAAAGATAGGGTTTCTCACGAAATAAAGTCTAGGATACTATGTCTATGATTTGTCATTTGTCTTCATAATAATTTCATTCACTAGTGATATATGTAAAAGTTAAATTTAAAGGAAAATGCTCGCAGTTAATTCACTCATTGCATAGTTTCTAAGGGATATTATAAATAATTTAAAAAAAAATCACTTAGTTTAGAAGATATTTTAATTAATTTTTCATAAAAATTATTTTGGAGATGTAATTTTTTTAAAAATTATTATTTTAATTTTGTTTTAATCTTCAATAATATATATTTATGTTATATATTTAAAATTAATATTTTAAAATTCAATCAATAATCAATCCAATCAGAATATTGAACTACTCGGTCACTGGTCAGACGGGTGGATTACTGGTCGAACTGCATGTTCGCTTAATATATAAAAATAAATAAAAAATATTAAGTCATAAAAATTATGGTTATAAAATCTAAAAATATCTTCTATAAAAGTTAAACAAACTTTCAATATAATCAAACTAAAAAATTAAAGAATTTAGTAACAAATTCATATAAGATAAAAATAAATTATTATTCTAATCAAATTCATATAAAATAAGGATAAATTATTATTCTAGCAAGCAAGCTCTAACCCAAAATTATTACGCTATCATTTCATATCCAAAACTCCTTAAAATACAAGTCTTAAACTCCAATAGAAACAAAATAATGATTCTTAAGCCTTGAATAAAATTATCCAAATCAAATGACAAATGGTATATGGAAAGCAAAAATATAACATTAAGATTGAATAATGATAATAACAACAAAATTGAATAGCAAAATCGAGTGCTATACTAACGAAGATTGATTAATAGAGTTGAATTTTGAAAGTAGATTAATGGATGAGAGATAAAGTTTTCAAATTTTTAAATTTTGAGTTAAGATAAAAATGATGAGATGTTGTTTCTATTTTAAAATTATTGTACTTCATCCAAAATGTGTTAGTAAAAAATAGTGCAATTCACCGATTCAACCGAATCCACGGTTCACTGATTTGATCGATAAATCGGTCCGAACAACTGAGTAGGTTCGAGTTTTAAAACATTGGTCTAAAAAAATTATAATATTAAATTATTTTTTTTTACAAATTCCATCTTTGAATTTTTTTTTATCTTTCTAAAGTTAAAACAAAAGGCCCTTAATTACTAGAAGAATATTACTCTCATCCAATTTGATAAGGAAAGTGCCCCTAGAGCCCAAAGTTGTCTTTCACAATAAAAATATTATATAATAATCCTAAGACCTAAGTAACCTCAAGATAAAATATGAGTAATTTATCTAAAATTAGTGTCATAAATGGAATAAGAAGGTTGGTTGTTTAATACAAACAAATTAAGTTTTTTTTAGTAAATGTATATTTTAAATTAAATTTATATTAATTATTATAAAAGACTTTAAGATTTGTTTTAGGATAAAAAACTAGCTACGTAGGAGGTGAGAAACTCTGTATATGTAATTTTCTGTTTGAGGATTGGTTTATTCTCCTCAATTTCAGTGTTAAGGTATTTATAGTTGAATTAGGGATGAATTATATGCACATTGGAAATAGCAACAATCTCTAAGAAGATGTGGGAATTGACAGTTAATCTCCGAATATCTCGGGGAGTATGGTTAACTTCTCCGTGACTTCTTTTACATCGCAACAGATCGTAGAAACATCATTTACCCCATTCTCCCATGTTAGGCGGTTATCCCAGAAATAGGCTGACATATTCAATAAAGAGGTGACACATCTGGTAAACAGATAATTGATCTTGTTAAAGGCGAGTTGATGCATCACTCAGTCACCTTTCATATTCAATTTTTCTTTCTCAGTATTCCTTTATGGCGATAATTAGGGATTTATACAAGAGTGACAATCTGGTATAATCCTTAACTCGTGATTAGCATATAGCCTTGTGGAACCATTATTATAGGATTGTTAGGCATCCCGATGGGACAATTGATGGTAAATTAGTGGAATTAGGCATGTTGGCAGTTGCAAGAGTTCCATTATTATGATAGTTATATCATTAGTGGTAATGATAATGAATCCTTTTTTCTTCTATTTTCGCAGGAAAAAAGAAGATAATGACCAACTCCGTCCCAAAGCCAAAGGATGTCAAGGAAGTCAAATCTAACTACTGAATTGAGGACCAAATAGCTTCTCTCCAGTAACATACTAACTTCTCTTCTTCAAGTCTATTTCAAACTGAGAAATATGAACATTTAAAACTTACTATGTTCCAACAATTCTATTTGTAGTTCCTTCATCTTGACTTATTTCAACAATTCGAGCCAAACCAAAATCAGAAATTTTAGGAATCATGTTTTCACCTAATAGAATATTACTTGGTTTGAGATCGCGATGTATGACTTTGAGTCGGGAATGTTCATGCATATAAAGAATTCCTCGAACAATTCCTCCAGTGATATTGAAGCGTTCAACCCAAGTTAACAACTTTTTGCATTGAGAATCTACAAAATTGTTAATGAAACAAATTTTAATTCATAGATAGAAAAAGTTATATATGTACTTCATGAATCTAGATAAAAACAAATGAAAGAGTTTTAGATGAAAAGTGTCTAACCGAATAAGAAATAATCAAGACTTTTGTTGGACACAAATTCATAAATAAGTATTTTCTCGTGTTCTTCAAGACAAAAACCAATAAATGTTACTAGATTTCTATGTTGAAGCTTAGTTATCAATAAAACTTCATTTTTGAACTCTTCAATACCTTGCTTAGAATTTATTGAAAGTCTCTTTATAGCAACTTCTCGTCCATCCAGATGGGTACCCTAAAGATATATTTAAGAAAATAAAAATTTATTTATCTTTAATCAATATTTTCGATATTTACTTCGTTTATATGTGACATTCTGTTAGATAGTTTTCTTTATTTTATCACTAATATTAGAAACAAGAATTATCATAGAAGTAATTAGACACTAAGGATTATTGTTTTTCTTCATTTTCTCACCTTATAAACCTCTCCAAATCCACATTTGCCAATGAAATTATCTTTAGAAAAGTTGTTAGTTGCTGCTTCAATTACCATCCACTCGAATCGCATTGATTCTAAAGTGGCACTTTCTTCACCAACTAAATAAAATTTATATGATTAATTGTTTAACCTAAGCTATTAAACTTGATCAATGATTTTCTTTCCGTTAAATAATACTTACAATTTTCTCGAAGAATAGTTCTACGACTCTTTCTTCCCTTTCTCTTTAGAAAATAGTAGTAACCAATAGGAAAGAGTATCAACATAATAATGATAGGGACAACAATGGCGGCAATTCTCCTTAGTAGTGGATAATTATCTGTATAGTGTAAGAAGAAGAAATATCAGTAGTTTAAATTTGTATTATATGCAGGTATGTTGATGAAAATTTATTGATGATTGAATTATCAACCTCTGAACCTAGTAACAAAATTGGGATTGATATAGTAGAAAATTTGGGGTACAACAGTTATTACATTAACCTTGCCTTATAAAAATACATCAATAAAGTTATCAAATTAACCTTAGCATATCCAAAGGCATCAACATAGATATCAAATCAAAATATAAGAATGCACACAGATCACTCAATAGAGCACATAAATTATTTCATAACAATCATTTTATAAGATTTTGTACAAACCTTCTTCGTCCTCAAACATTATCAAAATGCAAATAAAAAAAGGGAAGAATGAAGGAGTGTAAGGAACACTCAAAACCCATCTTCTTAAACACTCATACATGAATAATTCACCCTTACCTCGAATTGCAGATCAATGGAGTTCTTTTCCTTTGAAATCTCTCTCCCTTATCCTTCCTAATCTCTCTTTAAGTTCGACATCTTTGCCTTTTTTTTCCAAGAGACCAAAGTGCTTATACCATTACCTTGGATACTAATTTTAACCATATAAACACCTCTTTAATTTATAAACCAGTATGCCGTATAAATTTGCTTAACTAGATTACCTTGAAGAAATGTTGTCTTCATATCCATTTGCTATAAATGTATGTCTCACCTGACTACTAAAGCTAATACTGCCCTGATAGAAGTACTTCTGACGACCAGAGAGAAAATCTCATCATAATTAATCCCCTTTTATTGTGAGTACCCCTTTGCTACAAGACGAGTTTTGAAATTTTCTCCTTCTTTTTTGTTATTATTGATTTTCTCTTAAACACTCACTTACAACTGATAGCCCTTTTTCTCTATAACCTATTACCTCGGTCTTTTGTAAAAACTGAGGGAATTTTAAATATTAGGGACACTTTGAATCTCACTTACTTTATTTTTATGTTTTTTTCAATAGTTTAATTAGTATTTCTCACTTAACGCCTTTCTAGATTCCATTTTTTCTTTGTTAAGTTTTTTTTCTACATTTTTTCTAAGTTGATTAGAAAAACTCAAAATCCTTATTATCAATAAAAAATATTACTCAATAATACGATTGAAAAGGAAAGGAAAATTTTCATTGATGATCAGAGAACTATTCCACATATTCAAACTTCTGACTCCACTCAACTTCAACAATTAATCCTGCTCTTTTTACCCTTTTAACTATCCCTAATTGAGAGAAAAATTCAGAAAGAACTCTTCCATATGGTATGAGGAAAGTTATTTCCTCGCGAGAGGTCACAACCATTTCCATTAAGAAGTTAAAAATAGTAAACGGGAGATTAATTTTGACGTTGTGGATAAGGAAGCACAAAAGATGCTTGTCATCTGAAGTAAGAGTTTCTAATTGTTTCTCTCTTGAAAATAAAAAAGGATACGTTATATTTTGAATAGAGATGATCATTACTATTCTAGTGATATGATTCTAAGGCGTGATGATCATTATTTTTTCCTAAAATTATAAAAACAACATATTACCTCGATTTTTCCATATAACCGAGGGGGGAAAACTAGGAACCAACAATATAAGAACCTTCCTTTTTTATTATATTTTTTATTTGTAATTAATGAAATGTAAACAATAAAATAAAAGGTTGTTTACCTCGGTTTTATATTAAAACGAGGGTTAAAGTATTTTCCTAAATTAAACATAAAAACTCATTAGTGATTCTGTTGATCAAATATATGTCGTTCATTTCATGACATATCAACGCTCAGGACACTACAATTAGTGATCCACGTGAAACATAAAAAAATTTCATTTATAAAAGCAAGTGAAAAATCATGAATCTATTGAAACTATCATTTCTGAATATGAAGAAGCGGGTGAAACTCCAACCTCTTTAAGTTTTGCAAGATCGTTTGCCATGAAAAGATCGCTAAGACGGACGCAAGAGCAGCAAATTATCCGGGTTTAAGGTTTGTGTTCTTAACTATTTATTTAAGCAAAAATCATTTATTTATCCGACCTTTTTTTTTATCAACCTTTTTTTTGTTTTATATCAGAAACAAATCCATGCGAGGTAATGCCATTGAGAATATAGGATATTGCCCAAATGTCAAGTATTCGAAGATCTAACACATGATCTTCATGGACTAATAAATTTTTATTTTAATATTATGTATAAACAATGTAATATTCTGGGTGAGCATTGTAGTCTGTAACAAATTATTTTATTGTTATTCTGTGTAAATAATGTAACAAGTTTTAGTTAAAAAAATAACTTATCTTACCCCTCGGTTTTGTCGATAAACCAAGAGGTACGAGACGTTGTTTTTGTAAATAATAAAAATGCAGATGTTGGGGTTCGAACCAATGATCGGATAACTTTACCCCTCGATTTTCTATTAAGCGAGGTTTTAAGTGGTATCTTTTCATGTCACCCTTTGTTAGGTCGCCCCGTTAGTCGATGTTACATCTCTTTCGCATGCGACGTTAGAAACATTATTTATAATAGTGCTAGTATATAAGATTAAAGATAAATGAAAGTAAAAAATAATAGATGCGATCGATCTCTGTTAATGCAACTTAGCCAATGGTATATACCCCGCACCTATAGAGCAACTATAATTCCTTTATGCGTGCCTTATCTCTACTCATATTTTTTTTCAACAATATAAGTTATACTCAACGAACCATCACTACTACAAAATACACATTTCGTAACACTAAATTACAACTTGACTGTTAACCGTGGTAATACCTCATTTTTTGACGCGCTTTATTTTTTTATATTTACGAAAAAACATTGTATTATAGTCAAACTAATTAAGCATGATTGTACATTCATGGAGTGATAGGGTTCGAATCTCGACTCCAGTAATTTTCTACTTTATATATATATATATATATATATATATATTATATATATATATATATATATATATATATTATATAATATATATATATATATATATATATATCACCACAATTGTTGATGCCAACCGTTGTGAAAGGAATTAAATTTTATCATGGTTTTTGAATACGATCGTAGTGAAATTATTTACCCATATATAAGCGAATTAACTCTCTCTCTCTCTCTCTCTTGTTAGTCAGTTTGTTATATCATATGTGATTTCTTGCTTCACTAACCGCTCATTGAACTTGCATTCATTTAAATAGATTTTTGATATAATAGTTAGAAACATTAAATTATCTTAAAAAACAACTTAAACGATCAAATGTTTTTCCAATTGCAATCATCTTATAACTCATGTTTCCTCTTTAGCCTATAAAATTTGATACAATGCCACAAATTCTTTAGCCCATAGAATTGCATTACTTTGAAGTATTTGGGATTGAATCAAATTATATGGGTTAATGTGGAAATCATGAATTACAAGATGCATGCAATTTGAAAAATATTGGACCGTTTAAGTTATTTTTTTAGAATAATTTAATTTTTCTGATTATTATCTCAAAATTCTATTTGAATGGTTGTATATGGTTAATAAGGGGAAGTGAAAAACAAACAAACTCATATTTTATAATAAACTCTAAGACATAGTATCACGGTTGGAACAAATAACTTTACTGAAATCACTACGCCAAATAAGGGAAAAGAGGGCGCTTATTTTGGCCTATAACAGCGCTTTTAAGCGCCCTCTAAAGTGGTGCTGGCATAGGTAAAGACAACACTTTGTTTTCCTGGAGAAAGCGCTCTCTAAAGTGGCCCTTTAAGGGCCACATTATAGTGCACTTTCAGAAAAAAGCGCCCTCTGGAGTGGTCCATAAAGGGCCACCTTAGAGGACGCTTTCTGGAAGCGCCCTCTAAAGTTGTCAATGTAAAGTGTTTAGAGGGCGCTTCCTACAGAAAGCGCCCTCTAAAGTGTTAGTTATTTTTAAAAAAAAATTATTTGAAAAACAGTAGGTATTTAATTGGGAACCTGTTCGCATGCTGCAAAAGTGTAAAATTCATATTGATTTCATCCTTTAATCCAATGTTATACACCATTAATCCATTGATATATACAACATGAATCCATTTATATACAACATTAATATATTGATATTCATGCATGTACAACAACATTCCATACATATATGTACAACAACTACAACCTATATGATTCTATGATCAATAATGAATTGACACAATTCATCCTTCATTTCATCCAAATGAGCTCTTGAGTAAGATTTGTATTCGTCAAAGTACTACAATTAAGAGAATAAAACATATTCATGATTTAGTAACAAATTAGATGAAATATCCGATAATATTAAAATAAACCCTAAGTTATTATTCCATACCATTTTTGGGATGTCTATACGATTCAACGCAATGATATCTCTCATAAATCTCAATACAAAAAATCTGCAATCGATCAAATTGTTTTGCTGAGGACACTACACAGAAAAACAAACAATACATGTATATATATATATATATATATATTATATATATTATATATATATTATATATATATATATATATATATATATATATATATATATATATATAGAGTTAATTTCTTACAAACACTATTATAAGCAAAAATAAGAAACTTAATATATACCTGAACTCTGACCCAGGTAATGTCCTTCCTATTACGATAATTCTTTTTCGATCTAAATTTTAGTATTGCCCTAACAAAATAAAAACGTATATTGAGATCAATCTAACAGACATAATTAAATATACAAATACACACGAATATTTAGGGGAATTTCACTTACGCGTCAACCGTCTTCTTCATACTCGGATATTTACTCCAATCACCCGGTAACGAATCGAGATAATACACCATTAGTCTCGAAAGATCCATAGCAACCAACACCCAGTGACCACTGTAAAATAAAACAAAAATTAGATGCATGAAAATTTTCTACGTAAAAGATATACATAGATTAGAATGAAATTATTAGAAAGAAAATCTAACCCGTTGCCAGAATTAAACGGTAAAAAATACAAACTGGGTGTAGTATTATCGCCGGTCACCATGAATCTATCGACTAGTTCATTCATTACGGATGTTGGATTTTTCGTTATAAACGTTGTATTGATACGGGAAGCAACAATAAAATTGAATCGGTTACACAATTCAGTTCCCCGCATCAATGTGTCATACATATACCTTAAATAGAAACATAATAAACATTAGACTACTCATTGAAATGTGTAAATAAATTGTTCAACTAAGTAAATAATAGATTGATCGGAGTACCATATGTATGTATGAATGACAGCGATGCCCAATTCTTCGTGTTCAAAAAGTTGTTGCATGTCCTCCTTTGCAATTAATTCGGAATGAGCAATTCCGAAAACACCTTCATCCATATCTACACTACGGATGGCGCCGTGCATAATATCTGACTCTTCCACCATTTTCTCAAGACGCATCATAATTTGAGATTTTGTCCCGGACGTCGTTGGAATTTCCTTACTAGCTTTGTCCAACATTTGACCGGGAACCTAAAAATATAAATTAAATCATGACTTTTTGTGATGCAACAGAATCGTTGTGTATATAATTCAATGGGTATATATATTTGTACCTCTTTTTGAGATTTAGGATTTGTTTTTGTCCCGGACTTCGTTGGAATATCCTTACCAGCTTTTTTCAACATTCGACCGGGAACCTAAAAATTCATATAAATTAAATCATGACTTTTTGTGATGCAACAAAATCGTTGTGTATATAATTCAATGGGTATATATATATTTGTACCTCTTTTTGAGATTTAGGATTTGTTTTTGTCCCGGACTTCGTTGGAATATCCTTACCAACTTTTTTCAACATTCGACCGGGAACCTAAAAATTCATATAAATTAAATCATGACTTTTTGTGATGCAACAGAATCGTTGCGTATATAATTCAATGGGTATATATATTTGTACCTCTTTTTGAGATGCAACCGACTCGATGCGTCTTGAAATCCCTTTACCAGCTTTATGTGTGGGTCTTGTAGGAGTCTAACATTACCATGTAATAAGGATTGATTAAATATCATAATTGTAGCTGAATTGAAATGTGAATACTAAATATTCATAATCATTTAGAACATATATACCTCGGCATCTGGGAAAATTAGATATGACGGCCATCCAACAAAGGATCCGACTGCATCTCGCATCAACGTTGTCTCTGAAACAACGTCAGGTAATGGTAGAAGCGCGTCCGTATCTAATACAAGGTCAACCGAAACTTTCATATATCCCACCGGGAGGGGATTATGGTAAAGTAATTCACCCGAAGTGTTGTGCACTTTTCCCTTGCCAACTATGCGATAAGTTGGTGACGATAGATACAGCTGACAAGGTGTAATGCCCTAAACCAATAATAAATATGTTATTGTTAACGTGTATATGTGTCAAGTAAAAAAGTGCTATTTTAATTTCATAATAACATATATAATTACCTCGGGAAATTTCGGTTGACAATTGATACTAGCTCGGTCACTAGTATCGTTTGCCTCGGAACCGTGCCTTTCCTCTCTATACCTTGCATTCTCCTTTTGCAGTTCGAGTACTTGTGCCCTTAACTCCGCCAAGGTCTCCATCACCTCTTTGTTGGTAGGATTTTTTGTTTTTGGTTTTTTATAAAATGACGACGGAGTCACACCAAAACCCTTACCCCTCACACGACCGGAATACTCAGGAACATTTAGTACTCGACTAAGTAGGCTCCTGCAATCCTGGACCTCGGTTGAAGGTAAGGTTTGGGATAAAGTCTCCTGAAATATTATTAGAGGAGATTAAAAATGAATTATATGTCTAACAAAATTTTCAATATAATTAAAGAAATAATGTTATATATACTTACACATTCGTCATAAACATTTTGAACCGCTTCAACGACAGCCCCATCCTTCCCAACCCGAGCAGCCTTCCACAATACGTGCTCCAGAAGAGATGTTGCGTCACTTTTCTCCTAGGCTAGCTACACATTGAATCAGATTATAAGATCATCAATTATAACATATTGTGACAATGTATAAGCTCATAGCATTTGAATATACTCACAATTCTTTGTTGTAACCGTGCATATCCCGTACGCCTTTTTTTGTACGGATACGCGGGTTTTGATGCCCTTTTCTGATTTTTGTCGCTTACTTCCTGGATAAAAAAGTTTAAGGCATATCAGAACCAAGTAACTTAACAATTGTATAATACCATAATTAATAGACATTACATGGAATTTTTTGTTTCTTCGTTTGACGACAAAGTTATCCCATTCTTCGGCTGAAATAATCTCCGCATACTTCATTGGTCGTTCTGCTTCAACAAATTTTCCTTCCTCATCCTTGAGAAATTTGTTGGACAAAAAGGATCGAAATCCTCGGAGTCTTTTTCCGGCCAATTGAATACAATATTTTTGCCGGCTTTCATCGATGTGAAAGGATCTCTAAAAAACATACACATGGAGTGTGTTATTATAAGTAATATTATAACAATATATGGTCAACAAATAGTTAACAAAAAAAATATATAACAATATATGGTAAGTACCTGTATCTCGGACCATATTTTTTCTTTGTCAACCTTCAATTCCGGACTTCTCCAATTATCACATGTAATCGGAATATGTTGTCGAACAAGGAAACCAATGTAACTTGCCAACATTGAACCGTTAGGCTCAATTAGTTGGTCTTCAGCACTCCAATGTACTTCGAATTTTTCACCCTTGTCTCTTGCACGAATGATTGACTTCATAACAGTCAATCCTCGTTTGATTTCATTTTCAACATTGTTATGTGATCCACTCGCGTCATGGGTATCGTCTTGGTTACTAGCCATTTTATCTGTAATATAGAAATGATTCAATAAGACCCAAGTAAGACAATGACCATATTCGTGAAGCTACACAAAAAACACAATCATATACCTTCCATTTCTCTCATGTTACAACAATCTAAACTCTCTCTTTTTTTCATCATTATTGAATACAAACTCACACACACCTACTGCATACAAAAGACCAATGCAAACTTATGGTGTTTGAAACATGAACAAACTTGCATCCATAATCATCAAACTTCCAAGCACAAGCTCAAACACACTCCAAATGACATCAGTTTTCAATCAGAAATAAAAAAACCTTACATAACCATACAACATACAACATTCAGTGATCAAAACCATACACAAAAAAATAACAAAAAATGATTTTCAACAAGGTGCTCATGAACACCATATAGTGCTCGTTTGCCCTAAACAACATAATGCACAAAATGTAAAACTCAGTTTAGAAAATGCCCTAATCAAACACCTGAAAATACAAACTATTGAGAGAAATACCTTCAAGGTGACGGTAACGATGGAGAAGAAAGTGAACAGCGACGATGGACGGAGATAACTCAGTGAACGTGAACGCAGCAGCAGAAAAAGGCGACGGCGACGACGACGGTGAGGGAGGGAGAACGAACGGAGGACGAGAGTAATCGCAGTAGAGAGAAAACCCAGTTACGTAAACGAAATAGCATATAGCGAGGGAAAATAAAGAGACATGCAGTATATGTTATAATTTTAATGTTTACTAAAGGGGACCTTAGAGGGCGCTTGTGTAAAAAAAGTGCCCTCTAAAGGGGGCCTAAGAAGGCGCTTCTAAAAGCGCTCTCTAAGGTTTTCCAAAAGCGCCTTATAAACTGGAAATGTACATGGACTTAGAGAGCGCTTTTTTAAAAGCGCCCTCTAAGGGTACCCTTAGAGGGCGCTTTCATAAACGCGCCCTCTATTGGTGTCCCTCCATTTCCTCATTATTTTTTTGCTTCACTTTAGAGGGCGCTTTGTTACAAAAGCGCCCTCTAAAGTGCGCTGTCTATTCCAGTTGTTCGCTCCTTATTTTTTCTCTTCACTTTAGAGTGCGCTTTTGTAATAAAGCGCCCTCTAAGGTGCGCTGTCTATTCCAGTTTTTGGCGTAGTGAATGTTCAAACGCAAGAATGACGCTGTAGGAATTCGAACCCTAAGACCTATAAATTATTTCACAATGATTGTTTTCATTCCCCGTTGTTATAAGTAGCGCGCTATCTAACTTATAATCAGAGTCGCTTACCCGTTGTTGAAATCAGCATACATACAATCACACACTACCTAATAACGGACGTGAAATCGTCATTATATGTCTTTCGCAACCGTCATTGTATGTGTTTTTCGTAATAGTGAATAATTATCTCAACAACTCGTAATTATCTCAGCAATATAAAATATAAGACATACTCAACAAATAGCTAGTAATCTCCAACATGATAAAAATTATAATTTATATAACTTAACAAAAAATTTACAACATTATTTACTAACATTTCCTCAATCCTTTTCAATGTCATATTGATGCTGGAACACATAGTTTGTTGACAGCAATAATGCAGCTAAAATCAAATTAAATTAACTATCTAGGAATAAAATTAGTGATAGACATTTCATTCATAGAGAATAGGGATGAACTATTTGCAGATTGAGTTGAACTTGATTCTTGTGCATGGGATTTTGAATTAGTTCTACGATGTAAGAAAAATGTAGGTTCTTGTGGAGTTGGTAATTCAATTGAATAACTACTAAGATATGAAGCAACTGTCACCATTGAAGGTCTAGCATCTGGGTTATGTTGAACACATAATAGACCAATTTGAATGCACTTAGTTACTTCAACTTTCGAATAATCCTCTACAATATTTGGATCCAATATACTTAACGGTGTTTGATCCTTCCACTGTCTCCAAACCTGAAATAACATGTTAAATTAAAATTCTCAATTATTACCATGGTTGCATGTGATGAATTTTAGTACATATTTGAAATTTAGTCACAATATATGCAAAGCATTGCTAAAATATTGCTCCATCTAAAGAGAGTTTATATATCATAAATGGAATATTGAAATTATATATTGTTAGATCATTACACTCACATAATTCAAGAGCCCATTAACCCCTTCAGCACCCTGGTGTGGTGTATATGAACTCATATTCTTTCTGCCAGCAACAATCTCTAAAAGCATGACTCCAAAACTATAAATATCTGACTTTTCAGAAAATTGTCCAAACATTGCATATTCCGGAGACATATAACCACTATTAAAAAAAAAAAATCAGTGTTATTTTATCTAAAATTTATGTTAATTAAGAAGAACTGGGAAAATAGATAACATGAGAAATATGAACATTTATAACTTACTATGTTCCAACAATTCTATTCGTAGTTCCTTCATCTTGACTTATTTCAACAATTCGAGCCAAACCAAAATCAGAAATTTTAGGAATCATGTTTTCATCTAATAGAATATTACTTGGTTTGAGATCGCGATGTATGACTTTGAGTCGGGAATGCTCATGCATATAAAGAATTCCTCGAACAATTCCTCCAATGATATTGAAGCGTTCAACCCAAGTTAACAACTTTTTGCATTGAGAATCTACAAAATTGTTAATGAAACAAATTTTAATTCATAGATAGAAAAAGTTATATATGTAATTCATGAATCTAGATAAAAACAAATGAAAGAGTTTTAGATGAAAAGTGTCTAACCGAATAAGAAATAATCAAGACTTTTGTTGGACACAAATTCATAAATAAGTATTTTCTCGTGTTCTTCAAGACAAAAACCAATAAATGTTACTAGATTTCTATGTTGAAGTTTAGCTATCAATAAAACTTCATTTTTGAACTCTTCAACACCTTGCTTGGAATTTATTGAAAGTCTCTTTATAGCAACTTCTCGCCCATCCAGAAGGATACCCTAAAAATATATTTAAAAAAATAAAAATTTATTTATCTTTAATCGATATTTTCGATATTTACTTCGTTTATATGTGAAATTCTGTTAGATAGTTTTCTTTATTTTATCACTAATAATATAAACAAGAATTATCATAGAAGTAATTAGACACTAAGGATTATTATTTTTCTTCATTTTCTCACCTTGTAAACCTCTCCAAATCCACCTTTGCCAATGAAATTATCTTTAGAAAAGTTGTTAGTTGCTGCTTCAATTACCATCCACTCGAATCGCATTGGTTCTAAAGTGGCACTTTCTTCACCAACTAAATAAAATTTATATGATTAATTGTTTAACCTAAGCTATTAAACTTGATCAATGATTTTTTTCCGTTAAATAATACTTACAATTTTCTCGAAGAATAGTTCTACGACTCTTTCTTCCCTTTCTCTTTAGAAAATAGAAGTAACCAATAGGAAAGAGTATCAACATAATAATGATAGGGACAACGATGGCGACAATTCTCCTTAGTGGTGGATAATTATCTGTATAGTGTAAGAAGAATAAATATCAGTAGTTTAAATTTGTATTATATGCAGCTATGTTGATGAAAATTTATTGATGACTGAATTATCAATCTCTGAACCTAGTAACAAAAGTGGGATTAAAATAGTAGAAATTATACAGAGAGCATGCAAATGCTACCCATTTTTGGATAGTAAAAGTTTCACCTTTATTTTCTAATGGAGGATTTTCAGGCGGTGGAGCTTCACCAACCTCGCTGTAAAATTGGAACAATTCAAATCTGAGATTGCAGCTAGGATATAGAATTCTTCCCCCAATACTTCCCAAATTTGACCATGGAATTGATGTACCGATTACATCATTTAGACATGAAGAGCATTGACTACTAGACAAATCTCGAGTACATTGTTCAAGTGTATACAAGGTTTGTAATTCATTCAATTTTAATTTGTTGGTCGTATATCTATCATCACTGTCTCCTGTATCATTAGCTTGTTGAGATAACTGATTTGACAATTTACTAGTGAACAAGTTTTGGTCAGAGATGGAATATGTGGTGATATTAAGATGGCTATACTTAGGACTAGTTTCCATGTCAGAGAAGAAATTACGAAAAGAATAGCGAAGCAAGCAGTGGCTGTACCAAATTATACCCTCTGATGATGAAAGACAGTTGGAGTATATTCGATCCGTTGCGTTTTTCACGCATTGATTACAGAGGCGAGCGGGAAGGTCACCTCGACACATGAATAGGCCGTACACCATATCTTCCACTTTGGTTCTATAAAATGTTTTGCCGCTTGTGGCATTGGAAGACAAATATGATAGAAGTAATTTGAACTTTTTCTCAGTGATTGTACTCTTGTTACTTGAGCAATTATAGTCAAGATAAAATGGATCTTGTGAAAAACCTGCATCTTGTTTCGAATCATTTGTTTCTGGAACAGTTGCATTTGGTGATAGAGCATTAGTTGAGCTATAAAAAGGATATAGTTCGTACCTAATATTACAGCTAGGAAATAAAATTCTCCCGCCCTGCTTTCCATCACAACACTGCGGAAGAAGTTCAATAGCATCACTGAGACATGTTCTGCAATCATTGAGCGACAAGTCTGGCGTGCACTGAGCTAGACAGTAAAGTGTTTGAAAATTTGCAATCGGATTTTCAGTTGTGGCAAACATCTTGTTCTTGTCCCCAGTAAGTGGACGTGCTGCTTCATCTGCAGTTTCTGTCATGCTTGAAGCCAATAAAGGCATGAAGTTTGACGTGTTGGAGACATTCGCAGTGTTAAACAACATAACATTAGGACTTGTTCCGACAGTGGAAAAGAAAGAATTGCTGGAGTATCTAACCATGCATTCGTCGTACCAAATCACCGCTCGTTCAGACAAAGAGCACTCTGAGTCAGAGGATAGTGTTTGGGTTGCATTAACTATGCATTCCTGACAGAGCTGGGAGGGTACATCCCCCCTGCACATGAACAATCCATAAACAGAGTCAGAGGAGTTTATGGAAGTGACTGTGGTGTTGTAGAATTCCGTGTTGCCTATGGATTTTGATGACAAAGAAGAGAGGAGGGTCCTGAGTTGACATGGAAGGTGCTATTGGCTGTGGTCGTGTTTTGGGAACAAACATTATACAAGAAAGTAGGATTAGCTTGTGCCTTTATTGTTGCAAAACAGATGAACCTAACAAGGATATAGAAAAAGAGAATTTTAGAGTTAGCCATGAATATTTCTGATTCAATCTGTTAATGGCAAGACGGAGGAGAGAATGAGTTTGATTTGCAATCACAGATATATTTAAACAAAGTCTTATAGCATCTCATGTGGGATGTGTCCCGGAAACTTCTTAGCAAGATGAAAAGTGGGAAAGTTCTTTCTTACCCTAGATTTTGTTAAAATTAATTTAAAACTTTAATATATTTAAATAATTAAATACAAAATATGCCATTAAGAAATCGTATTGCTTCTCATTGATACAAACTTCTTAGCAAGATGAAAAATAAAGTTCTTACCCTAGGTTTTGTTAAAATTTATTTATAATAATTAAATACAAAATATGACATAACATAAAACCTTTTATATATATATATATATATATATATATTGTTGGAGGAGTTTTTTTAGTAGAGAACATTGTATATTGTGAGACATCTTTTTTTTTGAAGCAATACATTTGTGAGAAATACATCACATATTCATATAAAACTTTAAGATAATAGGTGAGTGAGTTCTCTCAATTATAAATATTTAAATCTTCATATTTATAATTAATGTGAAATTATTATTCATACTATTTACATTTGATATATATATATATATATATATATATAATATATATATATATATATAATTATATTAATATATATATTATATATATATATATATATATATAAAGTTTCAAAGAATTTGTTGTGAGATCTTAATTAATTCACAATAGAGAAGATTTTTTATATATATATATTCACACTGAATATTGATGCTATTAAAAATTAAGTATGTTCTTCATGGTTCGATGTGCACCTCTTTTAAATTGACTCCATTCCCATAATTTAGGACAACGACTTTAAATAATCTTCAAAAAGTTTAAAATTAAACTTCATTTTGTTCTTCTAGATTAGTTATAAAAAATCTCGTTACAAAAAGACTTGAGACTTTGTTTTGTAAGATATGTTGTTGAGCTTATAGTTAATAGCTAATAATTTATATGATAATTTAAATAGGTTTGATAATGATCTTTTTATCACGAATTTTTAATTTATTTTATTAATTTATAATTTATTTTTTCACACTATTCCAAATGACGTTTTAATTTATAGTTTATAATTTATCATTTTCTCTTCCAATTTTATCTTTATTATTTTAATAAAAACTCAATTTTATTTTTTATAGTTTATTTTAATTTAAAATGAAATAATTATGTATTAAATATCTTTGTATCATATTATATTTATAAGTGAGTTGAATTGTTAATTTTATCACACTTTAATTAATTTATTAATTATTAGTTTCAATCATGAGTCATTAATTATAAATTATTAGTTAATATATCAGGCACATGCTATTTTTATTAAATCGACCATAATACATATTCGATATTACCAATTTAACGTCATTATAGTCTTTGGTTGTACGAAATTGACATTTTGCAATCATAAATAATATTTAAGTATTGTTATTTTCAGATATTAAGTTCGTATGATCTAACCATTTCAATAGCCAAATTAGATATATTGGTACAAAATTTTAACACAATATAAAAAATATATGATTGAAAGTGTATAAAGGGATGTACAAGATTCTCTCAATGCGATCCATGATTTCTTTCTTTCTTTTTTAAAGATACATGTGAAAGCAGTGGCGGAGCCAGATAAAAAATTTTGGGATAGCCGCTAACGTAAAATAAAAATTATAAATAAAATGTAAATAGTATTTTAAATAAAACATTAAAGTTAATTACTAAAAATTTAAATTACATGACTTAAAACTATCTTAAAGTAATGTTTTACGCGTTTCGAGTGACTTGAAATCGTCAATAATTGACTCCGAACAAATGCTTGCACTAATCTCCCTTTCAATATATACTGTCATGCTATCTCCAAGAAACCCATCATCCATCTTGTTTCTCAACTTAGTCTTAATAATTTTCATTGCTGAAAAAGACCTCTCAGTTGTGGCCGTAGAAACGGGAAGAGTCATGATAAGACGAAGTAGTCTATCAATCAAGAAGTAAGTTTCAGCCTATCCGGATGCAACCAAACATGAACATAGTTCTTGAATAGTTGATAAATTATTCAAGTTTGATGCTTGACGAGCAACAAATAGAAAATTTTGGAGTTGAAATTGCAAATTATTCTTCTCTTGATCACTAAAATCCATAGGATAATATTTTTCAATTAAAGAACAAATAGTATCAATGCTAAAAGCTTTATATCCATCCTTAGGAGATAAAGAACAAGAAAGAGTTAACAAGTTCATTGTCTGCTCACTGAATCTGTTATTCAACTCTTGTAACTGTTTGTCAATGGTAGTGAAAAAGATTTCAACTTTAAAGTAATGTTGAATTGTGACTTGATTCTCTTCAAGACGGGAGCGTCCAAATCTTGTTGTTGAATGAACATCATTAAGATCAGGAATCTCAATACCATGCTTTTCACAAAAAGATACCACTTTAGTAAACAATATATCCCAACTATTTTCTCTCAAACCTTGAATAAGATGTTTTGTTGAACGAACCAAGTTCATAGCATTAACTACATCTTGATTTTTTTTGTAAGACTTGACAAAGCATATCTGTTATTCCCATGATTTCTTTCACCAAGTGCAAAATAAATATAAAATCAAATGCCTTCAAGTAATTGTAACAACTATCTGCATCCCCACGTGTAGCATAACTCCCTCTATCTTTTGCAATTTTTTTAAAACTAAACAAGTTGCTTCATACATGTTTATCAAGCTAGAAATTGAATCGTAATGTGATCCCCAACGAGTATCTCAGCTCGTTTCAATGTACCAACTTGATTGGCATCTTTACTAGTTACAATCTCATCAATCTCTAACAAATAAGCAATTTCTTCTAATTGGGCAGCTTGTAACTCATCATGACGCTTTGTAGAAGAACAAACAACATTCACAACAAAGATCAGCTTCTCAAAAAATTTATGAACAAGTTTGACTTCTCTTGATGATGTAACTAATGCAAGTTGCAATCGATGAGCAAAACAATGAACATAGTATGCGTAAGGACAATCCTTCATAAAAAGGGCTTGTAAACCATTCCATTCTCCTCTCATATTGCTAGCACCATCATACCCTTGGTCACGAATGTTAGAAACATCAAGGTTATGTCGAGAAAGTATATCACATATTGCTTCCTTAAGAGTTAAAGATGTGGTGTCTTTAACATGTGCCACATCAAAAAATCTCTCTTGTATTAAACCAACTTTATCAACAAATCTTAATACAAGAGCCATTTGTTCCTTTTTTGACTTATCACGAGCTTCATCAACAACGATACAAAATTTGGAATCACCAATTTCCTCACGAATACTCTTTTTCACCCTACTAGAAAGAATTTGCAAGAGCTCTTTTTGAATTTGATGTGAAGTATACTTGCAATTTTGTGGAGCATTTTCCAACACAACTTTTGCAACTTCATCATTGTAGGATGCTAAAAGTTTCAATAACTCAAGAAAGTTACCTTGATTTCTTGATTTGTTACTTTCATCGTGACCCCTAAAAGCACAAGCTTGTAGTATTAACCAACGAACAGTGTCAATTGAAGTCTTGAGTCGTAACCGATTATTCATTCTTTGACTTGAACTTTGCACTTGAATAACATTTCTAATATGACCATCTTGATAAGCTTTCATTGCATTGTTGTGTGGTGAGCAAGGATCCTTCCCTATGTGTTTAAGAAAGGAACAATATTTTCCATTCCTAACTTTCTTCCAACTTCTAAAACCCATAGAAATAAAGACAAGTGATCCGGGACGTCCACTTGGTTTTTTGCTAAAAAGGTAACATGGTAAGCAATATGCGGCATCTTCAGATGGTGAATATTCTAACCATTATGGAAATATGCTAAACCAAGTATGTTGAAACCTTCTCGGATGATCCTCGTTACCGGACAAAGGATAGTTTTCTAAATGAATTTGATATGGACCCCATTTTAGATAAGCTCTTCGTATTGCATCCACTTGATTTGGTGGATATTGCCAAATCGGAGGACGCTTTCCAGGATCGCGTTCCAAAGAATTTTCAAAACCATGATGCTCTTCAATTGTTGGATTCTCAAGAACTGTTTCAGATTCGGATCTCGGGATTATAATTTCTTCATCTCTCTCTTCTCTTTTAATTTCACATGCTTTCCTTTTGAAAAAAGAATCAATTTTCTTATTATTCATCTTTACTCTTCCTATAATATCATATCATATCCAAAAATCAATTTAGAGAACATAAAAATTAAAAGAGAAAAAAATTAATAAACATAATTAATCAACTTTAATTCGTTTTCAAATACCGGTAACTTCACTATTAGAAATTAGCAGCAACAATGATTAAATAAACCTTATTACAGTGTATAACTATATTTGTAAATTACAGTGTTATGAATTGGCTTAATAAACCTCATATAGATTATTTTAACACATCAAGAAAGAAGAACCCTAAAAATCTCAAAAACACAAATCAAGCAATCACTTTAATTTGTTACTTTTTATAAAAGAAGAATGAATAAAAAAATTTACCTGTTAGATGCCGATCACTTTAATCTGTTCCGATTTCGGTGCCGGTAGCAAACCCATATGAGAAAGAAAGGAAAGGTATGAGCTTTTTACCTTATCTGTATTTTAACCTAACTTTGAATGAAAAAAAATATAATTTTAGTTTAAAATAAGGATGTTTTAGTAATTTAATATATATGAATTAAAAAAAAAAAGTTGAGGGGTGGCCATGGCCTTCCCACGTCCCCCCTCAGTTCCGCCACTGTGTGAAAGTGTGCAAAAAGTTAGTCAAATTTTAAGGAGGTTTTCTTTTGGGAGGTGTGAAAGGAGAAGCTAAAATCTATTGAGTTAAGTGGTATGTTGTTTGTAAGTATTTGAGGGACAAAGGATTAGGTGTTAGGGATATCTGACTAGTCAATTTAGTCCTCTTAATAAAATGGAGATGGAGACTTTTGTCGGGTGCTTCAGGCATGTGGGTTGATATTCTCTCGGTCAGGTATGACGTTTCCACGATCTATTCCCTATGTGGAAGTAGGTATTTGGGGCTCCGTTCTGTTTCTTCTTGGTGGAAAGGAATGTCCCTCCTATATCCAAAAAGCAAAATCATCCTATTTGATTTGAGGAAGGGTTTGTTAAAAGGTGGGGACAAGTCTTCAAACATCCTTTTAGTAAGAGCCTTGGTTAGGAAGTATTCCTCTTTAAGATTGGATTTTAGAGACTTTTTTTATCATTTACCATATTCAAGCCAGATTGGCGAGTGAGATAGGGAGGTGGAAAATTGAGAGCATAATGTGGGACCTTAGGTGGAGGAGATCTTTCTTCACCCGGGAGGAACCATTGGTTTCTGGTTTTTTTCTTGGCTCTCAACGAGTTCCAGTTTAGTAAGGGAGAGAGATAGGTGGGCTTGGAGGCATTTTAGTGATGGTGTCTTTTTTGTGACGTTTGTACCAATCCCTTGCAATTCGCATGCAGGCCTCTAAGGCCCTCTTTGTTAGTGAGGTTCCATTTCTTCCCTTTATTAAGGATAGATGGGCTTCATCTAAGGTGGTGATTTTTTCTGGAAGATTTTACAAGATAAGTTATCTTCCAGAGAAAACTTGTCAAAGCGGAAGGTCATTATCGATCTAGAGACTATCACTTGTATCTTTAGGGGAGCTTGGCCGGAAAAAACATTCCATCTATTTGTCCCATGTTATTTAGCATCTAGTGTTTGATATATGATCTTCGTGTGGTTAGAGGCACATTTTGCTCTTTACAGGGATCTTAGGTCTCTTTTTTAATTTTTTCCTCTCTTTAAGGTCGAAGGCTAACCCTTAGAGAGTGTTTGCCATGATCTGACATGCAATTTGTGTGGCATATATGGTTAATGTGTAATGATAAGTTCTTCTCTGGTTCATCAACAAACATGAAAGAGGTGGTGGATAAGAGTATTTTTTGGCTTGGTGTTGCTTTTATAGTCGTTCATCTCTCTCTCTCTCTCTCTCTCTCTCTCTCTCTCTCTCTCTCTCTCTCTCTCTCTCCTTCAGAACTCTATCATATGTCTTAACCAATAACAGATCAAGTGGTCTGACTGTCTTTAGAGGTGGTTAATGATTTCTAATGTTGTTAAGGTTCTCCTGATCTGTTGATGGCGGGTTTGACAAATAAGCGCTAATTCGGTTTATGTTGGGTGGGGCTTCGTTGTGTGTGTATCCATTCTCTGGTTTTTTGGTTTCTGTTTGGTGGTTGGTAGGAATTCCTTAGCTTTTTTTTTCTTTCTTTTTCTTCTATTTTTATTTTTATAGTTTTCTCAGTACTTCTTGTGCCAAATTAACTTTGTTTTTATATTTGGATTGATTTTTTCCTTCCTTTTCTTATATATATATATATATATATATATATATATATATATATATATATATATATATTATATTTTATCATTAAAAAATATTAAATAATTGAAATAAAAGGATCCACCATCAAAGACACCGATCAAAGTTCACGATTTGATTCCTAGAAAACTTCACAAATGCGTTAAATTAGTTTGTTTTATTTAATATAGAAAATAATATTTTAAGAAAAATTATTTAACCTAATTGTTTATGATTTTTTTAAAAAATATATATAATTTTTAAACGAAAATATATAATACTATAGAAATCATTTTAAAAAACACCGAAATAAGCATCCCTTTATTCTCATGATCTTATCAATTAATACCCTTATTTTCATGATCTCATTAATTAACTATTTTGCTTGGCTTACCGTATCATTGACTTGTTCAATATGCACAAATCCCTCTATTATTAATTAACATAGACATCAAGTTTACAAAGAAAAGTAAAAATAACATACACATCCAAGATAGTGAGTGCTCTTAGAAATCAACACAGACATAAATTAAAGGACCCACCCACCTACAACATTATTTCCATAAAACATCATTGAAAAATATAGCATAAATTGTGAATATTACACAGTCAATTATAACTTTTTATTAATTAAAAAATAAAAATATTTTTTTCTCTCTCCTTCATAATCACAATCACCATATGAATCTAAATAAAAACAAATTAAATTTAAAATAAAATAAATTTTTTTTTTCTTATCGGATGTTTCCAAGAATATGAATTTAAGTATAACTCCATGCAAGTATTTCTCGTGTTTGAGAATAATTTTCTTTTCCTTAAAAAATATAGATTTAATACATTTATTAATTTTTTAATTTAATTTTAGATTTCAGTTTCCTCATTTATTTAATATATTATAGTTTTAAGTCCCTCAAATTACGTAGGTCATAAAATTGTTTTATTAATAATTTATTATTTAATTTATTAAGCATTAATTTTTTTTTCTCTCTTCTCCTCTCATCACCAAAACCATAGTCATCACTACTCTTTGTCTCTTCTCCCTCTCTCTTCTTCCCTCTCTTTTTCTTCTCTCTTCGATACATGTCTCTCAACTCCCCTCCTTAAGTTCTGATATTTGATTTCTAGTTGCATTTTTATTAAATTTGTTTGTGGTTTTTACAGGTTCTTCAAAACGATATTGATTTGCTAAACCCTTCTAATGAGCTTGAGACTTGTTTGTTCACAAAAATCCAACTGAAGTAAGATTTGTTTGGTCTGTGTCACAGATGAAAATGTTAGAACATAAAACTCAAATTGAAGGGTTGACAGTGGTAGAAGATAGAAATTTGGGGAAGATGAAGTTGAGAGAGAATTAGAGAGAATATAGTGATATTGGATGAATAGTAATTTTGGCATTAATTGGAATTGTGAATATTACAAGAATATTTATAGATTCAGAGAATAAAATGATACAACTTAAAAATACAACTAAAGTGACTCTACAAATAAATTCTATTAGTTTTGGAAAGGTAATAACAGAATTTAATTGCATTTAACACACCACCTCACTTTAGTTGCTCCAAGTCCACCATGCTCAAACACTTTTTCAGCGTCTTGAACACATCATTTGTCACACCCTTTGTCAACAAATCTGCGACTTGGTCTTCGCTTCGGCAATAGCTCAATCTAAGCTTTCCATCACCGACCAATTCTCTCAAATAATGAAACTGCATCTCAATATGCTTGCTCCTTCTGTGTGCAATCGGATTCTTCACAAGATTTATTGCGGAAACATTGTCTACAAACAGTGTGGTTGCAGCATCATCACCATATCCCAATTCCTTCAATAGATTCATAAGCCACATAGCTTGGCACGCACCTAACGACGCCGCAATGTACTCGGCCTCACAAGAAGAGAGTGCTACAACCGGTTCCTTTTTCGAACACCAAGAGATTGATGTACTACCAAACATAAAGATGTATCCCGTCGTTGATTTTCGGTCATCTTTATCTCCACACCAATTAGAATCTGTGTAGCCAAGTAAATTGCACTTACGCCCCGTGTCCGATGCGGGAAAGAGAATTCCGCAACCAAGAGTACCTTTCACATATCTAAGGATCCTCTACTCGCAATACCGACACTAAAAGCCAAATTCGATCGCATATTGCACAAATACCGTAACGATCCAATCAAGCTCCGGTAAAGCGTTGGATCGACATAATCCTCCTCATCAATTTTGAGCAGCTGCACTCTAGCCTCACAAGGTGTAATAGAAGCATTACAATGCTCCATATCACACTTTTTCAAAATATCTAGAGCATACCTCCTTTGGTGCATAAGCAACCCCACTTTTGACTTGTGAAACTCTATGCCAAGGAAGTAATTCATGGCACCAAGGTCTGTCATCTCAAACTCTCTCATGAGCTCACTTTTGAACCTTGAAACACTCTTGTCATGGCTGCCCGTAATCAAGAGATCATCAACATACAAGCAAAGTATAACAACACCATCATTTGTATCCGATCTCATATAAACTCCATGTTCGGATACACATCGTTTGAAACTAATATTAATAAGAAAGTTGTCAATACGCTTGTTCCAAGCTCTTGGAGCTTGTTTCAAACCATACAACACCTTGTGTAGCTTGTAATACTTCATCTCTTGATTTTTTATCACGAAACTGGGTGGCTGCTCCACATAGACTTCCTCAACAAGAGGACCATTTAAAAATGCAGATTTGACATCCATTTGGTAAACCATCCAATTGTTGTTATGCGCAATACCAACAACCAAACAAATAGTCTCTAATCTAGCCATCGGTGCGAATACCTCCTCATAGTCTATACCTTCTCGTTGCAAGAACCCCTTCGCCACTAATCGTGCTTTGTGCTTGATTACTTCACCTTTAGGATTTGCTTTAACCTTATAGACCCATCGCACACCTATCGGTTTCTTTCCAAGTGGTAAATCGACCAACTCCCTGTCGCATCACGTGAAAAACCGGCGGGAAAACAAGAACAACAGAGCCGCCACCGTGCGTTATTTATCCCAAAAGAGGGAAAGGAAACGCTCAGAGTAAACCTGGAAAGAACATGGTCTCGCGACCAAAGAGAATGGGTTCGGGAGTCGGTTATGCGAAGGGAAGGTATTAGCACCCCTACGCATCCGTAGTACTCTACGGGATCCACGCACACTAGAAAGGAAAATGGTTGCTAAACACTGCTCAAACTCACACACACTGGCTGAAAGAGACACAAGAAAACAAAAGAGACTGACTCGGCAGGATATCGTATCCTGGGTGTCGCATCACGCGAAAAACCGGCGGGAAAACAAGACACAACAGAGCCGCCACCGTGCGTTATTTATCCCAAAAGAGGGAAAGGAAACGCTCGAAGTAAACCTAGGAAAAGACATGGTCTCGCGACCAAAGAGAATGGGTTCGGGAGTCGGTTATGCGAAGGGAAGGTATTAGCACCCCTACGCATCCGTCGTACTCGACGGGATCCACGCACAATAGAAAGGAAAATGGTTGCTAAAACACTGCTCAAACTCACACACACTGGCTGAAAGAGACACAAGAAAACAAAAGAGACTGAAACTGACTCGGCAGGATATCGCATCCCGGGCCTACTTAGTCTATCAAGCATAGACATCAGAGTCGAAGTAGTTCGGACTGGGGAACAACACATGCTCGCTAGGATATCGCATCCTATGCATACGTATCTCCTTGGACGAAGGAGAATCAGAGCATTCGTAGCTCGGCTGACACGCACACAAACAAACACAGGCAAAGGCAAACATGGAGCCTGAATGCCAATCACTGGACTTACATCAGCATCCGAACCAAAACACACGCACACTGGAACCCAAATGCCACTCGATGGACTTACATCAGCTTCCAAGCACACAACAAGACAAAACAAAGACACAGGCGCCCGGAGAGATCTGCTCATCTCCTGCCTACGTACCTCATCTGGTATGAGGATCAGGGCGACGTAGTTCCCCTACGCAGGGATAAAGGACTAGCCTAACCAGATAACAGAGGGAGACACAACTAGGGAGACTACGACTCGAGCCTAGATGTTATCATGCAAAATCAACCCTAAGTTAAGGTTTCTAGCTAACTGGCACAGGGAGCCAGCCTATCCTAGTCATGACTTGCACAGGAAGCAAGCCACACACACACTTAACTTGCACAGGAAGCAAGCCAAGCACAACCTATCTTGCACAGGAAGCAAGTCTAAACTAACCCTAACTTGCATAGGAAGCAAGTCAAACAAACATACCAGCACAAGTAGCACACACTATATGCACACAAGAGGCTCAAACAAGGGTTAGGTTTTAGTCGAGGGGTCATATCAACCTCAACAAACAAACCTCTGGAACTGGGTGAATGTGCTCTTAACCTTGCCATTGAGGGGCTAAGGTGAAGCAGATGAAAGGTGAGTGAAGATAAGACTTCACAGCTCTTATCCCTGGCCTGGGAGAGCTTTAAGACAAGAATGTGTGGGTTCAGAAAGTGGGAACCCTTCTACACATTTAAAACTGGCTCAACTGTACAATTGTACAAGATCTTGGGTTTGCATCTGCAATGCATCAACACAGTGGTGTGAGCAAAGCAGATGACACACAGAATAGCAGGGGATAGATTGCATATCCCTTGGGTTCTGCCAATTGCCTCTTCACTTAGGAGGTCTTTGACTCTATGCAAGGAAAAAGTAAACAATCACAAACATTGCCTCTTAAGGAGGACTTCAGACAGTTGCCTGGCCAAGTAACAGGCCAGGTCTTCCAGACTACATGAAGTTAGGAAGTTGTACCTCAATGCAAATTGCTTATATAAGCAAAGCAAAGCAAAAGTTCACAAGGAACTGAGCAACTAAAAGCACCTGAAATGGTCAAGCAGATGTTAGTATGCAACTTCAAAACAAAGCAAAAAGAAACAGACATCAACAGTTAATTGGAGGCAAATGGATGTGCAAGGCATGAGGCTTAAGGCATGTGAGCCAAGCCACCTACAAAACAAACAAGTTAGACAATGATATTTAAGCAAGCTCAATCAAAAAGAGTTGGTCTCATTGGTCATTTGTTGATCAACCTGAAAACATGAACTCAAAGGTGAGTAACAGGACCACTAGGGCAAGCCTAGGGTCAAAAGAGAATGAAAAAGTCAAAACAGCAAAGGGCAAGTATCCAAAATCATGCTCAAACAATCAAGAACCAAAACCAATTGGGTTCACATTCATATCAATCATCCTCATCATTTCATGAGCAAATTAGGTCAAGGTATAGCAAACAGAAGCTCATAGAAGTCAACAGCAAGACTTAACTCAAAAGCAATCTTAAACATTTCCAAAAATCACCAAATAAATCATGACCAATCACAACCCACAGAATGGTAAGCATGTCAAATTTCATCCCATTTGGACAAGTGGAAGGCAGTCAATGAAAATCAGAAAGGCAAAGCAATTTTGAACATGCTCAAAGAAGTCAACCAAACATGCATCAACTTAGAAAAATCATAAATCAGAAATGGTGTATGATAAATGAATGGGACTAAAACCATGGCAAAGATGAGGATGTCTAGTTATCTCATGTAAAATATCATGTCCATCTAATAAAGTATGAGAATTTCACAAATGAAATGGGAACATGTGTCACAAAAAGTCAACATATGACCAAGCAGGGGAGAAAATCTCAAACAATTAGGAAATGCCACAAATAATTCCAAGAAAATTCACATGTAAACTAGACATACAATAGTAGGTTCATGCAAAAAATCAGATCAATTGGAGGTCAAGAAGCATGGTATCAAAAATCATGAAGTTGGACATCAAAGGTGTGACACAAATTGTCACACCCTACTTCAAGAAATCATAACTCACAAACCAGCAATGATAAATTCACAAACTCTACACCAAAATCACCATGAGTGTGTCTAGTTTAAGCACAAAAAATTTGGGAGCCATTGGATAAAGTATCACCATTTCACAAATGTTTTGGCAAAGTGTACAAAATTTGCATACATGAACAAAACCCTAATGCCATTTAAAATCTATCCATGCAAAAATCAGCAAAAATCATGATAAAAAACTAGGGATTATGATGATCATGATGCAAAAAATCCCATGAAATTTGGATTAAAATTGGATGAATTATGATTTTTCAAAGTTTGAGTAATTAAATGAAATAAATATTGAAATGAAAAATGAATTAATTTAGATTTTAAAGGACCGGATGGCAAAAGTGTAATATTGGACTTCATTAAACGGGACGACGTCGTTTAGGGCACGGGAATGAAATGTTCCTATTGGTTGTTGACGTTACCGGCCATGCACGCGTGAAACAAAACCAGAAAAATTTGGAAATAAATTAGGGTTTGGTTACAGCAACAGTACCTCCATCTCCTTCAAATCGTGTTCAACCATTTTTTTCCAGAAATCTCAATTGAGCACACATAAATGATCATCAAGGCATGGCAAACACGAATCCATCATCACTTTTCATTAAAACATCACACAACTCAAGAATCGAGCACAAACAAGTTTCATCACCAAACTTCAAACCAACACATCTTTCAGTAAACTTAATCATTTTCAAAACCAAAACCATCAATGAACTCAGCATCAAGAGACCTATCTAAAGCATGCATCTATTTCAAAAAACAAAGAGGTCGAAATTTTACCAAAGTTAATGGACAGTTGTGATTCTGATGTTGTTTGGTCTCCAATGGCTGAAACAGGTGAAGGTCCAAGCTCCAATAAGTGAATGGTGGAAGGTTTCAATCTCAAGGATGCTTGGTTTTGATTCACTCGAGTTCTGCCATGGAAGGGTGGCTGTTAATGCAGCTGTGGTTCCTTGGCCTACAGTCAAGAATAATGCTCCAAAACTGCTTCCTGAATGCTGATATATGATGATGCAAGGACCAGGGCTCGAATGCTTTTGGAGTTTTTTGGAGGAAAGCTCAACAGTTCAGAAAATGAGATTTTTTAGAGAGTGAGTTTTCTGTGTTGGTTTTCAGCTGCTAGGGGTTTTCACTTGACAGAAAATGATGTTTATCTCTGTTGTTTTTGAGTACAAATCCAAGTTCATGAAAATATGGGATAGAGTTGTTGAAAATTGTACTTTTGTCCAAGTTCCAAGCAACTAGGGAATGGCTACATGTACTGCACAAGAATGGGCTTCCAACAAGTTTTAATCAACATTTCAGAACATGTTTGGATGGTAGAAATGATTGGAAATGATTATTTTAAAACTTCACTTTTTTACCTTACTTAAAATTAATTCAAGTAGGTTCAAAATTTCCATTTTGATTGGTAAAGTTTTGGTGCATGAAAGTTACATTTTTGGAAAGAGGGGATCAAATGTGACTTGTAGGAAAAAACCCCACCCAAATTGGCCAAATGGTTTGAGAGATATGGCCTTTTGAAGTTCAAGATTTTCTGAAAACGATTCGATCATAACTTGCCAACCATACATGGGAATTGAGTGTTCTTGGACTTTTTGGAAATGGGAGAACAAGATCTTCAACTTTCATGTTGGGCAAAAATTCATTTGAAGCTTGTATCATGATGTAAGTTTGAGGATCAAGACTTTCCATTTTGGGCAGGTTTCAATTACAGGTCCAGTTTCCATTTTTGGAAATTTCTGATCTGGCTTCAAATTCTTCCATGATGGTGTTTGACATGATATATGAGGCCTATATGGACATGAATGAGACCTCTCAAACCAATTTCCATCATCAAATCACTGATTAAATGGACAGTTGACCCACAGTTGACTTTTAGGGTTTCTGGTTGACTGTGCACTGACTGATGACTTCCGAACATCCAATCCTTGACCACAACACTTCAAATGGATCCCCAAGTCATGTGAACATGTTGGACCAACCCTAGGGCCTTGGCTCCTTGAGAAATGCACTTGCTTGCTCGACTGACTGATCTCCTGACCAGTTTGACCTAATTCTCTTGATTGGCTTGCACTTGAGGCAAATGGGACAATGCAATGCTATGCAGTGGACCATGTTATGCTATGACTTAATATGAGAATGTATGTACAATGATGGGTGCAAATTTGAGGTGCTACAGCTGCCCCTATTCAATCAGCTGGGAACCCGAATGGATGAGAGCAACGGCTGTCAGACTTTCAGGGTAAACAGGGATTGAATACCAAGAACCGTAGAAATTTGCACAATACAGGGATCCACCAATGGAAACGTCCACTGGGATTTGATATTTATTACTGGGTATATATTTTTTTGGTTTTGTTTTCAAAGGGTACGGTCACATCCAGACATCATAACGATGGCGAATGGGAACAACAATCACAACTAGATGCCAACGGACAACTAGGAAAAACTCAACGTTTACCAAGACCAACGGAGAGGTAAACAACTGGGGACGACCAGGAAAAATTCGACGTTTACAGACATCGAAAGATGATGTTTACAGACACCAAAAGGATCGACCAGGCATTTACTGATGAATGGGAAGACTCGACGTTTACAGACATCGAAAGATGATGTTTACAGACACCAAAAAGATCGACCAGACATTTACTGATGAATGGGAATACTCGACGTTTACAGACATCGAAAGATGATGTTTACAGACACCAAAAAGATCGACCAGACATTTACTGATGAATGGGAAAACTCGACGTTTACAGACATCGAAAGATGATGTTTACAGACACCAAAAAGGTCGACCAGACATTTACTGATGAATGGGAAGACTCGACGTTTACAGACATCGAAAGATGATGTTTACAGACACCAAAAAGATTGACCAGACATTTACTGATGAATGGGAATACTCGACGTTTACAGACATCGAAAGATGATGTTTATAGACACCAAAAAGATCGACCAGACATTTACTGATGAATGGGAAAACTCGACGTTTACAGACATCGAAAGATGATGTTTACAGACACCAAAAAGGTCGACCAGACATTTACTGATGAATGGGCAAAAGAGGAATACAACCAGACGTCAACGGACGAATGGGAAAAACTCGTCGTTTATCAAAACCAACAGAGAGGTAAGTCCACATGGGGAGGGTACAACTAGACATCACCGGATGACTAGGAAAAACTCGACGTTTATCGACACCAACGGAGAGGAGGAAACTCTTCTGGGAGGGACGACGTTACGAACATCGAAAGATGATGTTTACAGACATCAAAGAAGACCAGACACTTACGCCCGACTGAGAATCACCGAAAGATGGTGTTTACCGACACCAAGGAAAACAAACACACGCGGGTGCTGACGGGATACTGACATCCACAAGATGACCGGGCAAGGCTGAACACTTGCAGGGGGGTCTCACTGGGGGAGAAACAGGCTTTCCTTTCACCAACGGGTGAGGTAATAAACCTCTGTGGGGATTATCAACACCAATTGTTGACTGGAGCAACTGTAGCAAATGCGTTGTACAGGTTGAACAAAAATCCGTCTCTGCAGGGAATACAGTCTAATGGGGTTTCGAACATATGAATGCATATGTTTGATTTTTCTATGGCGTAATGCTCCATTTATGAATGGAAATGCTACGCGATTTTTGAGGATGCAATGATTACTACATGCAAAATGCAAATGAACCCTGGCTAGGGAGCCGAAATGATCAGATACTCTGACTCTGTGGGGAGACTCCTCTTGGGGAAATACTCTGCGGGGAACTCTGCTTGGGGAACGGTAAAGCGACTTCACTGGGAGGAAGACTCAACCAATCTTCAGATAGGATAAACCCTGCTTTGGAGAATATCTGTTACTCCGTTGGGGATAACCCATGCAGTCCATAGGTAGAATCAACTCAGCTGGGGATGCAGATATCAGTCTACTACAGAAACCCGTCCAATCCACTGGTAGGATGAACTCTGCTGGAGAAATAAATGCTACTCCATTAGGGACGACCCAACCAATCCATATGTAGGAGAATCACTGTTGGAGATGTATTTCATGAGACCCGCTCCACTCGGGGATAACAATCGAAAGATTGACCAAAGAGTGCATGAGATATATTATCTATAGCCGTCAAAACGTAGATAATACACTCGCATGGAAGATTATCCATAACCGGGTTGCAGGTTGTTAAATGGATAAATCGACCGAAAAGAAAGGCATCGGTACCAGGACTAGTGTAAGACCCCAATTTTGGCCCTAAGATCCCTCATGGCCCATATCATATCATATCGTGGCCTCAAGGATCATTGCATACCCTAGCTTCCCTCCTAGTGGGTGGGATACCTTGTGAGTGTGTTTTTTTGATCACCAAGCATGTATTGCATTTGTATATCATTGCTTTTCATATGTTCACTAACCAGAAGTACAAAAATATTGTCATCTAACCTTGTTGCTTGCATATGAAGCTGACCAGGTCAAAACAGTCAAATCAGGCCTTGAGCAATAGGTGGTGGCCATTCTTGAAGAATGTGGGCACCATGACCATTCATAAAGAGTTCATATAACTTGTGATATCATTTGGAATCAAGATCTCATGTGAAAGAGGCTTGGAATTCATCAGAACTTGGCCCAGTCAACCAAAAGTCAACAAAAGTCAACTGTGGTCAACTGTGCATTTAATCAGGAATTAGAGGGTGTGAGATAGTTAGAAAGACCTCATTCATGTCCATATAGGCCTCATTTGGCATTTCACAGACCAAGGTTGAAGGAATTGAAGTCAGACAGAAAGTTTCCCAAAATGGCAAATGGACCTGTAATTTCAGCTGCCCAAAATGGAAAGTTTTTCCCCTCAAGATAACTTCATGATACAAGCTTCAAATGAAATTTTGTCCAACATGAAAGTTGAAGATCTTGTTCTCACAATTCCAAAAAGTCCAAGAACTCAAAAATCCCATGTGTGGTTTGCAAGATATAGCTCAGTGAATTTCAAAAAAGACCCGTAATCAGGAGGCCATAACTTCCACATGGATTGTCCAAATTGCAAGTTCTTTATATGCACAAACTCCATTTAATGTGTACTTTCATGGTGCATAATTGGATTTCTTTGAAAATGCTCCATGCAAAAGGCCATTTTTGAAGTGAAACAATTAAAAGTGAGGGGCAAAATGGTCCAAAATGAAAAATATGAGGAATTTGGAAATGAGACCAATTCTATCAGCTTCCAAATGGTATTTGCAACTTGTTCAAAGTGAAAAACTCCTGTTGTAAAGCTTCCAATCATTCAAGGGCATAAGAGCCAAAATGCATGATAAGCTTAGTTTTGGCTAATCCCATTTTTTGCTTAATTGTGATTAAAAATGGATTAGGAACTTGGTATATATGCTTAATCCCTAACAGAAATTGGAGGCTAATCACAACTTGCATCTAACAGAAAATCAAGAGCAAAAAAAAACTCTCACATTCTCTCATTTCTCTCAAATTTTCACAACTCTTCTAGCTCATTTTTCATCAAGATCCTATGAACCTTTGTGCAATTTTTCTGTAGATTCACAATTTGCAGGTAATATCAAGTTTCTGTTGAGCAAGATTGAGGCGAAATTGAAACCAATTCGCAACTGTTGCACGGTGGCATTTCCATGGCAGTCAACGGATCTTCTTGATTCGAGCGTGCTGGAGCTTAAGACTCATCACCATTCGCCTGCTGAAGCAATTTCCTTCATCTGTTTCGCCATTGGAGCTCTGAAATTCGCCGATTCCGCACTGCACTTCAAGAAAGGTCGGATTTCAAACTTCGCGATTGCCTCGATTGTGTTAGGGATTGTGTAGTGCATTCATTGTAGGTTATGTATCAATTTGTGGATTGTATTTTCATTCAGAATTGATTGCGTAATTCGCGATTTAAGTTTCGTCGCCATAACCTAGTTCGTTCGATTCGCTTTATGATTGAATTTCTGGACAAAATCATTTGCGTATTCACGATCCTGAGCTAAAGTCGGTTCGATCGGTATATCGCTCAAGTATTTTCGTTAAGTTTGGATCACAACCTAATTCTGGGTTCAAGAAGTTGAAGAACAACGATGAATGTTCAAGAACTTCAAAGTTTTCTGGAATTTCTGCTCGCTAGATCCACTTCCGAGCGCTTGCCATTTTGGATCTGTGTTTTTGCTTGCCAGAACCAATCGCTGCGCGCCACGTCAATTATTTACACGGTGCCGTTTTGGCCTCAGACCACGTTATTACAATATTGCCATTTCCATCCAAAATTAATTAATCGATCCATATTAAATCTCGAATAATTATGAAATAAATATTTAACATCTTCAAAAAATCATAAAATGACCAATAATCATCCAAATAATCTGAGACTTTTTTTGTCGGACTCCATTTTTTATCTATTGTTTTTTAGGCATGAAAATCAAAATTGTGCTTGGTAGAAAAATTAATTGGTATAGAGATGTTCTCAATGTATACAAATTTCACATGCTTTGCCATTTTAATTATGAAATCACCATACATAATCCAAATTAAATGAAATTTTAGGTGTAGAATCTTGACTCATTTCTGGAATTTTTGGCATAGGTTTTGTAATTTTTGGCCTTCTGGTCTTTGATATATGAATTATTGAACTTGAGTGTGGAAATATGTGACACCATATGATATGCTGAGTTCCCTGATTTTTTTGCCATGCTTCCCTTTGGCCTATGGCCTTAATTTTTTGCATGTAGCACCATTAACATGTTAACATTCAATATGATTTTTCGTGGATTTTTATAATCCATTTCTTAATTGATTAGGATTTTTGAGTGCTGCCTAGCATTTTAGGGCTTTACTTGTGTAACCTTTTGTGTATATGTTGCCAAATCTTCATACCTTATCCAATGACCATGAAAATTGATAGAATAGTTCTTAACACACTAAGCTTGCATTTAGCTTTGGTCCTACTAATTTCCCATTCACCATTACTGTTTACCATTTAATTGAAGTTGGTACATATTTTTGGACCTCATTTGATTGTGTTTTTGCATGCCTTGTCATGTTGAATTAATTCCCATAGTTCTACTAGTCCAAATTGTATGAAAATTGACATGTAGCTTGTTGAATGTCCTCTGTTTAGGATATAATTTTTGTGGAATTTTCCATGCTGTTTTGATATTTTTTGGATGTGATCTTGCTGGTTGCTCATATGTGGTTTATGTTTGCTTCCTTTGCCTTACATGTTGCATAAAATGAAATAGGGGCATAGTTTGGACATGGGACCAATTGGGATCCCTTTGTTATTGAAATAGCTTGACTTTGATCATGAATTGGTTGCTGTTTTAGGATTTTTCCTTCTTTTGGACCCTAGGCTAGCCCTAGTGGTCTTGTCACTTACATTTGAACTTGTCTTTGGCTTTTCAGGTTAAGAAGTTAAGGCTTAAGGATATTGTTTCACATTTGGGATGTTTTGCTTGATAATTGTAAACTAATGTGGCTGTTTTGTAGGATGTTGGTTCACATTGAGCTTTGTGCTATGCACATTATTGTTTGATTATGATTGTACATTGTTGATTTTTGTATTGTTGTTTGATTATGAATGGGATGCTGATTATGTTGGATTGATTTCAGGTACCCTTTAGTTGCTCAGTTCTCTTAAGAACTTGCATTGCTTTGCTTATAAGCAATTAGCATTGAGGTATTGCACCTTCTTCTTCATGTAGTCTGGAGACCCGGCCTGTTATTTGGCCGGGCAAACTGTCTGAAGTCCTCCTTAAGAGGCATTGTTTGTGTTTGTTTATGTTTGTCCCAAGCAGGAAAAGTCCTCATTTGAGGCAATGGGTGGATCAAAGAGATAAGTAGCCTATCTCCCACTATTCTGTGAGTCTTCTCCTTGCTCCCATTACATGGTTGTAGCATTGAGATCCCAACCCAAGATCTATCGAGTCTAATTGGGGAAAGAGTTCCATCTTTCTGAACTCCCCCACATTCTTATATTTACATGCTCTCTCGGACTTGAGATAGAAGCAATGAGGCACACCCCTCATATCCTCTCATCTGCTTCACCTTAGCCCCTCAATGGCAAGGTTAAGAGCGACACTTACCTATTACAGTGGACTTTCATAGTCAAACCCTTTGATTGAGCCTCCTTGTTTGGTTATAGAGTGTGCTATCTGATTATTTGTGATTTATTACTCATTTGTACACGATTGCTTGCATGCCTTAGTGCATTTACTATCATCCATTGCTCCTTGTAGCATGTCCATTATTTCATACCTATGTGATTTGTTTGCTTACCCATTGAGGAACCAGTTATAAGTCCCTGTAAGTTGGCATCTGTTCCCATGACATGGAAGGGGTAGAGTGTAAGACCTCATTGGTCACTCATACCCATTGCCTAGCGCATTTATTTGTTGTATGTGAGGATTCATTGTAAGTCCCTGTGAGGTGGCATTTGTATTCCTAGGATCATACTGTGGAGGTTAACATAAGTCCAGATGGATTGGCAGTTGACTTCCCTGTTCCCTGTTTTGTTTTTTTGTCTTATCCTGATGGAGATTAGTGTAAGTCCATAGAGTGGCTTCTGATATCCTTACTTGTTTTAGGAGACAGGTATAAGACCATTGAGTGGCGTCCAGTATCCGCTTTTATTTACTTTCATCTGTTACCATGTTCATATTATTGCTCATTTGTAGCCTATTCCTAAGGACCCACTTGAATCATCTTCTATATGATTTCAAGAGGTGGACCCTCCTAAGAAGTTTTACATTCCACCATTCCATTCATCCCATTGTGTCCTACCCTTTCACACATGTTTAAAACTTGAAATAAGTGTTGTGCAAACATTCTCACCTTTTTCCAAATTAGAAACTTGGACCTTAAGTCCATGATTTTTCCAAACTTCATTTTTGTAAATACTTCATTTTGAATTGACTTTAATCATACTTTGACTTTTTGTAAATAATCCAAATAACTTCACCCATTCAAATGATTTTGTGGCTTTGTCCATGTTTGTTAAGTTTTCATACATTAGCTATAGGTTTGATTTACCCTAGTTGGTTGATATTAATCTCACCTATTTGTCCTTAGTTGATTGAATTGTAAGTCTGCCTTGCTTATTATAGGGTTAACCCCTCTCTAGCAAGTTGAAGCTTTTCTCACATGGTGGACTTGTTGTTTCTTAAGGTTGAGTTTTCTCCCGTGGGTAACGTAAGACCTTTGAGCTTGTGTTTTAAAATTGAATCCACTAACTTTTGGAAGTTTTTAGCCGAACTACGGCGTTTTGATCCTTGCCTTTGATGGAAGGTACGTAGGCAACGGGTTCATCCGTTCGAACACAAAAATAATTAACATGTACATTCCTTTCTCATCATTCCACTCGTGTTTGCACAATATGTCAAAAACAAATAAATATTTTCCTTATACAACAAGTGTGAAAAAGGTTCCCTAGGAGTACCTAGGACGTGATGGGTGCCTAACACCTTCCCATTGCGTAATTTACCCCTTACCCTGATCTCTGATCTTTTCATTGGTTTTCTACGTGTAAAACTTCTTAGGCTTTTGTTCGCTTTTTAGCCAGTCCTTTGGATAAATAAAAGTGCGGTGGCGACTCGATTCATTGTATGCTTTGCTTATGATTTAACCAATAGATCATATAGCGACGAATACACCGCTACAGAAAAGTGGCGACTCTGCTGGGGAAAAGAGCTCCTTGGTGGTATTGCCTACTTTTCACCCTTGTTGTATGATATATTATTATTTGTTATATGACATATTTTTGTACAATTTGGGATAACTGTATTGATTGTAATGTGTGAATTGCTTGATATACAATTGCTGTTTGCTTTGGTGATCTCTGTGAGATGAGTTCTATACCCGAACTCGAGTGCACTCTAGGATAGGAGAATGGCATAGTCTTGTTGACTGGTGTGGAGTAGTCCTTAGCCAGTTGACTTGCGAGTCCATTCACTTGGTGGAGGTCATGTTGGATTAATAATGTCACACAAGTTATTTGTGGTTAGGCATTATTCGTTCAATCATGTGCCTTAGAAGCCAAGGACCTTAGTTTACCAAACCCATCTTGGCCTATTTTTAGGACGTAGTGCGAAGGTCGTTCAGATGTAAGTTCTGATGCGATTGTCACGCGATACTACACTCATAAGAGTTTCTCTTGAGAATATTTTTGGAATACGAGTATTCGTTCCTCCGATAATATTCGAAAGATGGAACGATGATTATGGGAACCTCTGATAGAACATGTCTGGCAGGTTTAAACCCTAGTACACTCCCTTTGGGTGGTTCTTAACCAAGACTCCATGCTCGTGACTCTCAGCAAACCCGTGATTCATGGTTGAGTCGTTCAGACACCGTTAATATCAATGGATCCCGGATCAGGTGTAAAACCTAAAATCCACCAAAATGGCTGGTTGATATTAAGGATGTTAGAGCCGGTTCATGTACCGTTAATATCAATGGAACTTGGGTATTGATAAGGTGTAAAACCTAAATCCACCAAAATGGATGATTGATATTAGGGATACAATGAGCTTTCCCATGACCTTTGTTTGGTGTGCTTTGCTTGATCCTTGAGTGTGATTGATGCATTCATACATTCACGCATTCATCTGCATCCATATCATCAGATAAAAAGAAAATTTTCAAGGAACTCAAAGGAGTTTATTTGCAGAAATTTCCAAACATGAAAAAACCGGGAAAATTTTTTCACCTGATATCTCTGATGAGATATTCTCCTATATGATCAAAATGCTTAAATATGTCAAAGTTTGCAAATAAAACCCTCGAGTTCCTTTGAAATAAAAAACAAGCCCATGCATAAACACTTCATGCATCATTTGCATAAGCAGGTGTTTTGTTCCGGTCTCCCGTCCGGTGGTCTGACCCTGCGGTCTTCATTTATTTGGAGACGCACCTCGCCGGTATTATACCAGAGCCGATTCTTCGAGAGTGATGGATCATCTTGAGCAAGAGAATTGTGAACTCAAGGAGGAATTTTCCAGCCATAGTGCTTTTGATGGATGGATCCCGAGCTGGCATTGGCTATTGTTCTGGGGCACATGATGATCAGCCTGTTGAAGAGGAAGCTGCTGCTATCATTGAAGAGGATGCAGAGGATATGAGCAATTTTGTTATTCCTGGTGGCGTCTGCCACAATTGGGTCGCTGTGGATGTTCCTACAGTTATCCATAGATCAGAGTAAATACGCTCACTTTGTTTAAAACCCTTCTCCCATGCCAAAAGGAGAAGTGATGACATGTTTGGCTCATATATACAATGATGTTTTCATTCAATTAATGCATTGTTAAACATTTGTTTTTCCATTTGTTTTCACTTTTTGCTTTTGCATGAAATCAGTGATCACAAAAAACCTGAAAAACAAGAAAACAACTTTTTCATCTGCATAAATGATTTGCTTGTTTAAATACAAAAGCTTTTCGTTATCCAAAATCATTATGCAGGGATTTCTAAACCCATTGAACATAATGATCCAACGCCATCTCCCAAATTTGAATTCCTTGTATTTGGAGCAGAAGAAGATGATGTTGAAGAGGATTCCTGATGAGATTACCCGAACACTTGAGCACGAAAAGAAGCTCATTCAGCTGCGTCTCAAGAACCCAACAATAGTCAGACTGGGGCATTACAAATGTAATGTAAAAAAAAAAAGGGAGAAGAGGGTGAAAAATCAAAGTAAAGGCAAAAATCAGGAAAATTTTTTCAAATAGAAAAAAAAGAATAAAAGAAGCCTGATACCCTCAAGTCCCTAGTTGACTGATGCTGAATGGATTCAGAGTCGTTATGACCAATTGAATTCGATTGAAGAGAAGCGACTGACTGCCATGTGTCATGGTCAGTTATATCAGCAGAGAATGAAGAAAGCATTCGACAAGAAGGTCAAGCCTCGTGTGTTCAGAGAAGGTGACCTTGTGCTCAAGAAAGTTTTGTCTTTCGCGCCCGATTCCAGGGGCAAGTGGACTCCAAACTACGAGGGTCCATACGTTGTTAAGAGAGCCTTTTCAGGCGGAGCTTTGATGCTTACAACAATGGATGGGGAGGATTTCACTCGTCCTGTGAATTCAGATGCAGTTAAGCGATACTTTGCCTAAAAAAAAAAGTATATGCAAACTAAAAACAGAACAGCTCGCTAAGTTGAAAACCCGAAAGGGCGGCTTAGGCAAAAATGAGCGTCTCGGTGGAAAACCCGCAAGGGTAATCCAGGCAAAAGTTAGAGACTTGATAAAAAAGCATATTTGCATCCCGCTAGATTGAGTACCTCACCCTGGGGCAATCTAGGCAAAAATTAGGGATCAGGCAAGTAACGGCATCCTGACAAGACTTTCTGTTCACCAGTCGTCATTTCGTCAGAAGATTCTCGATTCGTCGTCAACTGAAGCTTCGAATACATCGAGATTCAAATTGGTAGAGAAAGGATCATTATGTTCAATGTAGCCCTCTTCCAATATATATCACTGATTTCAAATTTGTACAGATCTATGGAGTCTTGCCATTTGCAGACTACCATTCCATCAAATAAAATTGAGCTTTTATCCAATTATTTGCACTCTTATTTGTTTCAATTCAACAAATGTTTTGCATGTTTCAATTGATAAAATATCATTGTTTTAAAAAACAGAATTTTTCAAAGATTATTGTTTTAAACAAAGTGAACATTCAATATGATAAAAGGATACTTAAAGAATTTCTCAGTGCTCTCCCAAGGGTGGCATGGTTTCCAACAGGTAGGACATTTGTTCATACTCCTGGTTTGGTTTGTATCCTTCTTCTCCAGATTCGGTTGTTGGGGTTGTTCCCCAAGCAGAGATTTGGTTGTTGGGGTTGTTCCCTAAGCAGAGCTTCTGTGGATTTTGACTCCCCGAAGCAGATTTGGGTATTGAAGGCTCAGACTGTTCTCCAGCAGTAGTCTCTCCCCGGCTTGATTGCTCAGGTGTTCAGAAAATTTGGGGTTAGTGGGTTGATATCCCCGTATCCCGTATTTCTCCCCAAGTGAGTTGCCAGCATAATTGCAAGTCAAGTTGTTGGTGGGGTGATTCCCCAAGCAGAGTGTTGTTGAAGACTCAGTTTTCTCCAGCAGCAGTTTTCCCCAGCATGGATGCTTTCCTTGTGGAAGATTCGGCGGTTGATGGTTTGCCACCTTGGTGCCTCGTCACTTTCTCCAGTGGATCGCTATCCCGAGACCTTATTTGTCTCCTTGTCACGAGTCGTGCAGTTATTGACATCCCCATCGAAGTCGCGAGCAGAGTTGTTGTCACTCTTTCCCAGCGCAGTTGCCAGCGGATTTGTCTGTTTCCTCAGCACGGTTGCTTTCCTTTTGGAAGACTCGGTAAGTCAGTGGTTTGATACCCGATACTTTACCTTTTCCCCGACAAAGTCGTCAGTGGAGTTGTTTACTTTCCCTCTATCAGAGTGCTTGTTTTTCTCAGCAGAGCAGGATTTATTTTCCTACTCCATGGTTGATTGGGTTGATATCCCAGTATTTTCATCCGTCTTTCTCCAACATTTGTCTGCAGAGCGGTTGTTGTGGCAATATGGCCTGTTGAACCTCCTTCAATCCCCGGTATGGTCGGTTGATGGCTCCGTCATCCAGAGATTGGATTGGTTTCCTGATTACTTTTGATCCTCAGTAGAGCGGCTTTTATTGCAGAATTACTGATGTGATCCGACAGATGTATGTTCGCCCCGAGTAGAGTGGTTTGTTGCAGAATCTACTTGTTTGGTGCTTTCCTTCCTCGGTGGGTTGTTCCCCAAGAGAGTAGCTGACAGTATCCCCAGTAGAGTTGCTTGGGCAGCCAAACTCTATCCGGGTGACCTTTGCTCCCTCAGTGGGTTGTTCCCCAATGGAGTTATGTTGGATCCGTTTCCATAGCAGTGCTTGCTAGGATCCCCTGCAGGACTTTGAGATTTTCTCTTGTTCCCCGACAGATTCGTCTTGGTGGCTGTTTTGCCCGTTGTGACTTTCTGTGCCCCAGTTGGGATGATCGCTGATCCGTTGCTCAGAGATTTGGTATTCTCCAGATATCCCTGATTCTTTTGCTTCTGCTTCCCAGCAGTACCCGCAGATCTTTGCTTTATAGCATATAGATCTCCGGCAGAATTGGCTTTCCAGTTGGTTTTCCCCTGGAAGTGTAATACCGGACGTTTGATTCCTGGACCTGTTGTGTTATTAATGTCTGTTTTGTCAGCATTCATCAAACACAAATCACGCATATTCATGCATATTCATAAACATTCAGATATTCATGTTGCATTTTTGCCATATATCCTTTATTTGTTGTTCCCTGCTATGGTGATATAGATCTTTATAGATCTTCCTAAGCAGATGTCGGGTGTTAAATCTCTCCATATAGAGTCAGCCCATAAGCAGAAAGTGTCTGTCTTTCCTTCTGCGGTTCCCCACTGAGATATACCCTCGTGGATGACGGTTTCTTCCGTTTCCTCCCAACACATATATTGGGACGGATGTTCTTATATGAGTTATATCCTCATTAGGACGTGTCTTGATTCAGTCTGTCTTTTCGGATCTTTCCTGAATTGACATTTGTCGTCTGTTCATTGTGCTTCCCTGTGGTGATTTTTATCCCCAGCGGAGTTTCGGGCCTCTACCCTTATACCGGTAGTTGTAAGTCCTATTGTTCCTTGTCCTCTTGGCGGAATTTGTGGTTATATACCTTTCATTCCTCCGCAAGAGTCGATCGGCTTCTACCCTTATACCGGTAGTTTGTAAGTCCTATTCTCCTGGCTTTCTTGGCAGAACTCGTGGTTATATACCTTTTGGTCCCCAGCCAGAGTTGTTGGTTTTCTACCTGGTAGTCGGTAGTCGTAAATCCTAATTCCCTACTCTCCAGCAGAGTTTGTGGTCTGTTATAAACCTCATTTTTGGTTTCTCGTGCGGATTCGTGAATTATTCTATCCCCACGCAGAGTTTTTAGTTTTCTACCCCGTATTCGGTAGATGTAAACCCTAATTGGTGGTTATTCCCACCAGAGTATGGCCACTGCCCTTATACCGGTAGTCGTAAGTCCTATCTCTTTTCCCCTAGCAGCGGTAACCTTTGTGGTTCGGTCTGGCTGATGGTGGATCTTCTGTTGTTGTGGCTTTATCCCTAACAGAGTTCTGTTCCCGGTGGTGATTTATATCCCCAGTGGAGTTTGTGGTCTTCTACCCCGTATTCGGTAGTTGTAAATCCTATGTCGCTGTGATTTTGTTCTCCAGCGGAGTTGTATCTTATGATACATGTGGATAATTGCCGGTTGCTAGCAATTTTATCCTCAGCTGAGTCTTTGGTTTCTTACCCAGTAGTCGGTATTGTTAAACCCCTTGTTTTCTCAGCCAGATTTTTGGTCTTCTGCCCCGTATTCGGTAGATGTAAACCCTAATCTCTTTGTGGTTATCTTCATTCAATATTCGATGTTGATATTCCTTCCTGCTTTTGGGTAGTTGCTCTTGAGTAAGCACTTGTATTCCCAGCAGTCTCCTGGATCATTGCCGGATGCTTGCAATGTTATCCTTTCGAAGTCGCCAATGGGTCTTTTCACCGGTTGCTAGTGATTTGTTCCCCGGATCATTGGTTGTTTGTCAATGTATTCCCAGCTTTTGTGGATAATTGCCGGATGCTTGCAATTAATCCCTAGTGAGTCTTTCATTTACCCTTTTGTTGGTAATGTTGTTACTCCCTTCGATTGGTCATCATTATATGCCTGTTTGGTATCCCGAGGCCTCTCTTTTCGGACGATTTATCCTTTATGAACCTTTATACCGGTTGTGGATAATCTTCCATGCGAGTATACTATCCACGTTCTGACAGTAATGGATAATATATCTCATGCACTCTTCAGTTGAAGCCTTTGTGTTTCCCTGGTCGAGTAAGATTCGTTATTTCCCTTTGCGGAGTCGAATATTCTTGTTGTTTGGATCATTGCCGGATGCTTGCAATTTATCCCTTTGAGTTGTCTTTCGTTTACCCGGATGCTTGGTAACGATTGTCTCTCTTTTGGTTAGTCACCTATTATATACTTCGGTATCTCTGGTGTCTTTTCCTTTCGAGTATATTATTCACGGTCTGCCGGTAATGAATAATATGTCTCATGCGCTCTTTGGTTGGAGTCCTTTGTTGATTTTCCCCAGAGTAAGATTCGTATTCTTTGTAGAATCGAATATTCATCCTTTAACCTGTTTGTGTTTCGGATGTGTGTTTTGGCATATATACCAATTCACAGTTTCGGTAGATCGCCTATTATATACTCCGGTATCTCTGGTGTTTCTTACCATGCGAGTTTATTATCTACGTTCTGACGGTAATAGATAATATATCTCATGCAAGTATTCATATCCACGGTCTGCCGATAATGGATATTATATCTCATGCACTCTTCGGGTTTGTGTCCCCAGTTGAGTAAGGTTCGTTTTCCCGTTGTGGATTCGAATGTCCATCCTATAAGTCTTTTGCTTTTTCAAGCCCCCCTTTCGGATGATGAGTGTCTTGGCATATATACCAATTCACATTTCGGTCGGTCACCTATTATATACCTAGGTATCCCTGGTGTTCCTTCCTTTCTACTCCCTATTATGACCTTGGTCCCTTGTGGAGTTAGATTTTCCTGAGTTTTGTACCCTTTGTTGGTCTTTCTCAGATGTTGGTTGATTGATATCTCTCACCCTTATACCGGTCTTAGATATTCATTCTTCCTGAGTTTGTTACCCTTATACCGGTAACACCTCATTTCCTGTTGCTTTTCCCAGGAGAGTCTCTTTGTTAGACATTCCCCTGCGGAGTTTCCTTTGGTGATTTTTACCCTTTGCTATATGGGCATCCCCCCCAATATATGCATTTCCCGGCAGGGAGGTTCTATGTGAATCTTTTCCTGGTCCGAGTCCGGATTTTCATCTGAAGTATCCTTTGTGGATAGTTTGAGTCAGCTTATGTCTTTCCAATGGATTTATTTTCCTCTGGAATTCTTTATCCCCCGGTGTGAGTCCTTTGCTTCCCCAGCAAGTTCTCCATTCCGATATCTGTTATCCCTATTCGAAGTCGTGCTCAGTTACGCTGTGTCAGTTTTGTATCCCTAATTAAAGTCGTGTCCTACTCACGCATTCTTTTTCTTATTATCCCCTAATCTCATTAGAGTCTCTGTTCCTGGTGAGTGTATTACTCCGATGGATCGTCTTTTCTCCTGTGTGAACCATATATTCCCCACGGAATTTGCTTTTGCATGCATACATCTGCATCATGAGGTCTCTTAGGGACCAAAATTCGTCTAATTACTATTATTTAAGCCCATTCTACCGCGTCGAGATGAAGATTTCTAAACTTCACTTCTCCGACTAGAATGACCTTAAATAGGGGCATCTGTAAGACCCCAATTTTGGCCCTAAGATCCCTCATGGCCCATATCATATCATATCGTGGCCTCAAGGATCATTGCATACCCTAGCTTCCCTCCTAGTGGGTGGGATACCTTGTAAGTGTGTTTTTTTGATCACCAAGCATGTATTGCATTTGTATATCATTGCTTTTCATATGTTCACTAACCAGAAGTACAAAAATATTGTCATCTAACCTTGTTGCTTGCATATGAAGCTGACCAGGTCAAAACAGTCAAATCAGGCCTTGAGCAATAGGTGGTGGCCATTCTTGAAGAATGTGGGCACCATGACCATTCATAAAGAGTTCATATAACTTGTGATATCATTTGGAATCAAGATCTCATGTGAAAGAGGCTTGGAATTCATCAGAACTTGGCCCAGTCAACCAAAAGTCAACAAAAGTCAACTGTGGTCAACTGTGCATTTAATCAGGAATTGGAGGGTGTGAGATAGTTAGAAAGACCTCATTCATGTCCATATAGGCCTCATTTGGCATTTCACAGACCAAGGTTGAAGGAATTGAAGTCAGACAGAAAGTTTCCCAAAATGGCAAGTGGACCTGTAATTTCAGCTGCCCAAAATGGAAAGTTTTTCCCCTCAAGATAACTTCATGATACAAGCTTCAAATGAAATTTTGTCCAACATGAAAGTTGAAGATCTTGTTCTCACAATTCCAAAAAGTCCAAGAACTCAAAAATCCCATGTGTGGTTTGCAAGATATAGCTCAGTGAATTTCAAAAAAGACCCGTAATCAGGAGGCCATAACTTCCACATGGATTGTCCAAATTGCAAGTTCTTTATATGCACAAACTCCATTTAATGTGTACTTTCATGGTGCATAATTGGATTTCTTTGAAAATGCTCCATGCAAAAGGCCATTTTTAAAGTGAAACAATTAAAAGTGAGGGGCAAAATGGTCCAAAATGAAAAATATGAGGAATTTGGAAATGAGACCAATTCTATCAGCTTCCAAATGGTATTTGCAACTTGTTCAAAGTGAAAAACTCCTGCTGTAAAGCTTCCAATCATTCAAGGGCATAAGAGCCAAAATGCATGATAAGCTTAGTTTTGGCTAATCCCATTTTTTGCTTAATTGTGATTAAAAATGGATTAGGAACTTGGTATATATGCTTAATCCCTAACAGAAATTGGAGGCTAATCACAACTTGCATCTAACAGAAAATCAAAAGCAAAAAAAAACTCTCACATTCTCTCATTTCTCTCAAATTTTCACAACTCTTCTAGCTCATTTTTCATCAAGATCCTATGAACCTTTGTGCAATTTTTCTGTAGATTCACAATTTGCAGGTAATATCAAGTTTCTGTTGAGCAAGATTGAGGCGAAATTGAAACCAATTCGCAACTGTTGCACGGTGGCATTTCCATGGCAGTCAACGGATCTTCTTGATTCGAGCGTGCTGGAGCTTAAGACTCATCACCATTCGCCTGCTGAAGCAATTTCCTTCATCTGTTTCGCCATTGGAGCTCTGAAATTCGCCGATTCCGCACTGCACTTCAAGAAAGGTCGGATTTCAAACTTCGCGATTGCCTCGATTGTGTTAGGGATTGTGTAGTGCATTCATTGTAGGTTATGTATCAATTTGTGGATTGTATTTTCATTGAGAATTGATTGCGTAATTCGCGATTTAAGTTTCGTCGCCATAACCTAGTTCGTTCGATTCGCTTTATGATTGAATTTCTGGACAAAATCATTTGCGTATTCACGATCCTGAGCTAAAGCCGGTTCGATCGGTATATCGCTCAAGTATTTTCGTTAAGTTTGGATCACAACCTAATTCTGGGTTCAAGAAGTTGAAGAACAACGATGAATGTTCAAGAACTTCAAAGTTTTCTGGAATTTCTGCTCGCTAGATCCACTTCCGAGCGCTTGCCATTTTGGATCTGTGTTTTTGCTTGCCAGAACCAATCGCTGCGCGCCACGTCAATTATTTACACGGTGCCGTTTTGGCCTCAGACCACGTTATTACAATATTGCCATTTCCATCCAAAATTAATTAATCGATCCATATTAAATCTCGAATAATTATGAAATAAATATTTAACATCTTCAAAAAATCATAAAATGACCAATAATCATCCAAATAATCTGAGACTTTTTTTGTCGGACTCCATTTTTTATCTATTGTTTTTTAGGCATGAAAATCAAAATTGTGCTTGGTAGAAAAATTAATTGGTATAGAGATGTTCTCAATGTATACAAATTTCACATGCTTTGCCATTTTAATTATGAAATCACCATACATAATCCAAATTAAATGAAATTTTAGGTGTAGAATCTTGACTCATTTCTGGAATTTTTGGCATAGGTTTTGTAATTTTTGGCCTTCTGGTCTTTGATATATGAATTATTGAACTTGAGTGTGGAAATATGTGACACCATATGATATGCTGAGTTCCCTGATTTTTTTGCCATGCTTCCCTTTGGCCTATGGCCTTAATTTTTTGCATGTAGCACCATTAACATGTTAACATTCAATATGATTTTTCGTGGATTTTTATAATCCATTTCTTAATTGATTAGGATTTTTGAGTGCTGCCTAGCATTTTAGGGCTTTACTTGTGTAACCTTTTGTGTATATGTTGCCAAATCTTCATACCTTATCCAATGACCATGAAAATTGATAGAATAGTTCTTAACACACTAAGCTTGCATTTAGCTTTGGTCCTACTAATTTCCCATTCACCATTACTGTTTACCATTTAATTGAAGTTGGTACATATTTTTGGACCTCATTTGATTGTGTTTTTGCATGCCTTGTCATGTTGAATTAATTCCCATAGTTCTACTAGTCCAAATTGTATGAAAATTGACATGTAGCTTGTTGAATGTCCTCTGTTTAGGATATAATTTTTGTGGAATTTTCCATGCTGTTTTGATATTTTTTTGGATGTGATCTTGCTGGTTGCTCATATGTGGTTTATGTTTGCTTCCTTTGCCTTACATGTTGCATAAAATGAAATAGGGGCATAGTTTGGACATGGGACCAATTGGGATCCCTTTGTTATTGAAATAGTTTGACTTTGATCATGAATTGGTTGCTGTTTTAGGATTTTTCCTTCTTTTGGACCCTAGGCTAGCCCTAGTGGTCTTGTCACTTACATTTGAACTTGTCTTTGGCTTTTCAGGTTAAGAAGTTAAGGCTTAAGGATATTGTTTCACATTTGGGATGTTTTGCTTGATAATTGTAAACTAATGTGGCTGTTTTGTAGGATGTTGGTTCACATTGAGCTTTGTGCTATGCACATTATTGTTTGATTATGATTGTACATTGTTGATTTTTGTATTGTTGTTTGATTATGAATGGGATGCTGATTATGTTGGATTGATTTCAGGTACCCTTTAGTTGCTCAGTTCTCTTAAGAACTTGCATTGCTTTGCTTATAAGCAATTAGCATTGAGGTATTGCACCTTCTTCTTCATGTAGTCTGGAGACCCGGCCTGTTATTTGGCCGGGCAAACTGTCTGAAGTCCTCCTTAAGAGGCATTGTTTGTGTTTGTTTATGTTTGTCCCAAGCAGGAAAAGTCCTCATTTGAGGCAATGGGTGGATCAAAGAGATAAGTAGCCTATCTCCCACTATTCTGTGAGTCTTCTCCTTGCTCCCATTACATGGTTGTAGCATTGAGATCCCAACCCAAGATCTATCGAGTCTAATTGGGGAAAGAGTTCCATCTTTCTGAACTCCCCCACATTCTTATATTTACATGCTCTCTCGGACTTGAGATAGAAGCAATGAGGCACACCCCTCATATCCTCTCATCTGCTTCACCTTAGCCCCTCAATGGCAAGGTTAAGAGCGACACTTACCTATTACAGTGGACTTTCATAGTCAAACCCTTTGATTGAGCCTCCTTGTTTGGTTATAGAGTGTGCTATCTGATTATTTGTGATTTATTACTCATTTGTACACGATTGCTTGCATGCCTTAGTGCATTTACTATCATCCATTGCTCCTTGTAGCATGTCCATTATTTCATACCTATGTGATTTGTTTGCTTACCCATTGAGGAACCAGTTATAAGTCCCTGTAAGTTGGCATCTGTTCCCATGACATGGAAGGGGTAGAGTGTAAGACCTCATTGGTCACTCATACCCATTGCCTAGCGCATTTATTTGTTGTATGTGAGGATTCATTGTAAGTCCCTGTGAGGTGGCATTTGTATTCCTAGGATCATACTGTGGAGGTTAACATAAGTCCAGATGGATTGGCAGTTGACTTCCCTGTTCCCTGTTTTGTTTTTTTGTCTTATCCTGATGGAGATTAGTGTAAGTCCATAGAGTGGCTTCTGATATCCTTACTTGTTTTAGGAGACAGGTATAAGACCATTGAGTGGCGTCCAGTATCCGCTTTTATTTACTTTCATCTGTTACCATGTTCATATTATTGCTCATTTGTAGCCTATTCCTAAGGACCCACTTGAATCATCTTCTATATGATTTCAAGAGGTGGACCCTCCTAAGAAGTTTTACATTCCACCATTCCATTCATCCCATTGTGTCCTACCCTTTCACACATGTTTAAAACTTGAAATAAGTGTTGTGCAAACATTCTCACCTTTTTCCAAATTAGAAACTTGGACCTTAAGTCCATGATTTTTCCAAACTTCATTTTTGTAAATACTTCATTTTGAATTGACTTTAATCATACTTTGACTTTTTGTAAATAATCCAAATAACTTCACCCATTCAAATGATTTTGTGGCTTTGTCCATGTTTGTTAAGTTTTCATACATTAGCTATAGGTTTGATTTACCCTAGTTGGTTGATATTAATCTCACCTATTTGTCCTTAGTTGATTGAATTGTAAGTCTGCCTTGCTTATTATAGGGTTAACCCCTCTCTAGCAAGTTGAAGCTTTTCTCACATGGTGGACTTGTTGTTTCTTAAGGTTGAGTTTTCTCCCGTGGGTAACGTAAGACCTTTGAGCTTGTGTTTTAAAATTGAATCCACTAACTTTTGGAAGTTTTTTAGCCGAACTACGGCGTTTTGATCCTTGCCTTTGATGGAAGGTACGTAGGCAACGGGTTCATCCGTTCGAACACAAAATAATTAACATGTACATTCCTTTCTCATCATTCCACTCGTGTTTGCACAATATGTCAAAAACAAATAAATATTTTCCTTATACAACAAGTGTGAAAAAGGTTCCCTAGGAGTACCTAGGACGTGATGGGTGCCTAACACCTTCCCATTGCGTAATTTACCCCTTACCCTGATCTCTGATCTTTTCATTGGTTTTCTACGTGTAAAACTTCTTAGGCTTTTGTTCGCTTTTTAGCCAGTCCTTTGGATAAATAAAAGTGCGGTGGCGACTCGATTCATTGTATGCTTTGCTTATGATTTAACCAATAGATCATATAGCGACGAATACACCGCTACAACTAGGTATGCAAAGATGACCAATCAAAAGAGGATAAAGTTGCTTACTCGGAGCAAGTATCCAAAAAGAAGGGGAAGACCCAATGGTGACAATACTGCTTGATCAAGACAAGTATCCAGAGGGGAAAAGAATATCAACACCGCAAACCGGATACTGATAACTGCAAGGAGGGGATTACATCTACCGGTTTGTAGGCAGAAAACCACGGAAAAGTAGCCAGTCATCGATAGGATGAGCACAAAGGGTTAACTCCAACAAGGGGATGAAAGTGGGATTTTACAACTACCAACTAGTAGGTAGAAAACCACAAAGATAGGACTTACAACTACCAGTTCGTAGGTAGAGGCCATCAACCGATCTACCGAGAGACAGAGTGAGAAAAAGGATTTACAACTACCGGGTAGTGGGTAGAAGACCATAAAGAAAGGACTTACAGCTACCGGTTCGTAGGTAGAGGCCAACAAACTCCGCTGAGGATAAGATGAATGAGTGCCGGTTAGTGAGCGACTATTCATTTATGCCCCAGGGAAGCACGAGAGACAGCCAACAGGAAGCCAATTTAGGATCGATCCAAAATGGCAGACTGAAACAAGACTCATCCTAATGAGGAAAGAAACTCAATAGGGAAAACCCATCCCGTGTGTTGGAAGGGAACGGAAACAACCGTCATCCACGAGGATGTATCTCAGTGGGGAAATGGCAGGAAAGGATAGACACTTTCTGCTTAAGGGGTTGGCTCTACATGGAGAGATCAGACACACCCGACTCTGCTAGGAAAATCTACTGGGGAGATTTGTATTACCAAATAGCAGGAGGCAATCATCAACAGATACACGGCAACAGCTGCAACATGAGTACCTGAATGCTATGATTATGCATGTATGCTTTATACCTAAAATGCATGATGAATGTTGACAAACAGACATGCTTAACACGCAGGTCCGGGAATCAACCATCCGGAGAGAAAACCAAAGTCACCAGAGAGCCAAGAAAATCCATTGGAGGCTGGGACAATAGGAAACAATCAACATCCTGCAGGGGAGAAAGGCCACCCGAGGCTTCCGGAGGGATCGTCGGTCACAACCGGAGAGAAGAGTTCAACATACAAGCGGATGCGCCACAACAACTTGTGCTAGAGATACCAAGAAGCAATCAGATCTCTGATGAAGATAGATAGGCATTGAGAAAGCTTTTCATGCCAATAACTCCGTTGGGGAATCTATCTGAGGGACATGATGGAGTACTGGGATGTCAATTTGCAAAATACTGAATCTTCCAAGAAAAGCACCCATGCTGGGGAGAGATGAAGACTGCTCTGCTGGAGAGGCGAAAGTTGAAGTCTTCGGTAAACACTCTGCTAGGGGAGCTGCCCCACAATAATGTCCGAAACAGCAAACTTGCTGGGGATGCCCCACGATAGGGCTCAAACAGCACTCTACTGGGGATGCCCCACAATAGAGCTAACAGGGATTTGGAGGAAGAATCTGTACTGCCGGGAACATGAAGATGAACAACTTCAAACAACACTGCATCGGGCAACTTCACTGAGGAGAGACCATACGAGGTTCTGCAGGACAAAGATACAGTCATGCTCGAGATACGAACAATTGTCTTACCTGTTGGTAATCATACCACCCCCGGGAGAGCACCGTGGGTCTCCTAAGTATTCTTCCATCTTTGTGAATGTTCACTTTGTTTAAGAAAAAAAAATTTTTTTGAAAAATTTGTTTATTTTGAAAAACAATGATACTTTATCAATTAAAACATGCAAAATGTTTGTTGAGTTGAAACAAATAAGAGTGCAAATAATTGGATAAAAGCTCAAATTGATGTGATGGAATGGTAGTCTGCAAAGGGCGAGACTCCATAGATCTGTGCAAGTTTGAAATCGGTGATGTATATTGGAGAGGGATACATTGAACATAATGACCTTTCCTCTACCATTCTGAATTTTCGATGTATTCAAAGCTTCAGTCGACGACAAATCGAGAATTCCTGACGGATGACAGATATAGAGCACAGTCTTGTCAAGATGCAGTTACTTGCCAAATCCCTAATTTTTGCCTAGATTGCCCTAGTGTGAGGTGCTCAATCTAGCGGGATGCAAATTCTTTTTTCAATGTCTCTAACTTTTGCCTGGATCGCCCTTTCGGGTTTTCAATCCACCGAGACGCTCCTTTTTGCCTAAGTCGCCTTTTGGGGTGTTCGACTTAGCGAGTTTTTGCTTTTTTGTCTTAGGCGAAGTATTTCTTGACTGCATCGGGATTCACAGGACGAGTGAACTTCTCCATCCATTGTTGTAAGTGTCAAAACATTGCCTGAAAAGGCTCTCTTGACAACATATGGACATTCATAGCTTGGGGGTTCACTTGCCCCTGGAATCGGGCGCGAAAGACAAGACCTTCTTGAACACAAGGTCACCTTCTCGGAACACACGAGGCTTAACCTTCTTGTTGAATGCTTTTTTACTCTCTGCTGATATGACTGTCCATGACACATGGCAGTTGATCTCTTCCTTTCGATCGAATTCAGCATCAGCCAACTTGGGACTTTGAGGGTGCTATTTTTTTTGTTTCTTTCTTTCTTTTTCTTTCTTTTGATCTGGATTTCTTTTGATTTTTTTTTTTTGATTTTGCACCCTCCTCTTTCTTTTTCTTTTTTCTTTTTCTCTCTTTTTTTTCGATGCCCCAGTTGGCTGTTCTGCTGATTCTCGAGATGCAGCTGAGTGATCTTCTTTTCTTGCTCAAGAAGTCGGGAAATACCGTCAGGAACCCCTTCAACATCATCTTCTTCCGCTTCGAATACAGGGAATTCAAAATTGGGAGATGACGTCTGATCACTATGTTCAATGGGTCTAAGAAACAACCTGCATAAAGATTTTGAGTATAAAAGCTTTTTGAAATCAAACAAGACAATCGTTATGCAGATGAAAGATTGCTTTTATTCTTGTTTTTTAGGGTTTTTTGTGATCACCAATTTCATGCAAAAAGCGAAAAGGGAAAACAATTGGAAAACAAATGTTTTAACATGAATTATTTGAATGAAAATATCATTGCACAAAACGTTGCCAACAATGTCATCACATCTCCTCATGGGAGAAGGGTTTCTAAACAAAGTGATTATTACTCCGACTTATGAACAACTGTAGGAACGCCCACTGTGACCCAATTGTGATAGATCCCACCGGGGATGACAACTGTCAGTATCTCTTGCATCAGCAACTTCTGCTTTCTGAACAACCCTTCTGAAGAAAAAGTCGGCGCCAGCCCAGGACTTGTTATCTTCAGGCTCGATTAACACGGGGACCCAAGTCTTCAAAGTTCAAAATACCTGACCTTACGAGGTCTTGAACCTTCATCTTCAACTGAAAGCAACTATCCACATCATGACCAGGAGCACCCGAATGATACACACAATGCTGATCGGGCCTATACCACCACCGAGGGTTGTCGGGTTTAGCCGGCGGGTCTCTGGGAGTAATCAAGTTCCGCTCTAACAGAGAGGGATACAATTCGGCGTAGGACATGGGGATTGGATCAAAAATGATCTTCTTCCTCTCATTACTCGTACTGGCTTGTTGGGAAGCCTGCTGCTGAGGACGACGTTGTTGATGCTGATATTGCTGAGTTGGTCTTCCCTGCTGTTGTTGAATTGCTGGAATAGTCACAGCAGCAGCCTGACGATACTGTCCTCTGTTCACACTCCTCCTACGGTGCACGACATTTGTCTCACCCTCTCCCCTTCTGGGTGCCCCAGAGGATGGCTTCTTAGTACTCGAGGAACTTGAAGAGCCAGGATGGCGAACCGGAGCGCGGGTTGCTCTGACATTAATAGTCTCTGCGGCAAGAGGCCGTTCACTGATTCTGATCCCCCTCAATTCATCACCCACGGCATAATCATTGACGAGAATAGTGACAGCAGCATTCTCATGAACGGGTACACTCACTGGTGAAGCACGGTGGACTGGTGGAATCACGGCTTCCAGTCTCTGGGCTAAGGCACGCAGCTCCTCTTGCCCCTGAACAACTCCTTGCATCATCATCATGAACCGGGCCATGTTTGCCCTCATCTCGGCCAATTCTGCCTGAACTTGATCCATACTCCTCTGTTGATTTAATCTAGTTGAGTAGCGGTGCGGACGTTGACCAGCTATCCTGCCTTAAACAGGAACCAGAGTGAGAAGTCACGACCAAGAACACCTGTTATGCAAAATGATATGAGTATGGTGCTAATGATGCGTATGATGCACATGATATGTTCATTCCTCAGGCATTCAAAGAGCCTGAGTCATCCTCAAAAGATGGCAACCTGCAGCAAGAACAACACAGAAGCACAAAAACAACATACATAAGAGTAATGAGTACAAGGTGAAACCAACAACCTCATCTATATGAGTGACAGGATCATACAACAAAGTCGACAAAGAAAATCCAAACAATCAGAGTACAACAATGAATCCCATCCAACAAGCCTGGAGGTGATTTTCAACATACATATCAAAGATACAAGCTAAGACAAACGGCCTCCCGGAATGAGAGTCTTCAAGTACTGACACTGGTCTATCAACAGGTCACATTCTGAACATTCTGGCAAAACAGTGATCTTCTCCTTCAGTTGTCGTCTAAGCTCTACCACTTCTCCTCCAAGGTGGTTCTCTGATGCCTGTCTCAAGTCTACTTCCTTCTTCAACTGGATGTCTTTATCTCTGAGTTGCTTCTCCAAGTCTCTGATCTTCTTCTGATAGCTGGCCTCGGCTCTCTGCAGCCTCAAGCACTCCCGGTGTTCTGCATCTAACATGCTCTCCATCTCCTCGTAGGATCTCTTCTTGCTTCTCAGTCTGCTAGCATCTTCTTCTCGCACTCCTCTGAGTTGATGAGCCAAATTCAACCTATCAGCTTTGGCTTTGTACAACTCCATCTGGGTATCTTGCTCCTTCTCTCTCAAACGGCGATTCTCCATCAGGGCTTGCTTGTAGTGCTCTGCAGGCACACTCTCAGCAAGGATCAAAGGTGGTTGCTCGTGCAACGGCTCCATCCTATCGTAGGGTAACAACAAAGTTTCTACTCTCTCCTTGACCCAATCAGTGTAATCAGGCATAGCAACGACAAACTTCTTCCCTAAGACAGATCCATCCTTCACACCAATAGACTTCCAAGCTCTCCCTATCTGCTCCAATCTATCCGGGTCACTCTGCTTCTCAAAAAACACACTTTCAACTACCTCAGCCTCAAATGGTCTTCCCTTCATCACAAACCCCAACTGGCGAAGAGAAAGAACCGGGTTGTAATTGATGCAACCCCTAGTCCCTACGAGTGGCACATTACGGAATCCTCCACAGCCCATAATGACGTTACGCACATCCATCCGGTAAGATTGCCACCTGATATCATAGGAGGTAAGAGACATAACCCTCTGAGTCCACTTATGCGTGCTCTGAGCATCCACAAAAGGTCCACTGACTGGCAGGAGAGACAAGAACCATCTGAGCAAAAGCGGGAGACAACACTTGATAGCCCCACCCTTACCATGCCTACTGTGAATAGCATAGTAAGTGTCAGCTAACAGAGTAGGAACTGGATTTCCTTCAACGAAAATACTGACTGCAGCATAGTCAACAAAATTGGGCATACTCGGAAACAGGACGATCCCATAGATCATGACGGCCAACTGAGCATGAAAGGCTTCCCAACTTCCCTTCTCTGCTTCTTCTCTAGCTACCCTCAACAGAAACTTCAAAGGCAATCCTACAACATCCCCACTGGACTTCCAATTATCACTGACTTCCTTGATACCCAAATGGAGAGCTCTGGCAACAACTCTGAAATCAACCTCCTTGGGCACATCCAAGAAAGGAACCTGATACCGGACCGGGACACTCAGCAGAATGGAGTACTCCTCAAGAGTAGGCGCCAACTGATAATCTTGAAAGGTGAAACAATGAAGCTCTGGGTCGTAGAACTGTAGAAGAGTCTGCAGCGGCACTGGATCGACTACTATCTTCAACAGTGTCAGAATATCTCCATACTGGTCAACAAACCCCTTCTGGTTACCACTGGTCATAAGGTTGCTCAACTCAATCAGAGACGTCAAAGGTTCACGGTGAAAGCTGTAGGAACAAGTCTTCCGCTTCAACTCTGGGACTGTTGCCATCTCTATCAGTGAACAAGCTCTGGAATGTACCTGAGAAATGATATGCATGCAGGGATTAGTTTTTTTTCTTTTTTCTTTTTCTTTTTCCCCCTTTTTTTTTGTATCTTTTTTTATTGCGTTTCTTTTGAAAAATAAATATGCTATGATGCAAATGATGCAGACACGACTGGTTGGCTGTGTCTCTCAGAACACAGGATCAAAGCTTCGGCTTGAACTCGGAACCACAAATTCATCTGAAACCCAAAGTCATCTGAGACCCCAAACTTCTGAACCAATAGTCACCAACAGGATCACAGGTCACCAACAATTCACCAACAAGTCACCAACTGTACCTGTAATAATGATCATTCCCTCCCCACTCACGGGTGTCATCTAGGCCAGGGTAAGGTCGAGAGAGACGCAGCATAAATAACCTTTCGCAGAATATCATCATATACATACCCGAAGTATGTAACGATAATGTCCCACCAGGGTCTGAACTGCTCGTGATATCAATGTTCCGCTAAGTGGCGCAATACCACCCGCTTCCCATGAATCACTCTATTCCTAAGTATCCTAGATTTCACTCATGGCCTGGGTATTGGGCCTTTTACCTCATGTAACTCCCACCCCAACAGAGAGAAACAGACAACCAGCCAGATGAATAATGAATGTGAATGAATGCAAACATAAGTGCAAACATGAATGCAAACAATAAATAAATGAATGCAATAAATAACAGCAAAAGCAACCAAACCCTATCCTAGAGAGCGCTAGGAGAGACTCGCTTAGGGAAGATGGACCAGCATAGGTCAACTTCTCTTATAGTCCCCAGTGGAGTCGCCAACTGTCGCATCACGCGAAAAACCGGCGGGAAAACAAGAACAACAGAGCCGCCACCGTGCGTTATTTATCCCAAAAGAGGGAAAGGAAACGCTCAGAGTAAACCTGGAAAGAACATGGTCTCGCGACCAAAGAGAATGGGTTCGGGAGTCGGTTATGCGAAGGGAAGGTATTAGCACCCCTACGCATCCGTAGTACTCTACGGGATCCACGCACACTAGAAAGGAAAATGGTTGCTAAACACTGCTCAAACTCACACACACTGGCTGAAAGAGACACAAGAAAACAAAAGAGACTGACTCGGCAGGATATCGTATCCTGGGTGTCGCATCACGCGAAAAACCGGCGGGAAAACAAGACACAACAGAGCCGCCACCATGCGTTATTTATCCCAAAAGAGGGAAAGGAAACGCTCGAAGTAAACCTAGGAAAAGACATGGTCTCGCGACCAAAGAGAATGGGTTCGGGAGTCGGTTATGCGAAGGGAAGGTATTAGCACCCCTACGCATCCGTCGTACTCGACGGGATCCACGCACAATAGAAAGGAAAATGGTTGCTAAAACACTGCTCAAACTCACACACACTGGCTGAAAGAGACACAAGAAAACAAAAGAGACTGAAACTGACTCGGCAGGATATCGCATCCCGGGCCTACTTAGTCTATCAAGCATAGACATCAGAGTCGAAGTAGTTCGGACTGGGGAAACAACACATGCTCGCTAGGATATCGCATCCTATGCATACGTATCTCCTTGGACGAAGGAGAATCAGAGCATTCGTAGCTCGGCTGACACGCACACAAACAAACACAGGCAAAGGCAAACATGGAGCCTGAATGCCAATCACTGGACTTACATCAGCATCCGAACCAAAACACACGCACACTGGAACCCAAATTCCACTCGATGGACTTACATCAGCTTCCAAGCACACAACAAGACAAAACAAAGACACAGGCGCCCGGAGAGATCTGCTCATCTCCTGCCTACGTACCTCATCTGGTATGAGGATCAGGGCGACGTAGTTCCCCTACGCAGGGATAAAGGACTAGCCTAACCAGATAACAGAGGGAGACACAACTAGGGAGACTACGACTCGAGCCTAGATGTTATCATGCAAAATCAACCCTAAGTTAAGGTTTCTAGCTAACTGGCACAGGGAGCCAGCCTATCCTAGTCATGACTTGCACAGGAAGCAAGCCACACACACACTTAACTTGCACAGGAAGCAAGCCAAGCACAACCTATCTTGCACAGGAAGCAAGTCTAAACTAACCCTAACTTGCATAGGAAGCAAGTCAAACAAACATACCAGCACAAGTAGCACACACTATATGCACACAAGAGGCTCAAACAAGGGTTAGGTTTTAGTCGAGGGGTCATATCAACCTCAACAAACAAACCTCTGGAACTGGGTGAATGTGCTCTTAACCTTGCCATTGAGGGGCTAAGGTGAAGCAGATGAAAGGTGAGTGAAGATAAGACTTCACAGCTCTTATCCCTGGCCTGGGAGAGCTTTAAGACAAGAATGTGTGGGTTCAGAAAGTGGGAACCCTTCTACACATTTAAAACTGGCTCAACTGTACAATTGTACAAGATCTTGGGTTTGCATCTGCAATGCATCAACACAGTGGTGTGAGCAAAGCAGATGACACACAGAATAGCAGGGGATAGATTGCATATCCCTTGGGTTCTGCCAATTGCCTCTTCACTTAGGAGGTCTTTGACTCTATGCAAGGACAAAGTAAACAATCACAAACATTGCCTCTTAAGGAGGACTTCAGACAGTTGCCTGGCCAAGTAACAGGCCAGGTCTTCCAGACTACATGAAGTTAGGAAGTTGTACCTCAATGCAAATTGCTTATATAAGCAAAGCAAAGCAAAAGTTCACAAGGAACTGAGCAACTAAAAGCCCCTGAAATGGTCAAGCAGATGTTAGTATGCACCTTCAAAACAAAGCAAAAAGAAACAGACATCAACAGTTAATTGGAGGCAAATGGATGTGCAAGGCATGAGGCTTAAGGCATGTGAGCCAAGCCACCTACAAAACAAACAAGTTAGACAATGATATTTAAGCAAGCTCAATCAAAAAGAGTTGGTCTCATTGGTCATTTGTTGATCAACCTGAAAACATGAACTCAAAGGTGAGTAACAGGACCACTAGGGCAAGCCTAGGGTCAAAAGAGAATGAAAAAGTCAAAACAACAAAGGGCAAGTATCCAAAATCATGCTCAAACAATCAAGAACCAAAACCAATTGGGTTCACATTCATATCAATCATCCTCATCATTTCATGAGCAAATTAGGTCAAGGTATAGCAAACAGAAGCTCATAGAAGTCAACAGCAAGACTTAACTCAAAAGCAATCTTAAACATTTCCAAAAATCACCAAATAAATCATGACCAATCACAACCCACAGAATGGTAAGCATGTCAAATTTCATCCCATTTGGACAAGTGGAAGGCAGTCAATGAAAATCAGAAAGGCAAAGCAATTTTGAACATGCTCAAAGAAGTCAACCAAACATGCATCAACTTAGAAAAATCATAAATCAGAAATGGTGTATGATAAATGAATGGGACTAAAACCATGGCAAAGATGAGGATGTCTAGTTATCTCATGTAAAATATCATGTCCATCTAATAAAGTATGAGAATTTCACAAATGAAATGGGAACATGTGTCACAAAAAGTCAACATATGACCAAGCAGGGGAGAAAATCTCAAACAATTAGGAAATGCCACAAATAATTCCAAGAAAATTCACATGTAAACTAGACATACAAGAGTAGGTTCATGCAAAAAATCAGATCAATTGGAGGTCAAGAAGCATGGTATCAAAAATCATGAAGTTGGACATCAAAGGTGTGACACAAATTGTCACACCCTACTTCAAGAAATCATAACTCACAAACCAGCAATGATAAATTCACAAACTCTACACCAAAATCACCATGAGTGTGTCTAGTTTAAGCACAAAAAATTTGGGAGCCATTGGATAAAGTATCACCATTTCACAAATGTTTTGGCAAAGTGTACAAAATTTGCATACATGAACAAAACCCTAATGCCATTTAAAATCTATCCATGCAAAAATCAGAAAAAATCATGATAAAAAACTAGGGATTATGATGATCATGATGCAAAAAATCCCATGAAATTTGGATTAAAATTGGATGAATTATGATTTTTCAAAGTTTGAGTAATTAAATGAAATAAATATTGAAATGAAAAATGAATTAATTTAGATTTTAAAGGACCGGATGGCAAAAGTGTAATATTTGACTTCATTAAACGGGACGACGTCGTTTAGGGCACGGGAATGAAATGTTCCTATTGGTTGTTGACGTTACCGGCCATGCACGCGTGAAACAAAACCAGAAAAATTTGGAAATAAATTAGGGTTTGGTTACAGCAACAGTACCTCCATCTCCTTCAAATCGTGTTCAACCATTTTTTTCCAGAAATCTCAATTGAGCACACATAAATGATCATCAAGGCATGGCAAACACGAATCCATCATCACTTTTCATTAAAACATCACACAACTCAAGAATCGAGCACAAACAAGTTTCATCACCAAACTTCAAACCAACACATCTTTCAGTAAACTTAATCATTTTCAAAACCAAAACCATCAATGAACTCAGCATCAAGAGACCTATCTAAAGCATGCATCTATTTCAAAAAACAAAGAGGTCGAAATTTTACCAAAGTTAATGGACAGTTGTGATTCTGATGTTGTTTGGTCTCCAATGGCTGAAACAGGTGAAGGTCCAAGCTCCAATAAGTGAATGGTGGAAGGTTTCAATCTCAAGGATGCTTGGTTTTGATTCACTCGAGTTCTGCCATGGAAGGGTGGCTGTTAATGCAGCTGTGGTTCCTTGGCCTACAGTCAAGAATAATGCTCCAAAACTGCTTCCTGAATGCTGATATATGATGATGCAAGGACCAGGGCTCGAATGCTTTTGGAGTTTTTTGGAGGAAAGCTCAACAGTTCAGAAAATGAGATTTTTTAGAGAGTGAGTTTTCTGTGTTGGTTTTCAGCTGCTAGGGGTTTTCACTTGACAGAAAATGATGTTTATCTCTGCTGTTTTTGAGTACAAATCCAAGTTCATGAAAATATGGGATAGAGTTGTTGAAAATTGTACTTTTGTCCAAGTTCCAAGCAACTAGGGAATGGCTACATGTACTGCACAAGAATGGGCTTCCAACAAGTTTTAATCAACATTTCAGAACATGTTTGGATGGTAGAAATGATTGGAAATGATTATTTTAAAACTTCACTTTTTTACCTTACTTAAAATTAATTCAAGTAGGTTCAAAAATGCCATTTTGATTGGTAAAGTTTTGGTGCATGAAAGTTACATTTTTGGAAAGAGGGGATCAAATGTGACTTGTAGGAAAAAACCCCACCCAAATTGGCCAAATGGTTTGAGCGATATGGCCTTTTGAAGTTCAAGATTTTCTGAAAACGATTCGATCATAACTTGCCAACCATACATGGGAATTGAGTGTTCTTGGACTTTTTGGAAATGGGAGAACAAGATCTTCAACTTTCATGTTGGGCAAAAATTCATTTGAAGCTTGTATCATGATGTAAGTTTGAGGATCAAGACTTTCCATTTTGGGCAGGTTTCAATTACAGGTCCAGTTTCCATTTTTGGAAATTTCTGATCTGGCTTCAAATTCTTCCATGATGGTGTTTGACATGATATATGAGGCCTATATGGACATGAATGAGACCTCTCAAACCAATTTCCATCATCAAATCACTGATTAAATGGACAGTTGACCCACAGTTGACTTTTAGGGTTTCTGGTTGACTGTGCACTGACTGATGACTTCCGAACATCCAATCCTTGACCACAACACTTCAAATGGATCCCCAAGTCATGTGAACATGTTGGACCAACCCTAGGGCCTTGGCTTCTTGAGAAATGCACTTGCTTGCTCGACTGACTGATCTCCTGACCAGTTTGACCTAATTCTCTTGATTGGCTTGCACTTGAGGCAAATGGGACAATGCAATGCTATGCAGTGGACCATGTTATGCTATGACTTAATATGAGAATGTATGTACAATGATGGGTGCAAATTTGAGGTGCTACACTCCCAAGTACCGTTTTTCTCAATAGATTCCAGCTCCGCTTTCATTGCACATATCCACTTAGTTACCGGTTCGGATTCGGCCATAAGCGCGAAATGAACAAAATCACCATCGTTATTCACTTCGTTATCTTAGAATCTTTCGTAATCTCAGAGTCTATAAGGTAAGGCTCTTTGCCTCATTGGTCTACCATTATTAACAACATCATTTTGCGCTACTGTAGGTGCTGGTACAACGGTGTCGGAAGCCTCCGGATCAGTGATTTCAAAAAACTGCTGCTGCTGTTTTTCTGTGAGTAATCGATTACTGCTATTAGGGTAATCGGTTACTGCTGCATTTTCTGCACTTTTGACTTCATCAAAAGTCACATCCCGGGTTATGACGATCTTCCGATTTTTTCCATCGAACAACTTGTATCCTCCAGTAGAGTGATATTCTACAAATATCATCTTCTCACCCTTATCATCCAATTTCTTCCGAATTTGGTCTGGTACATGACGATATGCAATCGATCCAAAAACGCGCAAATGATTCAAATTCGGTTTGAAGCCACTCCAAGCCTCTTCCGGTGTGAGATTCTCCAGCTTCTTAGTGGGACACCTATTCAACAAGTAGGTGGCTGTAGACACGGCCTCACCCCACAATTCCTTAGGCAAATTTTTCCCACAAAGCATACTACGCACCATGTTCATTATTGTATGATTTTTCCTCTCGGCAGCCCCATTTTGTTGAGGCGTATACGGAGGCACCACCTCACGTACAATTCCCTCAAGATCACAAAACTTCCCAAACTCACTTGAGGTATACTCACCTCTACCATCCGTTTTGAGAATTTTGAGCTTCCGACCGCTTTGGCGCTCCACCATGGATTTGAAATTCTTGAAAACTCCAAATACCTCATCTTTTCTCTTGATAAGATATGTCCAAAGCTTCCTACTAAAATCGTCAATGAACGTAACAAAATATTGATTGCCACCATAAGTCTCTACTTGCATCGGTCCGCAAACGTCGGAACATACCACCTCAAGTAAGCCTTTGGTTCTTCGACCCGCATCTTTTCTAAACACATTCTTGTGTTGTTTAGCCTTCACACTTCCTCACACAATTCAGTTGGAATACTAATGTGTGGCAGCCCCGTTACCATTTCACTTTGTTGCAACTTTCTTAGATCCTTAAAATTAAGGTGACCAAGACGGTAATGCCATAACCATTCATCTATACTTGCCGCGGTAGCTAGACAACGATGCTCCATAACCTTTAACTCAACCTTAAAGGTTCTATTGGCATCCATCGGCGCTTTTAGAATCAACACACCATTTGAATCCAAAACGCGTAAAATCTTGTCCTCCAAACGAATTTTGTATCCTCTTTCAAGTAATTGGCCAATGCTTAAAAGATTACACTTAATTCCCAGTATATACAAGACATCTTTGATCCTTGAATGTCCACCATTCCTTTTTCCGATCAAAACATCTCCTATCCCTTCGGCGCTTAAAGTGGTGTCGTCGGTAAATTTGACTTTACTTTTTGCCGCTTGATTGATTTGCACAAACCAATCTTTTTGACCCGTCATATATGTTGAACAACCGCAATCCAAGTACCACTCATCTCTCCCTTGGACTCCATCATGAACGGTAACCAATGCGCTTCGATCCGAATGCGTTTTCTCGCTATTTTCCGGAACGGTACAATTGTTGTCCCGCAAACTGTCACTGCTGTAATTGCTGCACGGAACATCCGTAATGCCATAACTCTCCTCCGTGATCATTACTAGAAGTGTGTCATCATCATCCACCTCTTCCCTAGAAACATTGGCTTCACTATTGTGATTCTCATTCGATTTACCACGACACGAATTTGCAAAGTGTCCAAACATTTTGCACTTGTAGCATTGCACCTTACTCACATCACGCTTCTTAAAACCATTGCTATGACCACTATCCTTGGAGCTACTTTCACCTCTTTCACTCGTCGAATGCTTTGAATTTTGCGAATCGTTTGAACCAAAATTCTGAAAATTTGATTTACCTCTCGCTACAAATTTTCCTTTTGACCTCTTATTCTTTTCATTGAAACGTGCTTGCAAAGCAATCTCCGCTTTGGCTTTGTCGGCGCCTGTCTTAACCATCCTTTGTTCATGTGCCTCTAACGAACTTTGCAATTCATCCTTGCTCGAAGTTGTTAGATCCTTTGATTCTTCAATAGCCACAACTATGTTGTCGAAACGCGACGTTAACGAACGCAATACTTTCGATACAACATTCTGCTCAAGAATCGTTTCCCCACAAGATTTGATTTGATTAACTAACCGGGCAATGCGCGTAATGTAGTCGTTGATCGTTTCTTTGTCTTCCATTTGTGTTAACTCGAATTGTCTCTTGTAAGTTTGTAACCTTACAACCTTCGCTTTGACGGCACCGGCATATGCTTTCTCCAAGATTTCCCATGCTTGCTTCGCCGATTCACAATCGCCAACCTTCTCGAAATTGTCGTTATCAACACACGAATGAATCAAGAATAGGGCTTTGTAATTCTTCTTCTTCTCTTCTTTGTGTGTAGCTCTTTGAATGTCGGTAACCTCTGTCCCTAATTGTGTAACTCGATTGACGACAATCTCAAGCACCTCTTGATAACCAAACAAGACCTTCATTTGTTTCACCCATTTATCATAGTTCTTCGAATCAAGAATCGGGATATTGGTGGGAATTCGATTATTGGAAACGGTTGCCATTGTTGTAGCGGATTAGGATGAATAACCAGGCTCTGATACCAAATGTTAGAACATAAAACTCAAATTGAAGGTTTGACAATGATGGAAGATAGAAATTTGGGGAAGATGAAGTTGAGAGAGAATTAGAGAGAATAGAGTAATATTGGATGAATAGTAATTTTTGCATTAATTGGAATTGGGAATATTACAAAAGTATTTATACATTGAGAGAATAAAATGATACAACTCAAAAATACAACTAAAGTGACTCTACAAATAAATTATGTTAGTCTTGGAAAGGTAATGACAGAATTTAATTGCATTTAACAGAAAACGCCACCAGAATCATCATGCCGCAAATGAGGTACATCATTTTCTATATTTGTATCTGGGTTATGAGGTATTTTTCTTGTCATTGGAAGATTTGTGCATGTAAGTTAATTTTTAACATGTGATATCTTTTGTGTCATTGCATTTGAATAATCTTTAAACTACCTAGTGCTAGCTTGCATCCGATTCCAAGATTTTCAATTGTGTTGATCCATTGAAGTGCTTAAAATGTGTAGCTAAGCATTTTACATTCTGTATCGATATTAATGGATATTTCATTCAATGGATTCGTTTTACGTGTTTTTCACGCATTGATTACAGAGGCGAGCGGGAAGGTCACCTCGACACATGAATAGAACGTACACCATTTCTTCCACTTTGGCTCTATAAATTGTTTTGCCGCTTGTGGCATTGGAAGACAAATAAAATAGAAGTAATTTGAAATTTTTCTCAGTGATTGTACTCTTGTTACTTGAGCAATTATAATCAAGATAAAATGGATCTTGGGAAAAACCTGCATCTTGTTTTGAATCATTTGTTTCTGGAACAGTTACATTTGGTGATAGAGCATTAGTTGAGCTATAAAAAGGATATAGTTCGTACCTAATATTATAGCTAGGAAATAAAATTCTCCCTCCCTACTTTCCATCATAACACTACGGAAGAAGTTCAATAGCATCACTGAGACATGTTCTGCAATCATTGAGCGACAAGTCTGGCGTGCACTGAGCTAGACAGTAAAGTGTTTGAAAATTTGTAATTGGATTTTCACCAGTAAGTGGACGTGTTGCTTCATCTGCAGTTTGTGTCATGCTTAAAGCCAATAAAGGCATGAAGCTTGACGTGTTAGAGACGTTGGCAGTGTTCCACAAAAAGAGTCAGAGGGGTTTATAGAAGTGACTGTGTTATTGTAGAACTCGGTGGATTTTGATGACATAAAATAGAAGAGGTTCTTGAGATTGACTTAGAAGGTGCTATTGGTTGTGGTTGTGTTTTTGGAACAAACAATATAGAAGAAACTATGATTATCTTGTGGAATTGTAATTCCTTGTATCGAAATAGAGAGTGCTAATCAGAAACAAGAATGTTTCGAAACATATAGTGTGCGTCGTGTTGTATTAGATATCGTCGAAGCAGGTTGCTTGACACATGATTTCGACTTAGACCAAAATAGGTATTTTGGACCTTTGTAATTTTTGGGATTTAGCTTAGGGAGCAAGCCAGTTCAATTATAAATAGTGGGAGTAATCCCTATTTTCATAACAATCTTGTAATCATTTGCAGTTACAAAATTAACGAGATATTTGCACAGGCTGTGGGCAGAGAGCTCTGCATAAATCATCTTCTTCCCAATTTCCGTCAAACCCTAATCTTCTTTCTCATTCAATTTTCTTTTCTTGTTTTCAGCATCACTGTACAGCGATAAAATCTTGCAATCAAGGTTGGTTGATTCACCCGAGTGAAGAGTGAAGAACAAGTGGGAATTTGATCGGTTGATAGAATCTTGTTGATCAAGATTGACTCGGAATTACTCAAAGTTTTAGGTTTTATTCCAACATCTGGTATCTAGAGCACTGGATTGGAAGCATAACATAATGAATCATCCGAACGGGCATTTCCCATCGAGTCTCCTAATTCTGAAGAATCAGAATTATGATAATTGGTGCAAGCAGATAAAGGTTGTCTTTTGCTATTAAGATCTTTGGGATCTTGTGAAGGAGGGAGTCACACCGCTAGTAGAAAATGCGACGAATGAAGAAAAAGTTTCACACAAAGAATTGAAGAAGAAAGATTATAAAGCTCTCTTTATAATCCATCAATATGTTGATTCTGATAATTTTGAAAAGATTAGTGATGTTGAATCAAAGAATGAAGCATTGGAAATTCTAGAAAAATCATTTGGAGGTGGAGAAAAGGTGAAAGAGGTGAGGTTACATACTCACAAAAGAACATATGAATTGCTTTAGATGGAAGACAATGAAAGCATAACTAATTTTTTCACTAGGGTTACAAAACTGGTGAATCAAATCAAGGTATGTGGAGAAGTGTTGACATCAAAATCAGTTGTTTCAAAGATCTTGGGGTCATTGGCTCCAAAATTTGACCACATGGTAGTAGCCATAGAAGAGTCGAAAGATTTATCAACATTGACAAAGAAAGAGCTTTTAGGGATGCTTGAATCTCATGAACAAAGAATGACTGAAAGAGTTGCGGGAAAGTCGAAGAGTGATGTGACTTTGCAGGCGCAACCAGCAAGAGAAAATAAAGGCAAAGAGAAGTGGGTCGACAACAAAGGTAGAGGAGGCTACAACAATTCGACTAGTCAAAATCAACAAGAAGGAGGATGGTCGAATCAGAGAAAGCCATCATACCAAAGAAACAAAAGAGGTGATAATGTAGGTAGAGGAATAGATGGTGGTCGAAAACTTGACAAAAGTCGCATTCAGTGTTTCAATTGTCAGAAGTATGATCACTACTCAAGTGATTGTCCTGAAAAATAGAAGAAACAGAAAACTGATACAAAGTTTGCAAAGCATGAAGAAGAAGAGATGTTGTTGATGGTCACAACAACAAATGAAGAAAAAATCCAGGACCAATGGTACTTGGACTTAGGATGCTCATCACACATGACATGTAAGAAAGATTGGTTTGTCAACATGAAACCCTTAATGAAGAACATGGTAAAATTTGCAAATAACAATACTATAACAGTTAAAGGTATTTGTGATGTTTTGATTATGAGGAAATATGGCAAAATGTCAGTAATTTCCAATGTAATGTACATACCAAGCATGAAAAGAATTTGCTCAATATAGGGCAGTTGGTCGAAAAGAACTACAAAGTGTCGATCGAAGATAAGATGATGAGAGTTCTCGACTCGGGTGGAAGGTTAATCTTGAAGGCACTTATGTCTCAGAATAGAACCTTCATGATTGAACTTAATGTGATGGAGCCCAAGTTCCTTGCAACTGCAGATAGCAGGGATGAATGGATATGGCACTATAGACTTGGTCATCTCAATTTCAAAGACATCAGAGATTTGAAGAGAAGAAATATGGTTTAAGGGTTACTAGAAATCGACATTCCAAATAAAGTGTGTGAAGAATGTGTGCAAGCGAAGCAACATAAGAACAACTTTAACAAGGATGTAGGAAGCAAGTCGAAGGCAATTCTTGAAATCATATACTCTGATGTGTTTGGTCCTATCCAAGTGGATTTTATTGGAGGTAATAAATACTTTATCATATTCATCGATGATTTCAATCAAAAAATATGGACTTATCTGATCAAGAAGAAAAGTGAAGTGATCGAGGTATTTTCCAAGTTTAAATCTATGATCGAAAGGAAAAGTGGTCGAAAGCTCAAGATTATGAGGACTGATGGTGGTGGAGAGTATGTGTCGAAAGACTCCGACAAGCTATATGATAAAGAATGGATTATGCGTGAGGTGGTGTCACCATACACTCCACAGTAGAATGGAACAGAAAAAAGGAAGAATAGAACTATCATGAACGAGGTGAGAAGTATGTTGAAAGTCAAGCATCTATCCCAATAATTATGGGGAGAAGTTGTGTTAACCATAACATATATATTAAACAGATGTCCAACGAAGAAGCTAGAAGGAGTTACACTAGAAGAATGTTGGTCTGCTGTCAAGCCTAGCTTAACTCATCTTAAGGTATTTTGATCTATAACACATAGACATGTGCCAGATCAATTGAGAAGAAAACTTGATGACAAGTCGAGTCAGATGATCCTAATAGGATATCATTCGACTAGAGGTTACAAGTTGTTCGACCTAGTGAACAAGCAAGTAGTGATCAGTAGGGACATGGTCATAGATGATTTTAAGGAATGGGATTGGATTTAATATTTCAAGAAAGATTAAGTGAGAACCTTATGTGAAGATCTAGCAATTGAAGTCGAAAGATAAGTTCTACAAGAAGAAGTTAGAGGTCAAGCAAGCACAAGCAAACCTCAGAGAACAAGACACATGCCCACAAGGTTGCAAGAATGTGTGATTACATCAGATGATGTGGTCTATGATGAAGGTGAGATAGTACAATGTGTTTTCTATGTAGATGTCGAACCAGTCAATGCAACTGAGGTATTGAAGGATTCAAAGTGGGTGAAAGCAATGAATGAGGAACTAAAGTCCGTCAAAGTCAACAACACTTGGTCACTTGTCAAATTGTCTCAAGGCAAGAAGGCAATCAATGTAAATTGGGTATACAAGGTGAAGTTGAATCCCAAAGGAGAAGTAACTCGACACAAGGAAAGACTTGTCGTGAAATGATTTCTTCAGAAGGAAGAAATCGACTTCGATGAAGTTTTTGCACCTGTTGCTAGGATCAAAACAATTAGGTTGGTTGTTGGTCTAGCAAACATGAACAACTGGCACACGTGTCAGATGGATGTGAAATGTGAATTTCTGAATGGCTCATTAGATGAAGAAGTTTATGTTGCATAACAAGTTGAGTTTGTGAAACGTGGCGAAGAAAGCAAGGTATACAGGCTGCATAAAGCCCTGCATGGATTTAAGCAAACTCAAAGAGCTTATAATAAGAAGATAAATAACTTTCTAATGGAGAAGGAATTTGTGAAGTGCACAACTGAGCATGGAGTATATGTAAGAAGAATCAATAGTGAATTTTTTATATTATGTCTCTATGTCGATGACCTGTTGATAACAGGAAGTTTCAAGAAGGAGATCGAAGACTTCAAACATGACCTAAGTGAGGAGTTTGAAATGTTTGACTTGGGAAATCTCTTATATTTCAATGGGCATTGAATTCTACAAGAGTAGTAGAAGCTTGATGATGCACCAAAGAAGATATGCAAGCGAAATACTTAAGATATTTGAGATGCAAGATTGCAATCCAACTTTGACTCCAGTGGAGCCCAGATTGCAATTGTCGAAAGAAACAAATGAAGATGATATTGGTCCAACACAGTATAAAAGACTCATTGGATCACTTCGATATCTTTGTCACACAAGGTCTGATCTATCACACAATGTGTTTATGATGAGCAGATTCATGCAGAAGTCAAAGGTATCACACCTAGCAGTGGCGAAGAGGATACTAAGGTATCTGAAAGGAACTCTCGACAATGACATTTTGTTTCCTACAACTGATAAATAAAAAGAATGCAAGTTAGTAGGATACACCGACTTAAGTTGGTGTAGTGATGTTGAAGATAGAAAATCCACAGCTGGCTACGTGTTTATGCTAGGTGGTGCACTAGTTGCTTGGAATTCAAGAAAGGAACCAGTAGTAGCACTGCCGTTGTGTAAAGAAGAGTACATAGTTGCTTCTCTCTGTGCATGTAAAGTAACATGGATGGTAAATCTGATCGAAGAGATTATAGGAAAGAATTATGGAGCAATTACCAAGAAGATCGACAGTATGTCCGCTAACAATCTAGCGAAGAATCTGATAGCACATGGACGAAGAAAGCACATCAAAATGAGGTTCCACTATCTTCGAGAGCAATTAGCAGAAGCGAAGCTGAACTTGGAACACTGCAGAACTGAGAATCAGATTGCAGATATCATGATGAAAGGAGTGCATATTGAAGTATTTAAGCAGTTAAGATCTATGATGAATGTAGATAGCTTAGACACAATTAATTAGGTGGTGTGTTGAATTGTAATTCCTTGTGCCGAAGTAGGTAGTGCTCGACAAAAACAAGGATGTGTTGGAAAATGTAGTGTGTGTCGAGTTGTATTAGATGTCGAAGTGTCGAAGCAGGTTGCTTGACACAAGATTTCGACTTAGACCAAAATAAGTATTTTGGGCTTTTGTAATATTTTGGATTTCGCTTAGGGAGTAAGCTAGCTCAATTATAAATAGAGCGTAACCCCTATTTTCATAACAATTTTGTAATCACTTGCAGTTGCAAATTTAACGAGATCTTTTCACAAGCTATGGGCAGGGAGAGAAAGACAGACTCTGCAAAAATTATCTTCTTCCCTAGTTTCTGTCAAACCCTAATCTTCTTTCTTATTCAATTTTCTTTTCTTGTTTTCATTATCATTGTGCAGCGATACAATCTTGCAACCAATGATTGATTCATTCAAGGGAAGAGTGAAGAACGGGTGGAAATTCGATCGGTTGATTGAATCTTATTCATCAAGAGTGACTCAAAATTACTCAAAGTTTTGGGTTTAATTTCAACCTATCTTATATCTTTATTATTGCAAAAAAAGATAAGCATAACAAGCATATAGAAAAGGAGAATGGAGAATTTTAGAGTAAGCCATGATTATCTTTTGAAGTTTCTTAATGGGAAGACGGAAAAACAAAATGAAGTTTGTTATTATAAACAAAGTCTTATATCATTTACTTAGGGATGTGTCATGGAAACTTCTTAGCTGATGAAAATTGGGAAAGTTCTTTCTTACACTAGATTTTATTAAAAGTAATATAAAAACTTCTCATCTGGATGTGTCATAGAAACTTCTTAGCAAGATGAAAAATGGGAAAGTTCTTACTCTAGATTTTGTTAAAAATTAATTTAAAATAATTAAATACAAAATAAGACATAACATTAAAGTCTTATAACATCTCATGCGGAATATATATATAATATATATATATATATATATATATATATATATATATAATATATAATAATATATTAATATATATATATATATATATATATATATATATATAATATATATAAAGCACACTAACTAAATAACTCTTTTGGTGATGGTAAAAAAAAAGACAATAATTTTTTTTTTAAGAATTGAGTTTTTTCTTTTTAATTTGTTGCGTACCTCTTTTATATGAAAAAAATAACTTAAATCAAATGGATCGAGACTAGAATCGTGACGAAATCACTTATTTTATAAGTATTTCAAGTACTCTCAAATGTTTTAGAGTTGGAACGCATGAATACCCATGATAGTTCAACCTATACTCGAGTTTGCACAAGACCGATGAAAACTCGAATATAAGGAAGGGTATTTGAAATTTTAGTGAAGATGATGTATATTTTTATTATGTTTTTTCTCAATTCAAAATGAATTATTTATAGGTCATATTGGTGTTGTTTCACAAAGGTGCGACTCTTAGTGAAACAACTTCTTTTTACCAAGAGTTACAAGCTTTTGCCAAAAGTAACCTACTTTTACCAAAAGTTACATTATTCTGCCAACTGCAACATTCTTCAAGAGTTTCATACTTTCGTTATGCAACACTTCACGAAGTGTTTCCTGTTTCTGAATTCAAACTTACTGCAACATTTCACAAGTGTAGCCTATTTCTGAATTCAAACTCACTTCAACACTTCACAAGTGTTGCCTATTTCTAAATTTAAAATTAATATTCACTTGCATATTTTCTTGTCATTTTGGAACATACCCAAGATTATTAATTCTTAATAAGTTACAATAATTTCCCACTTGTTCTAATAATGACAAGATCAATTCCAGAAAAAGAGAAATAAAGAATGTTAATACAATTAGGTATCTTTCAATTTAAAACTTAACCTTAGTGAGGACAACGCAAAGTCTAATCAGAATGGTAGGTAGAAATATTTTTAAACCAATAATGCATATGATTAGACCGGCGTTACGTCACACACATTCTTTAAGGTTTCTTCCCCTACATATCTCACCTATCATTTATTTATGACCATATTCTTTCCTGTTTCATGAATTTTTCGTGATAGAAACTTCAACTCTCACTTTGAGACGACACCAACTCGAAGTTCACATAGGTGAAATTCATATTGTATATTTTTCCATGAGACATATATCCTCAGTATTGAACTTCATTAAGAGTTTAAATTAAAAAACTCAACCCTCATTTTTAAAGGTCAACATTATGACGAAATGTTCGACAAACATCCAAGTCAACGCCTTGTTGTTACCCATTGAATTTTGAAGTTAATATCATGTTAACGTAAGATTGGGTTTCCGTCGTTGTCGGAACTCTTACTCAAGGAGTTTCAACCCCGTGTCTCTCTAGGTTGTTTTTACTAAGTCTATGGCCAGTGGCTTAGTAAATGGATCATCCAAATTATAGCTCGTTCTATAGGTGAGTGAAATGATTTCATCTTTAATCAATTTTGTCACAAAGGAGTGTCTAAGTCCTACTTGTTGGTGTAATCCCTAAAGACCAATACTTTTAGAACTTGTATCGAATTATTTATTAATAATAAAAGGTTTTTTCTTTATTATGTTTGTTTAACAAAGTCCCTAGAATAGCTAGTCCGTTTAATGTATCAAGTGTGACTTAATCATGAGATCCCATTAAACATAAGGACATTATTCTTAAAGTATCTGTAGTCAAGCTTTGTTGTGAAGTGGGATAACATTAAAGCATTAAGACTATTATGTACATACCCTGATGATCACATCTCATGGATCATGGATAAGGAGTTATCAAGTCTTAAACATAGGTATGAATATTAAGAGTAATATTTATACTGGATTGACCCGCTATGAGAATACTATATAGAATGTTATGCAAAGTGTCATAAGGTATTCTCAAGGTGATAGTGGTGTATACCACCCTTCGACCTGAAACCACTTGGACCCTAGATGTAGAGTCGAGTGTCTTATTGCTGATCAAACGTTGTCCGTAACTGGATGACCATAAAGACAGTTGATGGGTACTCCACGAAGCATGTTGAGGGACATGAGTGACCTAGATGGAATTTTCCCATCCTGCGTAACAAGATAAATGTATAAGGGTCCAATATTGAACTAGACAAGGATGACACAGTCTATGGCTTGTGTTCAATATAGACATAAGGGCAAAAGGGTAATTATACACACAAGTATTATCAAAAAAGGATTTGTCAGATCACATGACATTTTGTGTCTTGGGTAACAGTGATGTGTTCCTAGATACCGCTCACCGTTTATTATATTAAATACGTGATTTAATATAATTACCAATGTCGCGAGAACCTACAGGGTCACACACAAAAGGACGGATCGAGGAGAGATAGAGTAAATAAGGAATACCGTAAGATACGGTGCACTTAAGTGAATTGTAGAACATCGTAATGTACGATGCACTTAAGTAGAATACGAAATATAGGCCACATACACTTAAGTGGACTTTTTAGCTTACAACCCACACAAGTGGTTCTATAAATAGAACCCTTGTGCAGAAGTATTTATTAATATGAAGTTTCGTTTCTCTCTTTCTCTCACTCAAAGCCTTCATTCGTAGCAGATAGCACTGAGATTGAAGGAATTCGTTCGTATGGACTGAGTAGAGGCGTTGTCACCATTCAACGTTCGTGATCGGTCATTAGATCTACATCAGAGGTTTTAATCGCCACAAGAGGTAACGATCCTGTCACTGATCATGCCCATTCGTAAGGATCACTAAAGGAGAAAAATTTAATTTCCGCTACGTTCTGGATTGCTATTCTCCTTCACTACTTGCCTCGACTTTTTATTATACACTTTTTGTATGTTCTATGTAAAGTGGCTTGACTACCGCAATGTATCAACACCTTTGAAACATTGTCTTTAGCCAATGGAACCTCCAATAGAAGGTCTCTCAACCACTCAACTTCTTCACAACTAGAAGCAAGAGCCTCAAACTCTGATTCTATGGTTGAGAGAGTGATCCACATTTGTTTCTTGCTCTTCAAAGAAATTGTAGCCTCATCTAATGTAGAGATCCACATAAATGCAAATTTATGATATTCAACACATGATATCAAACTCGTATCAGTATATCCTTCTAATATGGCAAGAAATCTACCATAATGGATACCAAGATTTTTGGTGTTCATAGGATAACCAAAAATCCTAATATGGCCTTCCAGTTCTCACCATTTGGATTGGTAGTAAAATCTACTCAGTTTACTAATTGCAAATGTTATGTCGGGTCTAGTACATTGCATGCACTTGAGCCACAACTCTTCCATCATTCTTTTGAAGTTTGACACTAGGGTCAAATGGAGTACTCACTTTCTTGAAATGTAAGTGTTTGAAATTGTCAATTACTTTCTCAATATAATGTGTTTGACTAAGTTCATAACTCCCACTATTTTTACTTTGATCCTCAAAAGTGTGTAAACTAGTCTAAAATCATTCTTGAATGTGGAAGTTAGAAACCTCTTTATTTCTAAAATTTCTTTGAATATGAATTTATGTTGTGATAATGATTGAAAAATCTCCCCTTAAATTGTGTGTCTACCCATTACTTGGGGAATCTTGCAATGACAAATTCAAACTTTTGATGTCATTGTTTTAGTGCTTGTTTTAATCTATACAAGGATTTGACAAGCTTCAACGACTTTTGTTAATTACCAGGAAGCTCATAACATTATGGTTGCTCCATGTAAATCTTCTTATCGAGATCTCCATATTAAAATTTCATTTTGACATCCATTTGATGAACTATAAGTTCATGCAAAGAAGTTAATTCAAACGATACTCTAATTCTCGTCGTCCTTCCTTTTAAGTCTTAGCATCATCTTCCACTTGTAGAATAATAGGAATTTTTTGAACAAAATTCTCACCACCTCCTTTCACAAGATAAAGGAAATAAGTCAAGAACTATTTTTGTTCGGTCCTAGATCCTTAATTTTTCAGACTCTCTTACTTATCCTTCGTGATAAGGTTCTCAAAGAATTTCATATATTGGGATTCAATAATTACATTAGATTACAAAATCAAATATCTATATAATTCATGATCCATTTTCTCATGATCTTTCTATACCTTATAATAATAATAAATTTCATCAAATACAAACAATTGACATGTCATATAGATCATAATTCAAATACATAATTTAAAATTATAAGTTTTAATGAATTTAACTATTTTGATAATCAACATATCCATACTTGATACTGGGTTTGAAAATTAATTACATTCTAATTCATATTCATGCAACCATGTCCTTGAAAAGGGCACTTACATAATGATAACAAAACAATAAAAAAAAATCTATTTGTTCAAGGATGAAAGACATACATGAAGTTTAATCTTTTCAAATTCACCAGACTTAAAAATTCCTGATACACACATATTAAGATTTTTTTTAAAATAACCATGTTTTTCAAATAAAATACGAAAATAATCAAGTTTTCAAAAAAAATTCCAAAATAACCATGTTTGTGAGAGAATGCGTCGGGGGAGTTGGCGCTCCCCTTAAAATTTTAGAGGAGGCGCCAGTTGTATTGGCGTCAATGCAAGTGGCGCCTGCTTGGGCCTCCTAAATGAGGCGCCAAGGGCAGTGGCGCCTTGGTTTCCCTCCTAAAGGAGGCGCCAATAGATATGGCGCCTTAGTGTGTGTGTGTGGTGGGTGTATGCGCCACCACATCTGGCGCATACACACCCTCCTGTTATTTTTATTTTTATTTATTTATTTATTTATTTTTAATTATATTTTTTTATAATATTTTTTATTTTTAATATTTAAAATTTATTATTTAATACATAATAAATAAAATTAAAAATAAAATAACTTCATTAAATATATAATAATTGATTACATTAGAAAGACCAAAAACCTAATGACCCGCCCGATTATAACGTCCCCCGGTTCCACATCCCGGTGCGTTAGGTTGTCTCCGAGGTCTCCCACGATTTTCTTGAGGTGTTTGTGGTCTTTGGGTGCTGACCTGATCGAGCGATGGCTGGTTGGAAGGTCCGACAGAAGTTCCGGCGGTATTTGACAGATGTGTCATCATTTGCTCCCAATATCCGGAGGGGCTCTGGCCAACGGCGCTTCCGTAATGGAGTTCGGTGCCCATGTCATCGTAGTTAGGGCGTTGGGGTTGGGTGAATTAGGGACGGTATAGTTGCCCAAATTGGGCCATTGAGTCGTTTTGAAAATGAAGCAATGGTTCTTGGGGCGTACTATAGTTAAACAATGGTTGAGTGTTCATTGGTGCGGGGGCTACGATGACGTGACCCATATGAATCATCTATGCTATAGACGGTTGTGGTTGCGGGGTTTGGTTCTTGGTTTTGTGTTTGGGTGGGTAGTATGAATGGATTGCGACGTTGGATGGTTCGTTATTGGGTGGTCGGCATGAACGGGTTGCGATGTTGGGTGTGTGGTTGTTTTGTGTATGTGGTCGGTTGATGTTGTGTGGTTGGTTGTTGGGTTTGGGTGGGTTCACATTAGTGTTGGGTGTGTCGCTCTCCGGATTTCCCGAATCCAAGTACAAACGCGAAAAGAGGTGGCGAGGAAAAAGAGTAGAGTCGCCAGCTATGTACTTTTATCTCAAGAGGAGGGAAAGGTAGTACTGCATAACCAAGAGGGAACGGATAAAACAAAGTCTCGAACCAAAGAAAACTGAGTAAGGGGGCCAGTTACGTGAAGGGAAGGTTATCGCACCCTTTCACGTCTGTGGTACTCCACAGGATCCACGATTGATATTTATGTCTAAAGTGTGTGTATAAAAAGTCCTATATGCGATGCGAAAGAGAGAAAATCAAAGTAGGGAAAAGAAAGAGTTATTGCTCGCACATGCCCTACCCTGCTGCATACGTATCTCAAGAAGGATTGAGAATCAGAGCACCGTAGCTCGGCTAACCTATTTTTGTTTGTTTTGTGTTTTTTAGATGAACGACGTTACTACGCAATCTACCGGATGCTCGACCTTTGGAGACTTACTCGCCTGTAGTAGAAGGAGTTAACATGTTCTTAGGAGAAGAAAAATCAATGAGTTTGTTTGTGTTTTAGGAATGCTCATGCAAAAAGGAAGTCCTAGACGAAGGAACCGTGCTACCTTAATTGACATGCAAACGAGAGACTATACGAAGCCTAGCAATCCTATGGGGAGACGATCATACCATACAAAACAAACATGCATAAAGTAAACACGCCAACAAGGGGGCTCAAACATACATGGGTAGGGCTTTAGTCAAGAGGGGTCATATCAACCTCGACAAACAAGCCATGGAAAGGTAATCAAACGGGCTCTTAACCACTGACATTGAACGTCAGGGTGAGCAGATCAAACGGGTAATGAGGATAAGACCTCATAGCTCTTAACCCTGGACAGGGTGAGCTCATGACAAAAAGTGGGGATTCAGAAAGGTGGAACCCTCTCCACTGACTGACTGGACAAAAGATCTTGGGCTTTTGTTTTGAAGCGTCGACACGTAGTGTGAGCATAAAGAACGACACACTGAATAACGGGGGATTGACTACTAATCCCTTTTATCCGTCAATTGCCTCTTCATGGAGGTCTTTAGCACTAGTGCCTCTTCTTGGAGGTCTTTGGGTACAAAAGTAAACACACAAAAACATTGCCCCCTATCGAGGTCTTCCAGCTAAGAAAGCGGTAAAATACGGGAAAATATGTAAAAGGGATCAAGAGATCTACCATACGGATAAAGATCTGAAGTAACAGCAACTAAAGAAATAAGAAACCCAGAGATCTCTCAGGCTAGCACCATCAAAGAAAACGAGTCAGCAAAGCAATCAGAATAAATCTCCAAATGGTATCCCACAAATAAAGTGGAATACCAAGCAAGCTATCTCTTCAAGAGTCATGTGAGCCCTCACAAAAAAAACTCAACAAACAGGTTAGAATAACAAGACGGGGTGCAATCAAGAGTTACACCAAACCATAATCAAAATATAACCACATGAATCATGCCATTAAAATTCACAAAAAAGCTCACAAAAAGCAACCAAGGACAAGAGGCTTAAACCCCTTGTCAAACAAATTCATTAAAAGGGTATCAAAACTCAAAGTCAGGGGGCAAGGACCCACACATCAAGACATGACATACCTACTGATTGGAGAGATCGATTGAAATTGAATTGCACCGTTGGCTTTGCAGAACAATCTTAGGGTTTATATGAGAGGAAATTGGTTCTTTGCAGATGAGTTCCCTTCAGTCTCTGGAGGTTGCTCTGAATTAGTTAGAATCTCTCTAGGGTTTTTCCACTTAATTTTTTTAGAATTTATAACCTGATTTTCGTGGCTTTGTGGGCTAAAATGAGAGAGGTCCAAGTCCAAGATTTTTCTGTTATATTTTTTTATTTATTTTCCTTTTTTCTTTTTTTTCTTTTTTTTTTCTTTTTTTTTTCTTTTTTTTTCATTTTTTTTCTTTTTTTTCTTCTTTTTTTTTTCAAAACTCGTGGGCTTCACCTAGCGAGCATGACAATTCAGGAAATTCCTCTGAGCGCAGGTGATTCTGGTGGCTTTTCTTGGGACTCGCTAGGCGATCCATTCTGCTCGCCTAGCGAGCATGACAGCTCATGAACAAACTTTTGCTCCTTCAAGATTAACGTTTTAAAAGTAACTCAAGTCATTCCCTGGCCATTTCCTCTTCAGTTGAGCAACAGTTGACTTCTGGCTTCATAGTTGAATTTTGAACTGTACTGAGCCCATTAAGCTTGATCCTTTAAAGAAAACCTATAGTTGATGCACAATCTCCCTTCTGTTGACTGATCCTTCAGATAGAACCCACAAAGTGACTTGGATGATATCCAAGCTTCTTGGACGACAAACTCTTGGAGCTAATTCTGATTGACATGATAAAATGCAATATGAAATGTTAAATAACCTAAAATGAATGCATGAATGAGGAGGGCAAATTTGAGGTGCTACAGCTGCCCCTATTCAATCAACTGTGAACCTGAATGGATGAAAGCAGCGGCTATCAGACTTTCAAGGTAAATAGGGATTGAATACCAAAAGAACCAGAGAATTTGCACTCTGCAGGTGACGAAGCGAGGAAAGCGAGGCCATTTACCGATGGTTGCTTCAAAACAAATTTGATATTTACCGATATCAAGGAAAGCGGGGCCATTTACCGATGGCGGCTTCAAAATAAAATTTGATATATACCGATATCAAGGAAAGAGAGGCCATTTACCGATGGCGACTTCACTGGGGAGGAGCAAGTGAAACAAGACCAGACATTTACCGATGACTGGGATGGAACTCGATGTTTACCGACATCGAACAAGGATGTTTATAAGTGAAACAAGACCAGACATTTACCGATGACTGGGATGGAACTCGATGTTTACCGACATCGAACAAGGATGTTTATAAGTGAAACAAGACCAGACATTTACCGATGACTTGGAAGGAACTCGATGTTTACCGACATTGAACAAGGATGTTTATAAGTGAAACAAGACCATACATTTACCGATGACTTCGAAGGAACTCGATGTTTACCGACATCGAACAAGGATGTTTATAAGTGAAACAAGACTAGACATTTACCGATGACTGGGATGGAACTCGATGTTTACCGACATCGAACAAGGATGTTTATAAGTGAAACAAGACCAGACATTTACCGATGATTGGGATGGAACTCGATGTTTACCGACATCGAACAAGGATGTTTATAAGTGAAACAAGACCAGATATTTACCGATGTCAAAGAAAGAATACACTTATGAAACGAAACCATTTACCGATGGCGAAAATGAAACACTCGACATTTATAGATAGCGAATCTGCTGGGGAATCTTAAACGACCAAACCATTTATCGATGGTTAACAAGAGGCTGATGTTTACTGACATCGAATCAATGATGTTTACCGACACCAAAAAGGGAAAGGACACACACGGGTGTTGACAGAACGATTTTTTGTAGACACCGTGAGAGACATGCCATTTACTGATGGCTAACAATTGCAATTCGACGTTTACCGACATCGAAAGATGATGTTTACCGATATCAAAAAAAAGCACAGACATTTACGGGGATCAACACGACACTTACCGGTATCGCAAGGATGATATTTACATATGTCAAAGTAAGGCAGACACTTACTGGTGACTAGATCGGAAGAGAATCAAACTTTCCTTTCACGGACTGGTGAGAAAATAAATCTCACTGGGATCATCGATTCTGAAAGTTGCTAAGAGCAACTGCTGCAAATGTGCTACACTGATGTTGAAAAATGATTTGTCTCTTCCGGAGACATGATCCAATCTAGTTTAATACATGTATGCATATGTTTGAGTTTTCTATGGCGTAATGCTCCACACTGAATGGAAATGCTACGCGATTTGAGAATGCGAATGCAAATGATGGTTACTACATGCAAGATGCAAAGGGAGGAAAAAGCCTGTTGGAAAAGCAAATGATCACTTTACTGAGCACACAATTTCTGATACAATCTTCCAACTCTGTGGGGACATACAACAATTCTGCTGAGCATAACATTCTCAGAACGGTAGAGAAACCAACTCAACTGGGGAAACAAATTCCGAACTCGACTCAGACGACCCAACTTCTTACACGACTGGACAGTGTTGAAACGACAGGGTCTTCCTTCGAACAAACTTTGGCTCATCTACTTTAGCCATCAATCAAAGATAGTAACCTACAAAACGGCAGGACATACATGCCCCAGGGGATCGTATGGACAAGATATACTCAAGTGTACTCAACATTCAAAATGATTTTCAGATGTTTTATCTTTCCGCACGTCATTGTCTAGCCTTCATGTTTTTAGATGCAATGTTTATCAAAAATTCGGACGTTTTTTGCAAACAAAACAGTAAAAATAAAAAACAAGAGAGCAATTTGACTGAATAACGACTTTTATTGATTGAAAATGGCCTATAAAGGAAAATACATCAGGAAGCAATTCCTAGGAAGAGGTAATTGCGCCAAAAGAGAAAATAAACTATCCTATTGGCAATGTGAACACGACATTCCACTATTTTCCAATTCTGTTATGACTCATAGATCTTCACTTTCCCCCAAATTCTTCGCTTTCTGAGAAGAGTGATTGGACCGATCATATCCTTCTAGATGGTAGACACTGAAACGCGATGAAGTACAGATAACTCAGACTGTAATCTTCGCTTTAATCCCTCTTTTGCCTGGACCGCCTTTTCAGGTTTTCAATCCACCGGGATACCCATTTTTGCCTAAGCCGCCTTTGCAGGTTTTCGACTTACCGGGTGTACATATTATTTTTATTCTTTATCCCTAACTTTTGCCCGATCCTTTTTCTTTTCTTTTTCTCTTGGTTCGCCGGGATGCCCTTTTTTGCCTGGACTTTTTTTTTTGTCCAGCGGGTCAGTTTATGCGAAATATTTTTTGACTACATCTGAATTCACATGGGACGGAAAATCTTCACCATCCATAGTTGTAAGCATCAAGGCTCCACCAGAAAAGACCTTTTTAACAACATATGGACCTTCATAATTCGGAGTCCACTTGCCCCTATTATTTGTACCGGGAGGAAGGATCCTCTTCAAAACCAAATCACCTATCTGATAACTTCGAGGACGCACTTTCTAATCAAAGGCTTTCTTCATCCTTCTCTGATATAGTTGTCCATGGCACACAGTTGCTAATCGCTTTTCCTCAATTAAATTTAACTCATCAAACCTGGTTTGAACCCACTCAGCCTCGTCAAGTTTTACATCCATCATCACCCTCAAAGAAGGGATTTCAACTTCTACTGGCAAGACTGCCTCCATGCCATACACAAGTGAAAACGGAGTTGCCCTGGTTGACGTACGCACTGAGGTACGATACCCATGCAAAGCGAAAGGCAACATCTCATGCCAATCCTTGTACGTCACAACCATCTTTTACACAATCTTCTTAATGTTCTTGTTTGCCGCCTCTACAACACCATTCATCTTTGGTCTGTAAGGAGAAGAATTATGGTGTTCGATCTTAAAGTCTTTACAAAGCTCTTTCATCATCTTGTTATTGAGATTCGAACCATTATCAATGATGATTCTCTCAGGAACCCCATAACGACAGATAATTTCTTTCTTAATGAATCGAGCAACCACTTGTCTAGTAACATTGGCATAGGAAGCTGCTTCCACCCACTTGGTAAAGTAATCAATCGCGACTAGGATGAAGCGGTGTCCATTAGAAGCAGTAGGTTCAATCTTTCCAATCATATCGATGCCCCACATCGCGAATGGCCAAGGAGAATTCATAATATTCAGAGGGTTTGGTGGTACATGCACTTTATCTGCATAGATCTGACATTTGTGGCACTTCCGAACGTATTTGAAACAATCAGATTCCATGGTTATCCAGTAATAACCGGCTCTTAACAACTTCTTGGCCATTGCATGACCACCAGCATGGGTACCGAAAGATCCCTCGTGTACTTCCTGCATTAACATGTCTGCTTCGTGTCTAACCACGCATCTAAGCAGAACCATGTCAAAGTTTCTCTTGTACAACACATCATCCTTGTTCAAGTAAAAGCTTCCAGCTAGCCTTCTTAATGTCTTCTTGTCATTCTTTGACGCTCCTTTAGGATACTCTTGGCTTTTGAGGAAATTCTTAATATCATAAAACCACAGCTTCTCATCAATAACAGTCTCGGCTGCAAACACATACGCAGGCCTCTCGAGTCGATTCACAGCAAAGTGTGGCACATGATTCTGCCAATGGACTTTAATCATGGAAGACAATGTGGCTAAGGCATCAGCCATTTGATTTTCATCTCGGGGTACATGATACAACTTTACTGTCTTGAAGAAAGTCAGGATCCTTCTGGTGTAATCTCTATAAGGAATCAAATGCGGCTGATGAGTATTCCAGTCTCCATTGACTTGGTTAATCACTAGAGCAGAATCTCCATAAATGTCCATAGTTTTGATCCTTAGGTCGATGGCTTCCTCAATCCCCATGATACAGGCCTCGTACTCAGCTTCGTTGTTGGTTACTTCAAAAGTCAATCTGGCGGAAAAAGGTATGTGTGCACCTTTAGGATTAATGAGTACTGCCCCAACACCATTTCCATTCACATTTACCGCCCCATCAAACATCAGTGTCCACTTGTCATCGGGATTCGGTCCTTCCTCGACAAGAGGCTCCTCACAATCTTTCATCTTTAAGTACATGATATCTTCATCGGGGAATTCAAACATCATCGGCTGATAGTCATCAATTGGTTGCTCGGCAAGGTAATCAGATAGAATACTACCCTTGATGGCCTTTTGCGACGTGTACTGGATATCATACTCTGTCAAAATCATCTACCAACGAGCCACTCGTCCGGTAAGAGCCGGCTTTTCAAAGATATACTTTACTGGGTCCATCTTAGAAATCAACAAGGTAGTATGGTTCAACATATACTGTCTTAGTCGGGGAGCAGCCCATGCCAAAGCGCAGCAAGTTTTCTCGAGCAGCGAATATCTTGTTTCACAGTCGGTAAACTTTTTGCTAAGGTAGTATATTGCATGCTCTTTTCGACCAGACTCGTCATGCTGTCCCAATACACACCCCATCGAATTCTCTGTTACTGAAAGGTACATTATCAGGGGCCTCCCAGGAACCGGAGGTATAAGAATTGGAGGTTTCTGCAAATATTCTTTTATCTTATCAAAAGCTTTTTGACAATCATTGTTCCACCTGATTGCTTGACCTTTTCTTAGCAATTTAAATATCGGTTCGCACGTAGCTGTTAGGTGAGATATGAATCGTGCAATGTAGTTCAGCCTCCCTAAAAACCCACGAACCTGCTTTTCCGTTCTTGGTTCAGGCATTTCTTGAATAGCTTTTACTTTCGCTGGATCAACCTCAATCCCTTTCTTACTGACAATGAAACCTAACAGCTTTCCAGATCTCACTCCAAACGTACACTTGTTTGGATTCAGCCTCAGTTTGAACTTTCTCAATCTTTCAAACAACTTTTGCAAGTTTACCAAGTGCTCCTCTTCTGTCTGAGACTTCGCAATCATATCATCCACGTACACTTCAATTTCTTTGTGCATCATGTCATGAAAGAGAGTCGTCATAGCTCTTTGGTAGGTAGCACCAGTGTTCTTCAACCCAAATGGCATTACCTTATAACAGAACGTGCCCCAAGGTGTAATGAATGTCGTCTTCTCCATGTCTTCTGGCGCCATCTTGATCTGATTATAGCCAGAAAATCCATCCATGAAAGAGAAAACCGAGGACTGAGCAGTGTTATCGACCAATACATCAATGTGAGGTAATGGGAAGTCATCTTTCGGACTGACTCTGTTTAAATCTCGGTAATCGACACACATCCTGACTTTACCATCCTTCTTCGGCACGGGTACGATGTTGGCCACCCAAGGGGGATAATTGGTAACTGCTAGAAAACCTGCATCCAACTGTTTCTGAACCTCCTCTTTGATCTTGACAGCCATATCAGGACTAGTTCTGTGAAGCTTCTGCTTTACCGAAGGACAATCTTCTCTGAGAGGTAGCCTGTGCACCACAATATCTGTATCCAAACCAGGCATATCTTGATACGACCATGCAAAGACATCGACGTATTCTCGCAGCATTTCAATCAACCCTCTCTTGACCTTTTCCTCTAAAGCAGCCCCTATCTTGATCTCTTTCTTTGCGTCCTCAATACCAAGGTTAATGACTTCCAACTCTTCCTGATGAGGTTGAATGACCCTTTCCTCTTGTTTCAATAGTCTGGCCAATTCTTCGGGGAGTTCACAATCTTCTTCACTCTCCTCTTCGGCTTGGTAAATGGGATTATCAAAGTCATATTGAGCCATAACAGAACTGTTTTTAATGGAATCCGCAAGATCAATTCTGCACGAACGATGTTTCATGCTTTATTTTAGAAAAGAGTTCAAGAAAGTCACAAAAAACAAAAAAACATTGCCATTTTTATTGTTTTGAAAATGAAAGTAAAAACAGAAAGACAGTGAGCACAAATTTGATTGCAAAACGTCATTTATTGATGATAATCATTGAAAATTCAAAACATGATGTGGCCCTACAATGAACCACTACGCCTTGGGCAGAGCGTAGGGCTTTCATGCAAAATGAAAAACAAAAGAAAATTACTCTGTCTGAAGAGTAACTTGGACTATTTCTTCAGCAGTCCAGTTGTTGATCTTCTCCCCTGGAGCACACGGGCGCACCCAATTATCCATATCACAATCACTGTCACCGTCTTCATTGCCTGTTGCAAAGACATTCCCGTGATTCATCAATCCAGCACTAGTGAAAGTACACGGCCCTTTCTGGTTCTGGACACCCTGCTCTGATAATTGAAAAGGCTGATAACCAATGCCAAACAAGTCTTCTTTTACGGGCACATCAATCACCTTGCCCCAGCCTTCAGCGTTACCTGAATGAATGACCTCTAGAGCTTGTTTATCGGACACAATCGAGGTACCTGGTTTCTTCTGTTCAACAAAAGCCACCTTCTCAATACTGACAGTCTCAAAAGCTTGACATAGCGTTTCATGAATTTTGCCATCCATCTTCACATATTTGAAGGAGGATAAATGGCTCACAAAGATGTCCTCTTCACCACACACGGTCACAACTTGACCATCCCACACATATTTTAGCTTTTGGCGGAGATTCAAAGAAACTGCTCCGGCCCCATGTATCTAGGGACGCCCCAACAGACAACTATATGCTGGTTGAATATCCATCACATAGAAGACAATATTAAACACTTCCAGGCCGATCTTCACAGGCAACGTGACTTCACCATAAACCGATCGCTTGGATCCATCAAAAGCACGGACAACAAGATTACTTAGTGTGAGAACAACCCCTTCGGCATCAAGTTTACTCAGAGCCTTTTTGGGCAGCACATTCAAAGAAGAACCAGTATCAACCAAAACATGCGACAAAACGGCGCCTTTGCATTCCATTGTGATATGTAGAGCCCTATTGTGATTGCGACCCTCAGGTGTCAAGTCTAGATCCGTGAATCCCAAACCTTGTCTCGTGTTAACATTTGCAATAACACCTTCGAGCTGGTTAACAGAAATCTCTTGAGGCACATAAGCCATATTCAACATTTTCAACAGGGCGTTACGATGTGCCTCGGAACACATTAACAGAGAGAGAATAGAGATTTTTGACGGTGTCTGGTTCAATTGATCCACGATCTTGTAATCACTCTTCTTGATAATTCTCATAAATTCCTCCACGTCCTTCTCAAAAGAATTCTCGGGCACTTCCTTTCGCACTGGTTCTTCTTCAACCACAACTTGTTTTCTTTTTGTTCTAGCAAGAGCCTCAGCATTGTTATCCTTTGGAACCTTTGGTGCAAACAAACGACCACTCCTCGTAAATCCTCCGGGTCCTCCCACATTACCCACAGCCGAACCAACTGTTACTGGAGTCTGATTTACTGATCTGGTCTGATTCTCAGGTCTTCTATTTTTGCAAGAAGTATTGTCATATTGCCACGGAATTGCTCTACTATTCTCAAAAAGTCTTCCACTAGAAGCAGCAATGGTGGTAGGAGTACTGATAGTTACTGGAGCATTAATAATCGCGGGAACACCAACAGTCACCGGAGCAGATATTGTCACAGGCTCTGCTACGGTCACAGGAGTACCAATAGTCACAGGCGCATTAGTAGTTCTTGGAGCGCGTACAGGACCTTCTGACGGTGTAAAGTAAATGGTAGCAGTCGATACCTCTTCACGGTCTTTCACTACTCGATCAAACTGTAAACAACCTTCATTCATCAATTCCTAGATACCTTCTTTCAATTTCACACAGTCGTTTTCATGATTACCACAATCTGAACAATTCTCGTTACATCCCGGGAATACTCCCCCTCTAAGCAGACGTTCCTTCACTACAATCAACGAAGTCTGAACATCATTAACATTGACTACCAAGTTCAAATTTTCCCCATCTTCCACACTATTTACTTTGGGCCCTCCATGCTGAGGCATAGGATTATTCACCACATTCGGAGTAGGAGCAAAGTTAATCGTCTTGGAATCAATCAAATCCTGAACTTTATGGTGAAAAGCCTGACAATTCTCGATGTGGTGCCCTGGCACACCAGAATGAAAATCACAACGGACATTAGCATCATAACCAGCGGGAATCCTTGTTAATGGAGCCATAGTGCGAAGTTCAACAAACTTTAACCTGAGCAGTTAAGGGAGTAATTCAGCATAAGTCATTAGCAACGGATCAAAATGACGATCTGGCATTCTTTGTCTTGGTTGGAATGGGCGTTGCTGTTGTTGTTGTGGCTGTCCTCTTTGTTGTTGTTGAGGTTGGGTTGCTGGAATAGTCACAGCAGCAACTTGACGGTATTGTTGTCCTCTGTTTCCATTTCTCTGATTATATATAGCATTTGTCTCACCCTCTCTCCTTCTGGGTGCCCCTGAAAATGGTTTCTTAGCACTTGAAGAACTTGAAGAACCAGGGTCTTGGATTTTTCCTGCTTTGATAAGACTTTCAGTTCTTTCTCCGCAAATCACAACATCCGAAAAACTACCAAATGAGCAACTTCCCATACGATCCATGAATACACCTTGCAGGGTTCCAATGAACTTATCAGTCAATTCTCTCTCCAACATCGGAGGTTGTACTCTCGCAGCTAGTTCACGCCACCTCTGGGCGTATTCCTTGAAACTCTCACCGGTCTTTTGAAACAAACTCTGCAACTGGGTTCTGCTCGGAGCCATGTCCATGTTATGCTTGTACTGCCTCAGAAAAGCTTCACCTAACTCTCTCCAGCTTCTGACAGATTCTTTTCTCAAGTCCATGTACCAATCCAAAGATGCTCCAGACAAGCTGTCTTGGAAAAAGTACATCCACATTTTTTCATCATCAGTATAAGCGGATATCTTCCGGTAGTAAGCTTGCACATGAGTTTGGGGACAAGAAGTGCCATTGTACTTGTCGAAAGATGGCGCCTTGAACTTGTACGGGATCCTCAACCCATCAACTAAACCCATGTTAGTAACATCAAAGCCCAAAGAATTATGGCACTCCATGGCGCGAATCTTTTCAGCAAGGGCGTCAACCTTTCTATCTCTCTCTTCCGCCTTTCCTAATTCATCATCATCACTGGGAATAGTGAACATATCTTCTTGCTTATCAACCAAATGAGAAGGATGGTGAACTGGGGCACGTGCCGCTCGAGCATTAGTAGCCTCTGTAATGATGGGTTGGTAACAGTAGCATGGTTGTTGACAGGGTTGGTAACAGCAGCGTCATCGACAGGGGCTCCTTATGGAGGATTCTGACCGACAGGGGGAATCACAGTTTCTTGTCTCTGGGCCAAGGCTCAGAGTTCCTCTTGCCCTTGCACTACCCCTTGCATCATATTCATGAATTGGGCCATGTTGGTCCTCATCTCTGCTAGTTATGCTTGAACTTGATCCATGATCTTTTGTTGATTCTGCCTTGTTGCGTAACGGTGCGAACGATGCTCAGCAATCCTGCCTGAAACGGGAACCAGAATGAGAAATCCTCTTCCAGAACACCTGTAATGATGCAAGAATGATATGTGTATGATGCGTATGATGCGTATGATGCGTATGCTATGTTTTATCATTTCTCAGGTATTCAAGAGTCTCGTCCACCTTTGAAAAATGGCAACCTGTACTCGTAAGTGGAACATAAACAACAAAGAAGCAACATACACTAGACGGAAAGCAAAAGTGAGACATCAATAATCTCATCCATATGCATAAGAAATAAGATTCATACAAATGTAGTTCAAGTAAAGATTCAGTTCATCAGTGTAGAACAAGGAATCCCATCCAACAATCCTGGAGGTGATCTTCAAAATAAACAACAAGACAAACTAGGGAAGTCGTCCTTCAGGAATGAGAGTCTTCAAATACTGGCACTGATCCATCAATTTGTCACACTTTGAACACTCAGGTAGAGGGGTGAGCTTCTCTTTCAGTTGCACCCTGAGTTCAACAACTTCCTCTAGGAAATGAGATGCACGGATGTCACTTCCTCGGAGCTGGCTCTCTGCTGCATGCCTCAGATCTACCTCTTTCTTCAACTTAGTATCTTTGTCCTTAAGCTGTTTTTCCAAGTCTCGTATCTTCTTTTTGTAATTGGCTTCCGCTTTTTGTAATCTCAAGCGTTCAAGGTGTTCTTCATCCAACATTGTTTCTATCTCATCATAGGACCTCTTTTTGTTTCTTGATCTACTAGCACTTTCACCTTGCACTCCTTTGAGTTTATGAGCCAAATTCAGCCTATCAGCTTTTGCTTAGTAAAGCTCCATTTGGATCTCTTGTTCATTTTCTTTCAACTGGCAATTCTCCATTAAGGCTTGTTTGTAATACTCAACAGGCACACTCTCAGAAAGGATCAAAGGCGGTTGCTCCTGTAATGGTTCCATCCGGTCATATGGTAGCAACAAAGTTCCAACTCTTTCCTTGACCCACTCAGTGTAAGCAGGCATAGTAATTGCAAACTTCCTCCCTAAAACAGATCCATCTTTTATACCAATATTCTCCCAAGCTCTTCCCACTTGCTCCAATCTTGTCGGATCGCTCCGTTTCTCAAAATACACACTTTCGGCTATCTCGACATCTTGCGGCCTTTCGTTCATGACAAAACCCAACTGACGGAGAGAAAGGACCGGGTTGTAGTTGATGCAACCCCTAGTTCCTATGAGTGGAACATTGCGAAACTGTCCACAACTCATAATGACGTTGTGCACATTAATCCTATAAGCTTGCCACTTGATATCATAAGATGTAAGCGACATGATCCTCTGAGTCCATTTGTGAGTATTCTGAGTATCCACAAACGGTCCATTGGTTGGTAGAAAAGACAAGAACCACTTGAGTAGCAACGGGAGACAACACCTGATAGCTCCACACTTACCACGCCTGCTGTGTATCGCATAATAGGTGTCAGCTAACAAGGTAGGCACCGGGTTTCCTCCAATGAAAATAGTGATTGCTGCCAGGTCCATGAAACTAGGCATACTAGGGAACAAAATAACTCCATAAATCATGACAGCCAACTGAGCGTTGAAAGCTACCCAATTTCCTTTCTTCGCTTCTTCCTTAGCCATCCTTACCAAGAACTTCAAGGATAAGCCCACAACATCACCGCTGGGTTTCCAATTATCACTCACTTCCTTGATGCTCAAATAAAGAGCCTTAGCGACAACTTTGAAATCCACCTCCTTTGGCACATCCAGGAAAGGTACTCGGTTTTTGATTCGGACATTCATAAGGATGGAATACTCTTCAAGAGTGGGTGCTTACTGGTAGTCCTGAAAAGTAAAGCAACGAAGCTCAGGATCATAGAACTGTAAGAGAGTCTGCAGAGGTACCGGATCAACCACCATCTTCAACAATGCCAAGATATCCCCATACTGATCATCAAAAACTTTCTGATTACGGTCGGTCACAAGATTACCCAATTCTTCCAAAGATGTCGACGGCTCACGGTAGAAGTTGTAGGTGCAAGTCTTCCTCTTCAACTCTGGAATGGCAGCCATCTCTCGGTGTGAACAGACTCCTGAATAAACCTAAAAAATGATATGCATATGCGGGTTACCTGTAAATGATTCATTCCCGCCCCACTCAGGGGTGTAATCTAGGCCAGGGTAAGGTCAAGAGGAACGCAGGATAAACAATCCTTTCAAGAATATCACCATATACACACGAGGTGTATGCAACGATAATACCCCATCAGAATCTGAACTGCTCGTGATACCATGTTCTGCTAAGTGGCGCCATACCACCCGCTTCCCATGAATCACTCTATTCCTAGGTGTCCTAAAGTTCACTCATAGCCTGTGTATTGGGCCTTTTACCTCTTGTGACTCCCACCCAACAACGAAATAGATACACAGCCAGCACAGTATGCATGAAGCAGTAAAGTGCGCATAGGATGCAATGCAAGCAGATAAGTATGCAAAGCAATAAATAAATAACACACAATAGACAATAAACAAACAAACGCTATGAAAGGCCCACTAGGGAAAATAAGTCCCCATTGAAGTCGCCAGTTGTCGCTCTCCGGATTTCCCGAATCCAAGTACAAACGCGAAAAGAGGTTGCGAGGAAAAAGAGTATAGTCGCCAGCTATGTACTTTTATCTCAAGAGGAGGGAAAGGTAGTACTGCATAACCAAGAGGGAACGGATAAAACAAAGTCTCGAACCAAAGAAAACTGAGTAAGGGGGCCGGTTACGTGAAGGGAAGGTTATCGCACCCCTTCACGTATGTGGTACTCCACAAGATCCACGATTGCTATTTATGTCTAAAGTGTGTGTATAAAAATTCCTATATGTGATGCGAAAGAGAGAAAATCAAAGTAGGGAAAAGAAAGATTTATTGCTCGCACAGGCCCTACCCTGCTGCATACGTATCTCAAGAAGGGTTGAGAATCAGAGCACCGTAGCTCGGCTAACCTATTTTTGTTTGTTTTGTGTTTTTTAGATGAACGACGTTACTACGCAATCTACCGGATGCTCGACCTTTGAAGACTTACTTGCCTGTAGTAGAAGGAGTTAACGTGTTCTTAGGAGAAGAAAAATCAATGAGTTTGTTTGTGTTTTAGGAATGCTCATGCAAAAAGGAAGTCCTAGACGAAGGAACCGTGCTACCTTAATTGACATGCAAACGAGAGACTATACGAAGCCTAGCAATCCTATGGGGAGACGATCACACCATACAAAACAAACATGCATAAAGTAAACATGCCAACAAGGGGGCTCAAACATACATGGGTAGGGCTTTAGTCAAGAGGGGTCATATCAACCTCGACAAACAAGCCATGGAAAGGTAATCAAACGGGCTCTTAATCACTGACATTGAACGTCGGGGTGAGCAGATCAAACGGGTAATGAGGATAAGACCTTATAGCTCTTAACCCTGGACAGGGTGAGCTCATGACAAAAAGTGGGGATTCAGAAAGGTGGAACCCTCTCCACTGACTGACCGGACAAAAGATCTTGGGTTTTTGTTCTGAAGCGTCGACACGTAGCGTGAGCATAAAGAATGACACACTGAATAACGGGGGATTGACTACTAATCCCTTTTATCCGTCAATTGCCTCTTCATGGAGGTCTTTAGCACTGGTGCCTCTTCTTGGAGGTCTTTGGGTACAAAAGTAAACACACAAAAACATTGCCCCCTATCGAGGTCTTCCAGCTAAGAAAGCGGTAAAATACGGGAAAATATATAAAAGGGATCAAGAGATCTACCACACGGATAAAGATCCGAAGTAACAGCAACTAAAGAAATAAAAAACCCAGAGATCTCTCACGCTAGCACCATCAAAGAAAATGAGTCAGCAAAGCAATCAGAATAAATCTCCAAATGGTATCCCACAAATAAAGTGGAATACCAAGCAAGCTATCTCTTCAAGAGTCATGTGAGCCCTCACAAAAAAAACTCAACAAACAGGTTAGAATAACAAGACGGGGTGCAATCAAGAGTTACACCAAACCATAATCAAAATATAACCACATGAATCATGCCATTAAAATTCACAAAAAAGCTCACAAAAAGCAACCAAGGACAGGAGGCCTAAATCCCTTGTCAAACAAATGCATTAAAAGGGTATTAAAACTCAAAGTCAGGGGGCAAGGTCCCACACATCAAGACATGACATACCTACTGATTGGAGAGATCGATTGAAATTGAATTGCACCGTTGGCTTTGCAGAACAATCTTAGGGTTTATATGAGAGGGAATTGGTTCTTTGCAGATGAGTTCCCTTCAGTCTCTGGAGGTTGCTCTGAATTAGTTAGAATCTCTCTAGGGTTTTTCCACTGAATTTTTTTAGAATTTATAACCTGATTTTCGTGGCTTTGTAGGCTCAAATGAGAGAGGTCCAAGTCCAATATTTTTCTGTTATATTTTTTTTTTTTTCTTTTTTTTTCGTTTTTTCAAAGCGCGTGGGCTTCGCCTAGCGAGCATGACAGTTCAGGAAATTCCTCTGAGCGCAGGTGATTCTGGTGGCTTTTCTTGGGACTCGCTAGGCGACCCATTCTGCTCGCCTAGCGAGCATGACAGCTCATGAACAAACTTTTGCTCCTTCAAGATTAACGTTTTAAAAGTAACTCAAGTCATTCCCTGGCCATTTCCTCTTCAGCTGACCAACAGTTGACTTTTGGCTTCATAGTTGAATTTTGAACTGTACTTAGCCCATTAAGCTTGATCCTTTAAAGAAAACCTCTAGTTGATGCACAATCTCCCTTGTGTTGACTGATCCTTCAGATAGAACCCACAAAGTGACTTGGATGATATCCAAGCTTCTTGGACGACAAACTCTTGGAGCTAATTCTGATTGACATGATAAAATGAAATATGAAATGTTAAATGACCTAAAATGAATGCATGAATGAGGAGGGAAAATTTGAGGTGCTACAGGGTGGTGAATTGATGTGGGACATACGATGACGAAGCAAGTTGGCGCGGATCCATCAAATACCGCGACTCAGATACGAATTGCTGAGTTGTTACAGACCTAAACCATGCCATATATTGTTGAGTCGGTCTTGCACCTTGGATGACTGGTTCGTTCAGGATGTGTTGTCGTTGATTCCTCCATTGCCGACACATGTCTTTTGCAAAGTCTCTCCAGTCAGAATAATCCCACTGTGCATCGACCCTTTTTTGATGCCAATTCCCCAAACACGTGGGAGATTCTGGAATATGTTGTAGCATTCCGAACTGCAGTTTGACCCAGTCACTTTGGTGCATTTCAACTGTAGTGAATCGGATAATCGGTGTCTTTGCTGTCCAAACTGCAGCATCGTCATGGTTCACATCATGATTCAGACCCAGATATGGCCTTCAAACAAACTGGAAAAAAATACCAAATCGTTAGATGGAAAATAATTTGAGAAGTATTTTTAGATTAACTATAGTTTGGTAGGAATATTACATCATCATGTCCAATGTGATCCAATAGATTTCGATAGACTACAATAGCGTGTTTCGGACACCTATTGTAGTTCATTCCCCTTACTGACCACCTAAGATAATAAAAAGAAGTGAAAAATATTATTTATTGTTAATTTAAATAATAAATATAATTAACTAAATGGTGAATGGTAAAGTGCTAGACTTACTTGGTTGCAAAGGGGAACACGAATGGACGCTCATTTATCGGGGCGAGGGACGGCATCCTAGACCACCCCCAAGCTTGAAGCAAATAAGCACATGAAAAAAAAGTACAGGTATTCTTTTTTGTAGTTCTACACATTGCACTATATAGATGGGCCAACACAGCTGAACCCCAAATATAAGTGTTTACCTTATTGATGTTGCGTAATAAAGGTAAATACATTATATTCACAGAATTACCTGTACTTTCTGGAAACAAAAAGTTACCAAATAAAATCATAATATAACACCGAGCTTTTATTATTTTCTCATACTCGATTGAATCTTCGGACAGTACTATACTGGCATAATATTGTTTAAGGTATTTTAAATTTATACCTTGCCCCCTTGCTTGACTGGATGTGTCTCCCTCAGTTTCGTCGTCTAACAAAGGGGCACCCAGTAATTCATTGCATATATTGTTGTCTTGGTTAACTTGCCCATTCACTGCCTTTCCATCTATACGAAGACCCAACAACATGTACACGTCCTCAAGTGTGACGGTACACTCACCAATCGGAAGGTGAAATGTGTGGGTCTCGGGTCTCCACCTCTCCAATAAATCCAGAATGAACTTGTAGTCCACCAAGTACGAAACAATGTTTAGTAGATTTCCAAATCCACATCCTCTAATATATGGTTCTATTAAAGGATCGTGGGGTACATATTCATTTACACGGCATCTAAACCGCTTCGGATCCTAATAACAAAAAAAAACGAAAATACAATTAGAAGAAGAAATACATACTCAAGAAATATGTATTAGATGTAATCCAGAAATAGAAACTAAAAAGAAAGAGATTTCAAAGGTATAACACAAAGAACATATGTATTAGAAGTAATCCATAAATAGTAACTAAAAGAGAGAGATAACATACAAATGTCGAGATATTCTCGATTGTGCCTCTGTGTTCATCGCCCATAGTTAACAAAGACATGATTCGATTTTGCAAAGCTTGAGTTTGTTAGATGAAAGAAATGTGGTAGAAGAAAAGAGTGTGATGAAGATGATTTGATATTGTTGATATAAGAGACTATTTATAGATGAATGAGTGAGTAGGTTTAGAAACCATAAAGAGTGTGATTGGTTGCATGCAATCGTAAGAGGAGACAAGTGAATGACAAAATTCAGCATGGAAGGTCATGTGAGGAATCTACTAGGCGCGTGTGAAGAAATCACATGCAAGAGGAAGATGAGCCTTCCTCTTGGCGCCTTTGTGTAAGGCATTTGGAAGGGGCGCCCTTCCTAGTGGCGCCTATTTTAAATTTTGTGAAGAGGCGCCCAACCCTTTGGCGCCTATGTTACTTTATGGTGCCAAGGGAATGGGCGCCTATGTTTACTTTATGTTTAATCTTAGGTCACATTAGGGCACAGAGAACTCAGAGATTCTTTGATTCCCTGGCTATTGAGTATTCTTTTCAGTCTTCCCTCTGTGTATTCTTTTTAGTCTTTCCTCTATGTGCTAGATTCCTTCAACTGCATGTATTATTTTCACTCTTTTCTCTGCGTGTTGGATTCCTTCATCTGCAAGTATAGTTAAGTCTGTACAGACAATTATGAATTTATTAATGCATTGGCCAACTATTTATGTTTTGCGGTTGAACAACTTAGCAATGCATTCAGTTTCAATTCCATTCAACACAATGTCTTCCACACAACATTATATGATCAGTGCACATGTTGAAGGTGAAATATTTGATCATCAGTTGTTCGGTTTTTGTTTTCGAGACACACAGGTGACTCGTTTTACAATAAATCGGCGATCAAATTTTTCACACCTAAAACAAAGAATAGAAAAGAAATTGCAGTGCAATAATGTGGGTCAGATCATCTATAAAAATCCAGTTTGTTTTGCAGAAAACCAGGTAAAATTTTATCAGAAGAAGATTCAAGATGATGATGATGTTCAACATATGTTTGGCAGTCACGAACAATCCGGTTACAACGATATATAGTTGTATATATTACCAAATCAACAATAGGAGTCCCAGTACATTGATCAGTCACAAGTGTTTTGTGAGACTGATGACGAACAAGCTGAGGTGAATGTTCCAGACGATGAAGAAGAGGAACCTGAGATCATCGTTGATTCGATGGTGAACGCTGAATAGGAAGAGGAGCCAATACCAACAGGTCATGTATATTGCCCACCCCAACACATGACAAGGTTAAATTTGGGTTCAGATGAACCTTCGGGAGATGTATGGTACAATCCTTACGTGCAAATGCAAGGATCTTTGAAACAAGGAGACACATTTCGCACAAAAGAGGAATGTGTAAAAGCCATCAAAAAACTCCACATGGAACTATCAGCAGATTTCAGAGTTGACAGAACTGACGCATTGAGGTATAAAGTTTATTGTCCGAATGAGCACTGCCTTTTTAAGTTGTCAGCTTCGTACAGGAAGAGGAAGGAGTCTTGGGAGATTGGATCAATGGGTCCAGATCACACATGCATGCTAACAAACCCAATGCAGGATCATCATAAATTAAGCTCTCAACTAATATGCGATGAAATATTGTCTGTCATTGGCGATAATCCGTCTTTAATGGTGAGTACAATAATCTCGCATATTAGGGCAGAGTACAACTACACACCATCATATAGGAAGGCATGGATAGCTAGAACAAAAGCTGTTGAAAAAGTGTTTGGCAATTGGGAGGAATCTTACAAACAACTTCCAAAATACATGTTCGCTCTAAAATACTATGCTCCCGGTACAATTTTCAAGATGGAAACATTGCCCGCATATACACCAGACGGTACGTGTGCTGTTGGAAATAGAATATTTCACCGTCTATTTTGGGCGTATCAACCGTGTATCATAGGTTTTTCTTTCTGTAAACCAATTATACAAATTGATGGTACATGGTTGTATGGAAAATACAAAGGAACGTTACTGATGGCAGTGGCACAAGATGGGAACAACAATATTTTTCGATCGCCTTTGCCTTAGTTGAAGGGGAGACTGCTGAGGGATGGAGTTTTTTCCTAAGAAATCTCCGATTGCACGTTGTACCTCAGCCTAACTTGTGTTTGATCTCTGATAGACACCCCTCAATCATCAGTGCATATAATAACATTGACAATGGCTTGCAAAATCCTCATTCGACGCATGTGTTTTGTATTAGACATATTGCTCAGAATTTCATGAGAGAAATCAAAGATAAGACGTTGTGTAAGAAGGTTGTCAATGCAGGTTACGCATTGACATAACCTTCTTTCAAACACTACCGCGAGGAAATAAGATTGTCGAACGAAGATGCGGTCCGGTGGATCGATAGTATTACGTTGGAGAAGTGGACTAGGGCATACGACGGCGGACAATGTTGGGGCCACATGACAACAAATCTTATGGAATAAATGAACTCTGTCTTCAAAGGAATTCGTAACCTACCAATAACCGCTTTGGTGCAAGCTACATATTTCAGGCTAGGGGCGTTGTTTGAAACCAGACGCTCAAAATGGAGTTCCGTGTTGCAATCTGGACAGTTGTTCAGTGATGCTTCAATGAAATTCATCAGACATGAAGCTGCCAAAGCAAACACACACGTGGTTACGGTATTTGACCGAACAAAAGGTTGGTTTAGTGTTACCGAGTCCATGGATCACAATGAGGGCATGCCAATGGGACAGTACATAGTCGAATTAGATAGAGGTTGGTGCGACTGCGGAAGGTTCCAAGCCTTTCGTACCCCCTGCTCCCATGTCATAGCGGCGTGCTCAAAGGTTCGAAGGGATCCATCCTACTTGCTATCTGAAGTTTACAAAGTCGCCAGCCTTTCAAATGTTTATAAAATTAGTTTTTCAGTAGTGGCAAAAGAGGATTATTGGCCAGAATATCAAGGGGACATCGTCTGGCACAACGAAGTTACGCGAAGGAAGAAAAAGGGTCGCCCTAACAGCACACGGATTCGAACCGAAATGGATACGGCGAACAAAGTGGTTAGACTATGTAGTGTAATACCTCAAAATTTGCCCCCTCATTCATGCATTCATTTTTAGGTCATTTAACATTTCATATTGCATTTCATCATGTCAATCGGAGTTAGATCCAAGAAGCTTGAATATCATCCAAGACACTTTGTGGGTCCTATCCGGGTGATTAGTCAACACAAGGGAATGGCTTGAGATACTTCCAACATGTTCAAATGGGGTCTATTCATCAGTCAAAACGTTAATCTTGAAGGAGCAAAAGTTTGTTCATGAGCTGTCATGCTCACTAGGCGAGCAGAATGGGTCGCCTAGCGAGTCCCAAGAAAAGCCACCAGAATCACCTACGCTCAGAGGAATTTCTTGAACTGTCATGCTCGCTAGGTGAAGCCCACGCGTTTTGAAAAAAAAAACGAAAAAAAAAGTAAATAAAAAAAAAAAAAATATATATATATATATATAACAGAAAAATCTTGGACTTGGACCTCTCTCTTTTGAGCCCACAAAGTCACAAAAATCAGGTTATAAATTCTAGACTTCCATCTCCCAAGAAAACCCTGGTGTCATACGGTGAACTGACTTGGGGTGTTTTGCTTCGGAAAGCAAATGTCGCGGTTAGCAAGAGTCGCCACCGACTTTTCTTTCATCCAATAAGGAAAGGCGGAAAAGAATAGGAAAGACCTTAATTTAGATTTTGGGTTCGGGAGGTACATTATACAAAGGGAAGGTGTTAGCACCCTTTGTATCCATGGTTATCCATGGGCTCTTAATTGCTTGATCACTTATGTTTGTCTGAAAAAAGTGGTAGTGAATTGTTTAGAAAATGTTTTGAAAAGAGAATTTAACTTTGTAATGATTCTTGCATGAATGTATACAAAGTGGTTATCTCGTTTAGTTTAGAAAGTTGTTTAGAAAAATATAACTCGGTAACGATTCTAGTATGAATGTATACCAAGTGGTGGTTTTCTAAAAGATGTTTTGAAAGGTATGGGGTGTGAAAAATATTTTAGGTTGTGGATAAGCAATTAAGAGTTATACCTACCCAAGGTCTTTACGGGCATTTCCTATCCCTATGAGGGTAAAACTGTCCTTACTATTGAGAAGTAAGTAGTTTTATCTTTTGGATGTAAAGGGACATCGTGGGGTCATCGATTGGTCATTAAAGGCAACTTTTGTAGGGATACCTTAGCATTCGGAGGGACGATTGAGGAAGGTGCGAAATAAACCACCTAGATAATAAAGGTATGCAGCACATGAGAGTCCCTTGTCTCTTCATAGTACGAGTGTGAAGGGAATGCAGAATGTCTCCGAGCAAGGTAGGCACAGGGTTATGAGTGAGAAATATCTTAATAGCATTCATATCTACGAATTGGTCTGGGTTAGGAAATAGCACCAAACCATAGATTAGCAATGCTAGAACATCTTCGAAAGCATGGACATTCATATCCTTTAAGAATTCTCGGGCCTTATTTATCAGAAACTTGGCAAGTAAACCCTTAACTCCACTTCTTGTTACGCAATTGGTTTCAATATCGGACTTTGTCATGTGTAAAGCCGCGGCAACTTCTTCAGACTTCGGAATTTTTTCTAAACCACTGAAAGGTGTTTGATCAAGGATAGGTATCCCAAGCATCCTGGAGAATTCTTCTAATGTGGGTACCAACTGGTAATCTGGGAATGTGAAGCAATGATGTTTAGGATCGAAGAACTGGAATAGGACCCTCATCATATCCTCTTTGAAACCAGTGGTAACCAAATTGAGGAGAGAACCATGTTTCTGGATAAACTGAGCCTGATCAGGAAGTTCTGACACTAAATCCTTGAGTTGAGGAGAGATTGCTACAAGATTAATCCGGATAGTCTTCCTGGGAGCCATAGCCTTACAAAACAGAGCAAAGTTAAATCCCTAAGTCCTTGAAATGATGTTATGATGTTATGATGTTATGATGTTATGATGTTAAGTAGATAACACGCACAAGCAAGTCACACAACAATCATTCCTAAGTTTTGAGGCTTGCATGAGTTCCATAGGTAAGTACCCTCCCCACCGGAGTTTGGTTGGTTCAACCTGTCCTAGAATAGTAACCAGGTTCTAGAAGGATCTCAAATCATCGACCTTTCTTTAAGTCCACTTCAGTGCAACACCAAGTGGTTGACCAAAGCTTCCCTAAAGTCCAATCTCAAAGAGTGTAGTATCGAGTATCAACCAACCCCAGTCGGAACTGAAGTCAGTTATCTCACTACTTTCTAATGGCCAGGATGAGTCAATTAGGGTTCTAAAGGTCTGGTTAATGCTTTGATGACACCACGCGAATGCCAAATTTTTCCTCAAGTAAACATGAGGAACATCAGGACATCCAAAGTGTCACATTAACCGTAGCCATCATTTTAACCATTCCGGTATACGCCGGATAGTCGCGATGATCTATTGCTACTTACCTAAGGTACACTAGATCCGGGTGTAGGATCTTTCACTCAAGCATAACATACCCAAGCAATCCCTTAAAAGTAAATCAGACAATTTAAATAAGTGATCTTGTTTTTAAGGTAACCTCTCTTTTTAAGGCTCCCCAGCAGAGTCGCCAGTTCTGTCATACGGTGAACTGACTTGGGGTGTTTTGCTTCGGAAAGCAAATGTCGCGGTTAGCAAGAGTCGCCACCGACTTTTCTTTCATCCAATAAGGAAAGGCGGAAAAGAACAGGAAAGACCTTAATTTAGATTTTGGGTTCGGGAGGTACATTATACAAAGGGAAGGTGTTAGCACCCTTTGTATCCATGGTTATCCATGGGCTCTTAATTGCTTGATCACTTATGTTTGTCTGAAAAAAGTGGTAGTGAATTGTTTAGAAAATGTTTTGAAAAGAGAATTTAACTTTGTAATTATTCTTGCATGAATGTATACAAAGTGGTTATCTCGTTTAGTTTAGAAAGTTGTTTAGAAAAATATAACTCGGTAACGATTCTAGTATGAATGTATACCAAGTGGTGGTTTTCTAAAAGATGTTTTGAAAGGTATGGGGTGTGAAAAATATTTTAGGTTGTGGATAAGCAATTAAGAGTTATACCTACCCAAGGTCTTTACGGGCATTTCCTATCCCTATGAGGGTAAAACTGTCCTTACTATTGAGAAGTAAGTAGTTTTATCTTTTGGATGTAAAGGGACATCGTGGGGTCATCGATTGGTCATTAAAGGCAACTTTTGTAGGGATACCTTAGCATTCGGAGGGACGATCATCATTTAACCGTAAGCTACACCGAAGGGTCATCGAGGGACAAAATCGTATATTCGAAGGCAACATCCGAGGGACTACGATTTATTTTATGATGATTTAATCGAAGGGTCTTGGCTAAGTATATCCCCACATTCGCGGGACATGACCATTATACCGTAATACCGTAGGGCAACAAAGAGAGGTCCAAGATCACATATTCAAAGGCCGTATTTTACAATCAATTAGGTAATTAGGAGGAATTCCCACATTAAAATTAATACATTAAGATCAATTAAGCAATTTAGGGTGGATCTTTGCCATAAAATTAATACATTAAAATCAATTGAGTAATTCAGAGTGAATCTCCACAAGGGTATCCCACAAATAAAGTGGAATACCTAACAAGCAATCTTTTCCTGGGGGTATGTGAACCTTTACAAAACTCAACAAAACATGTCAGAACACCAACTCGGGGTGCAACCGAGGATTACACCACAAAAAAATCACAACAGTAAATAGGGTCGGGTAAATGATGCATGGCTATGATAAAACATGAGTGAAAAATCAGAACAGAAAAGTCAGCTACTGTCACGTTCGCTCCTGCCTCGCCTAGCGAAGGCTTAGCGAATACTCGCTGCATGCTCGCTTAGCGAGGTGCTAGCCAGTGGCTGCGGATTCTGGTTTTGATATCAGTACAATTTCAACCAATTTTATGCCTTATGGCTTTCATTACAGCAATTATATGGTTAATCATTTAAGGTATTCAGGTACATACTAAAATTCACATGCCAAACTTAAGATATTTTCATAAATTTAATCATAATGCCACATGCAAATTAAGAACATAAGGTAGTAATAGCAATGTAACCTGTTTGCAACTGAATTGCGACTTCGAATCGGCCAAATCGGATTGAATTGGGCAGATGTAAACCTTGATGCCGCCGAGTTCCTTCAGGGTTTACCTCCTGTGAGTGTTAGGGTTTGCTTGCTGGGGTTCTCCTTTCTCCTTTTTCGTTCCCCTTTTTTTCGTGACTAAAGTGTCGGTATTTATAGTGATTGTGGTGACCTAATGGGCTCAGAATGAAGCCCAAAAATTCTGATGTTCGCAAGCTTCGCTAGGCGAGCGTGTAGCGAAGGTTCGCTAGGCGAGCGTGTAGCGAAGGTTCGCTAGGCGAAGGAATTGCTCGCCTAGCGAGCAGGCCAGTTTGGGCCATTTTCTGGATTGGGCCTGTTGTGAGCTGGGCTTTTGTTCCTTTAAGGTCAGTGTCTTGCAGAACAAGTTGGAGTGCTTCGAGAAATGTTTTGCAAGATTAATGGGCAAATTTTGGGGTATGACACCTGGGAAAAAGATAGTGAGAGAAGAGCTAACAGAGTTCAGAGCAACCTCCAGAGACTGAAGGGAACTCATCTACAAAGAACCAATTCCCTCTCATATAAACCCTCAGATTGCTTTGCAAACCCAACCGGGCAATTCAATTTCATTCAATCTCTCCAATCAGGTTTGCCCTATTTCCACTACTTTATACTTTCAACCTGAAATTTTTGATACCCTTTTGATGCATGTGTCTGACAAGAGGTTTAGACCTCCTACACTTGGATGCTTTTTGTGAGCTCTTTTTGTGAATTTTAATGGCACGATTCATGTGGTTACATTTTGATTTAGGGCAACTCTTGATTGCACCCTATATTGTTTATCTAACCTGTTTGTTGAGTTTTTGTGAGGGCTCACATGACTTCTGAAAGGATAGCTTGCTTGGCATTCCTTTTTATTTGTGGGATACCATTTGGAGGTTTATTCCGATTACCTGTATTGACTTGCTTTCTTTGATGGTGCCAGCTTGAGAGATCTCTGGGTTTCTTATTACTTTAGTTGTTGTTACTCCGGATCTTTATCCGTGTGGTAGATCTCTTGATCCTTTATCTTTCCCGCATTTTACCGCTTTCTTAGCTGGAAGACCTCAATAGGAGGCAATGTTTTCTTTTGTTTGTTTACTTTTGTTCCCAAAGACCTCCAAGAAGAGGCATCAGTGCTAAAGACCTCCCTGAAGAGGCAATTGACGGATAAAAAGGATTAGTAATCAATCCCCCGTTATTCAATATGTCGTTCTTTATGCTCGCACTACGTGTCGATGCTTCAGAACAAAAGCCCAAGATCTTTTGTTCGGTCAGTCAGTGGAGAGGGTTCCACCTTTCTGAATCCCCACTTTTTGTCATGAGCTCACCCTGGCCAGGGCGAAGAGCTATGAGGTCATATCCTCATTACCCTTTTTATCTGCTCATCCTGACGTTCAATGTCAGTGGTTAAAAGCCCATTTGATTACCTTTTTCATGGCTTGTTTGTCGAGGTTGATATGACCCCTCTTGACTAAAGCCCTACCCATGTATGTTTAAGCCCCCTCGTTGGTGCATTTACTTTATGCATATTTGTTTTGTATGGTGTGATCGTCTCCCCATAGGATTGCTAGGCTTTGTATAGTCTGCCGTTTGCATGTCAATTAAGGTAGCACTGTTCCTTCGTCTAGGACTTCCTTTTTTGCATGAGCATTCCTAAAACACAAACAAACTCATTGATTTTTCTTCTCCTAAGAACACGTTAACTCCTTCTACTACAGGCGAGTAAGTCTCCAAAGGTCGAGCATCCGGTAGATTGCGTAGTAACGCCGTTCATCTAAAAAACACAACCCTTAACCCGTAGGTAGCCGAACTACGGCTTGCTCTGATTCTCATTCCAGATGAGATACGTAGGCATAAGACGCGATGTCTTAGTGAGCACACTCCTCTTTAACCCCATAGGTAGTCGAGCTACGAAGACTCTGATTCTCATATTCATATGAGATACGTATGCAGTGGATGCGACATCCGTGCGAGTCATTTTATTTTGACCCCTCTTTTAGTAAATAGTACACTAGATAAACCCACACCCTTTAGACAAGAACAACAAGAGTGGATCTCGTAGAGTACTACGGATGCGTAGGGGTGCTAATACCTTCCCTTCGCATAATCGGCTCCCGAACCCGAGATTTGGTTGCAAGACCTTGTCTTTTCCTTTCCTTTTTCCAGGTTTACTTCGAGCGTTTCTTTTCCCTCCTTTGGGATAAATAACGCGCGGTGGCGACTCTTCTGTCATTTCTTTCTCGCTGGTTGTTTTTTCGCATCTCCTTTTTTAGGTTGCGACAGCTGGCGACTCTGCTGGGGACACATTTTCCCTAGTGGGCTTTTCCTAGCGTTTGTTTATTTATTGTCTATTGTGTGTTATTTATTTATTGCTTTGCATACTTATCTGCTTGCATTGTATCCTATGTGCGCTTTACTGTCTCGTGCATACTGTGCTGGCTGTGTATCTGTTTCACTGTTGGGTGGGAATCACAAGAGGTAAAAGGCCCAATACACAGGCTATGCGTGAACTTTAGGACACCTAGGAAAAGAGTGATTCATGGGAAGCGGGTGGTATGGCGCCACTTAACGGAACATGGTATCACGAGCAGTTCAGATTCTGATGGGGTATTATCGTTGCATACACCTGGTATGCATATGATGATATTCTTGAAAGGATTGTTTATCCTGCGTTTCTCTTGACCTTACCCTGTCCTAGATTACACCCGTGAGTGGGGCGGGAATGATCATTTACAGGTACTGATGGTGACTTGTTTTGTTGGTGACCATGTCCTGTTGGTGGCTTTTGTTTGGTTCTTGTTGGTGACCGTTGGTTCTGAAGTATGGGTTCTAAGTTGATGACGGTGTTCTATGGTTCCCGGTTCCGAATTCATGTTGAAGTTCTGATCCTGTGCCTCGTGATATACAACCAACCAGCCATTGTTTCATCATTTTGCATCATAGCATGTTTATTTTAAAAAAATGCATAAAAAAAGAGTTAACCTGCATTCATATCATTCACACATGTTTATCCATTTCTATGGGGTTTATATCTTCTTCTTGATTCTAGTCGGGGTTTTCTGGTACTTTTAAAAAGGGATATTTTATCTGATGAGAGACTGGAATCAAGGGGTAGAACACCCTTTGGAATTGATAAACATGTCATTGCATTTGCATATCCATCAGCATGTCTTGCATAACAGGTACCGCCACAGTGTTCTTAGTTGTTTGGTGTCCCACTAGCAGGATAGTTGACTCAGGCATTCACCGGTACGGTACCCGCAGAAATCAACAGAGAGTAATGGAAAGCCTACAAGCAGAGTTCACCGAGATGAAGATCCGCATGAATCAGTTCATGGATGTGGTTCAAGGGGTGGCTCAGGGACAGCAAGAGCTCAGGCAGATGATGTAGAGGAATCCCGCCACTACTCAACCAGACACGTTGACTGATCCTCCAGCTGGAAAGGTTAACGGACCCAGTGGACCGGGGCCTACCCCGATCCTACATGTCACCTCCGGTCAACAACCCGTCCATGATGACCAGGAGGATCAGTTCCCCTTGCTTCAGGAAGACTTTGGAATGAGTCATGGTATGGACCCTATGTTTCGGAGACTGGAAGAGAGGTTGAAGGCAGTGGAAGGACAAAATCCTCTAGGGGTCGATGTTGTTGACTTGGGGCTGGTCCTAGGCGTGAGGGTGCCACCGAAATTCAAGGTCCCGATATTTGACAAATATAGTGGCAACTCTTGCCCAAAGACCCATGTGCAAGCCTATTTCCGTAAAATGGTTGCATACTCTGACGATGAAAAATTGCTTATGTACTTTTTCCAGGATAGCCTAGTTGGGGCATCCTTGGAATGGTATATGAGGCTGGACAGAGCCCACATCCGCTGCTGGAGGGATTTGGCTGAGGCTTTCGTGAAGCAGTATCAGTATAATGCAGACATGGCTCCGGACAGAACTCAACTTCAGAATCTATCTCTTAAAAGCAATGAGTGCTTCAGGGAATACGCTTAACGCTGGAGGGAGACAGCTTCCCGTGTTCAACCTCCTATGTTGGAGAAGGAAATGGCTAACATGTTCATGAACACTCTGCCCGGACCTTATTTGGAGCGCCTGGTGGGTTGCAATGCCTCCAACTTTGCTGATGTAGTCTCTACCGGAGAGAGGGTGGAGAATTACCTGAAGACATACAAGACCCAGAGTGGAGGTGGATCTTCATCAGGGGTGAAGAAGCCATTCATTCAGGGACAGAAGGGGAGAGAAGGGGATGCAAGTGCCATATCTTCTTATCAGAACAGGGGTAACCGGAGGAATGACTTTCAGAACTATCATCAACAACCGTATGTTGCGGCTGTGACCATTCCAGCTGCAGCACCACTACAACAACAACAACCCCAACGTCAACCAGCTCAGTACCAACCACAACAACCGGGTAACAGACCCGCTTATCAACAGAGGCCAAGGACGATGGACCGGCGTTTCGACACTCTTCCAATGTCGTACGCTCAGCTACTTTCTAGTCTTCAACAACTATAACTTGTGCAGTTACGCACTCTGGGTCTTCCCGTTGGTAGACTTCCGATGGGTTACGACGCCAACGCTAGGTGTAGCTTCCACTCTGGGGCACCTGGCCACAATATTGAGAACTACAAAGCTTTTAAGCACGTAGTTCATGACCTCATAGATTCAAAGGCCATCGACCTTGCACCGGCTCCTAACGTCGTCAATAATCCCATGCCGCAGCATGGTGGAGCAAACGTTAACGTGGTTGAAGGAGAAGCCAAATCATATGGCCATATTGGATCGCTCGACTTTATGAGTCGAATTGGGGTACAAACTGCAAGTGCACAGTTCTATCGCGTAGTTTTAAAAGATATCGATCCCACAGGGACTTATGAATCGATATACCGTTATCTAAGGTTACTTCGTAAAGCTAAGGTGAATAATGTTTGATTGTTTGGGGGAAAGCTAAAAACTAAACTAAGATCTAGATTAAATATTAATAAAGCGGATATCGGTATGTAGTTCGTCGTAATTAGGGAATCAATCCTTTGTCGGTCTCTTGGTTTTAAAATAAATATTTTCAGTTGACTTTATTGATTAAAAGTTTTATCTCAAACTCTCGCTCTGTTGAATAAACCATGATTTTATGTTAATGTAGCTGTCACTTATAATTAAGTCAAAAAACCATTTTTTGAAAGCAATACAGTCCATAGAAACTCTTTTCAAGAAAACACTGACCGTTTAAACACCCTTATCTCAAACTCTCGCTCTGTTGACTTAGGTTATATAATTAAATTCGAATGCTTAACTCTCGTCCTCACATTCAATCTTTAAAAATACTTTTTGGAAAAGATCGGAATTTAATTAACTCTAAAACTTGCTCTCGCCCTGATCTAGAATTAATGTCTAATTTACACTGTCCAGTTAAAACCTCAAACTCTCGCTCTATTGATTTTAACTTCTTTATGTCTTTTACTTTCGTAAAAACCTTTGTTATTAAACCTGTAAATTGAGACCGTAAAAAGAGTGATTTTAATTTTAAACTTAATTTAACCGACTTAGTCTTGATTCCTTATTCCGCTTACTTTACATACCGATATCTAAGCGAATTAGCCAGACATGCTAAACAAACTAAAATACTTATCATGCATAAACAGACTCATCCCAGGCAGATAATATAAATAAATAATAAAATAAAGCATTAAATAATAATTAAAGAACCTGAATGAGTTAAACAATAGTCTTGAACACTCCACCACAAGCCGGTAGGATTTTTTCTTGGATTCTTCAATTAAACAACAAATTAAAACGAAGGAAATAAAACTAGATTCTAACGTAAGGTTAGATCCGGTAAAAAGGTGCACAATAGTTTCCGGTGTAGAAACTATTGTGCGAAAAGAATTAACTAATAGCTAAAAAGGAAAAAGGAAAATAGAAATTGCAAGGGAGATAGTGTAGAACTCGTAAAAATAATAAAGAAACAATACTGCTTAAGTTGCTGGAAAAGAAAATGTGCAAAAGCGAAAACGGCAAAGGAAAAAATGTGGAAAAGCTTCGGAACCCTTTTTGGTTTTGCAAGTGGCTATTTATATATACTTGAGTAACCGCTTCCGCTGCCAAAAAGGTCTTCAACGTGCATAAAAGCATGGCGTGGATATAGGGCTCAACACTCCCTCAACGCTCAACGTCTCTGAGGCGTTCCTTGCGCCAAAAATGTAGGGGAATGGTGTGACGTTCGTCACACCATGTGTGACGTTCGTCACACCATGTGTGACGTCCGTCACAGGAGTGTGCAGGGCGTGACGCTCGTCACGCCCTCTGTGACGTCCGTCACATGCACGGCACCTGCGTTTTGTGCTTTGGGCTGGACTTTGACATTTGGTTCATTTTCTCTCTTTTTTGCACTCCTTTTCTTCCATTTTTACTTGTGCTTCAAAATAAGCCACCTGAGACAAATAGGAAGAAAATACCGCGTAATATCTAATAAAATGAAGTGAACTGAAATAAATAATAATAAAATTTAATTGAATTAAGTCCTAAAATATGATATAATTTCGTGTTATCAAACTCCCCCATACTTAGATCTTTGCTTGTCCTCAAGCAAAATTCAGTATAGAACTCGTTAAAGGTTTTAGCCAGATAAAATTTTAAAACACACATCAATTCGTAATAGGTTGCAAGTGGATTTAGTTTAGAAGCAACTTGAGTTTAATCTTGGCATCAACAACCACCGTCACAACCTAGATAACCCTGCCTTATGCAAATCAGTTCAAGTACACTATGATAGCTATCCTGGTTCCTTTACTCTTATTTCACCCGTTTTCATTCTAGCGAAATCACATTAAGCCCTTTATCTTTTCGCGCACATAGTGGAGTAACCGGTTAGTGATTATGATCCCCTTTTAGCTAGAAGTTCTGGTACATAAGTCGGATAACTTCGTTATTCATCCCATTGCAAATTGCGGGGGATCGAACCGTAGTTCGCCCTACCAAGTTCAGTACCAGAAACCTGCTGAACCAACTTGTAATGGATCTTTCATATTATGTTTTTTTTGTATGATCTGCAACCTTTAGATTAAATGATCTGGTAAGGATCACCTAACTTAATTAGTGCATTTCCTGATATATATATATTTTTTATGTTACTTTGGGAATCATTCACTTATATTCATCGGCTCTCCACGTAGTTTGCTATTAAGATGGTGCTGACTTCTCGTATAAACTACTCGGGGTTACTATAAAACTAAAAGTTCAAGGGATTGGTATAATAGGTACTTACCCTGATCTAACATGTTGAGGTTCGTTTAGAGTGTTTGGCGGTAGTAGTCTTTGTCTTGATTCGTCTCAAGATCGATAAGATGAGCAACCTTTATACTTATTGGGTGTTGAATTTTTTGTTGTGGCTCATGAAAATTTGAGGGAATAGATAATAGAAATTTGTTCACACTCGGGACTTAACTTAGAATAATAGATTTTTTTTTTATTTTTTTTTTATATAAATAAATAATACAAATAGCAATGAAAAGAAAGGTACATACTTGAAGAAATGGAAATAGAAAGAACATGGTTTCCCCCCCATACTTAAATTAAACATTGTCCCCAATGTTTTAAGGAAATGAAATACAATATGGAAAGGAAAAAGAAGCTACAACTAAGGCTGCCTTCCGCCTCTGGTTCTTGGGCCAGGTGATTTCTGACGTAAGTCTAAGTTGTCGAACCTGCTGAACAACTCAGTAAACCGCTGGTCGGTTATGGCATTCCTAGCATCCTGTTGTTGTTGCATTTGACGCATCATTTGCATCATCTCGACATTCTGTGCCTGCATACCATCAATAGCATCCATGATGTCGTCGTTGGTTGCAGGCCTTCTTCGTCGACGACGTTGGGAGGATGGGCCAGTTGCATTACAGGAAGGATTGAGCGGGACTGAATGTTGTGTAGGAGGATGATCACCTTGCTCCATATCGTCAAACTCGTCTGTGGGCGGGTTTGTTTGTGAAGGCTCGGTGGCTTCGGGAGTGTTTAGATCATAGAGGTGGCGGTCGGGGTTTGTGACATCAGTTAGGGCGATATTTGGTAGAACAACGCTTGGGACTGCCTGGTTGTTCACCATAAGATAATATCCTCCGCCTACTCTGTTCTTAATCAGGCGGCTGGATCGACAGTAGCTGATATCCATAGATAGGGGAGGTAGAGATTCTAAAGTTTGGAGTTTATCCCCTAGGTTTAGGCCAAGTGCTATGGTGGTGATTAATCCACCAATTATAAAAGGTTGCCGGCCTCTAGCACATAAGGTGCGGATATGATGAAATAGAAAGGAGGCGGCGTTTACCTTAGTATCCGGTTCGAAGACGCATTGGAGGAAGAATAGCTCCTTTGAGTTGACCTTGCTGTTGTTTGGTCTTCCAAAAACTGTGTTTTGCAGGATGCGGATAAAGTACCGGATAGTTGGGTTATGTATATGGGAAAGAAGGAGCTCTTCCCAAATGTAGGCATCTATACCGGAAATTTTCTTGAAAAGGTCGAAAACGTCAACTGTGTTCCAGTTTGAGTTTGGAGGGATTCTGGGGTGTACCTGACCTTCTATGGGAAATTGTAGCATGGTACTCAATTGGTTTTGGGTTAAGGAGTACTCGGTGTTAAACATACGGAACGTTGCGGTACCGGTTAAAAATTCGTCTTCACCGGCGGGAGTGGTGTAGTCGTATGAACTTAAGAATTCTAAGGTTAGGGATGGGTAGGTGGGTTGATTATGAGTGCAAAGGAAGGTTAAGTCGGCTAGGCGGAGCATCCATTCGATACCTTGGAGTAATCCTAATTGTTGTAAACAAGTTAAATCGGGATACCTGGTGGGAACGACGCCTCGCTGTTGGAAACGCTCGAATTGCTCCCTTTGATAATTTTCATCTTCGGATCGGAAGATGATATTTCCAAAATTCTGATTTCCTGCCATTGTGATGAATGAATTTTGAAGGAGTGATTTGGAAAGAAAAGAAATGTATTCGATAGGAGAGAATGGTTTGTGGTGAATGAAGGAAGGTTTGGTGGGTATTTATAGGAAAAGAATTTGGAAGTTGGAAAGGAGGTGGTTGAAAAGTGAATGAATGTGGGTAAATGTGAATAAATGGGGAAGGTAAAAAGTTGAAGGGGTGTAACGTTCGTCTCCAACGGCTCCTTAACGTTCACCTAGTCTGAAGGGCGTTACGCTCGTTACAGGGGTGTGACGGTCGTAACAGGCTCTTAGCGTGACGCCCGTGACAGAATGTGTGACGCTCGTCACACTGTCTGTTTGGCTAATGTTCAGCTAGCGTCCTTCAGGTAAGTTATTATATATTATATTTTTTTTTGGTTGTTTGCTACTGATTGATTTATTCTGCAATTTAATTTCTCCTGCATGCTTATTCTACTTTGTATAATAATAAGTCATAGGTAGCAACAGTAGAGAACATAATAGCTATTGCATAATAAAATTAAATAAATAGCTTTAATAAAATGATCATAATGTAATATTGGAAAGAAGAACAAAAGAAATGCGAAAAGGAAACAAATGCGAACATGAATTCAAATAACATTAATGAATAATCTAGCTTAAAACTAAATAACTAAGAAAAATAAATAAATACTATCCATCTGCACGATCTCTGGCCGGAGGAGCAAAAGAGTTAACACGATGTAGCAACTCGTGAAACTGATCTGTCATACTGCTCATGTACCCTAGAACTTCGTGTCTCATGTCAGTAAATTCTTCTCTGAGGGCGTCTTGTTCTGACATCAAAGCTTCAATGGCGGTGTTATAATCAGTTCCGGGCATATGATGCCGGAGGTCGGATACTGCTGATTCTTCGGTCTGAACAGGCTGAGGAGGAGGGTCAATATCATAATAGCCAGATGGTGTCTGAGGGTCAGATTCAGCATAAGGGATCTGGTCATCATAAGTCTCATAGTCATCACAAATCTCATAGTCCTGGATGGATTCAGTGGATCTAGCAGGAGAGGGGGTTTCGTTCAGGTTGTAGAGCCAGTTATTGCGGTTATGAACACTAGTCCTAGGATCGGGCATGGTGAATAGGCAAAGAACTTGGTTATCAATAATAAGCTCAAACTCGTCAGACCCTAGGTTTGCTATAAACATAGTGTTGAAGAGGAAGGGTATACTCATAGTAGTAATGCCACAAAAAGGGCTTAGGTCAAGCATAGGCTGACGTAATCCAATAGCATTACCTATCATAGTTATCAAACCGCCTATTCGGATTGGTGCTCGCTCATCTTGGATAAGGTGGTCCAAATTAGCTAACATAAAAGTGGCACCGTTTACTGGACGGTTCTGGGAAGCACAAAATATGATGAAGAGTTTATCACGTGAAACTGAAGTACTGTTTGGCTTCTTCCCAAATAAAGTGTGGGTCAGGATCTTATGGAAATAGCGAAAGGTCGGGTTGTGTATGTTTCCAGAGAGAAACTCATGTTCCTCGGGCTCGTCATTTCCAGTCAACTTACCCCAAAAGTGTTCAAGTTCTCTATATTCAAAAAGTTCTTCCTGGCTTACTGTGAATGTGTCAAAGGAGGTAGGAAACCCAAAAGGTTGGTAAAGTCTCTAATATTAAATTGGTACTCCATGTTGAACATTCTGAACTGGATAAAACCTCTGCTAATTCCTTTTCCATGGCTGGGTAGATAGATTAATGAGCTAAGGAATTCTAGTGTGAGTCTCCGGTAGGTGGTGAAATGTCTTAGGATAGGGGATGTCTCCCATCCTATCTGATTCAGCAAATACAGGACACTTTGTCTCAGTCCAAGGGCAGTCATAGCCCAATCATCAGCATAAAAACTAGGTAGCATCTCTCTAGTGGCTAGTTCTTCAAACTTTTGTTTCTGAGCCATCCCTCTGAATTTGATACCCATACGATCAATATGTCCCATCTGGTTAGTGTTAGCTAGAGAAAAGAAAACATGAGTTTTAGTCAGGATTTGGCCAAATGCCGAAAGAAGAAAAAAAAGTTTTTAATAAATTAAAATGAATTAGGAATGAATACTAAACAGAAATTAAAAGAATAATTAAGGAAGAAGTAGGAAGATAATAATAATAATATAAGGAAATAATAAAATAATTATGGGTTGTCTCCCACTAAGCGCTTTGTTTAAATGTCGCAAGCTCGACAAAGAAACTGTTAAATATAATCTATTAATCCTGGAGGCATTTCGTCTAAGTGTAGGATTTGCGAATCTCCATTGGTTTCCGCATAGTGATAGTGTTTTAGGCGTTGCCCGTTTACGGTGAACGGTTCTGTGGATTTGCCTTTAATTTCTATCGCTCCACTGGGAAAGATGTTAGTGATATGAAAAGGACCTGACCATCTGGATCGTAGTTTTCCCGGGAATAACTTTAGTCTAGAGTTAAATAAAAGGACTGCGTCGCCTTGCTTGAAGATTTTCCTTGATATACGCTTGTCATGCCATTGTTTTGTTCTTTCTTTATAGATTCTGGCATTTTCATAGGCGTCTCTTCTGAGTTCCTCTAATTCGTTTATGTCAAGGATTCTCTTTTCACCGGCGGCTTTATAGTTTAGATTCAGATTTCTAATAGCCCAATAGGCTTTATGTTCTAATTCTACGGGGAGGTGGCAGGATTTTCCATATATGAGCTTAAATGGGGTCGTCCCTATGGGGGTTTTATAAGCAGTTCGGTATGCCCACAAAGCTTCTGGTAATTTCAATGACCAATCTTTCCTTGAAGTGGCGACTGTTTTTTCTAGTATTTGCTTGATTTCTCTGTTAGATACTTCCACTTGTCCACTGGTCTGAGGGTGGTAAGGTGTCGATATCCTATGTCTCACGCCATATTTAAACAATAATTTTTCGAGTACCTTGGATATAAAGTGCGATCCACCATCACTGACTACTATTCTTGGGATGCCAAATCTCGGAAATATTATATTCTTAAAGAGTCTAGTTACTACTCGGGTGTCATTTGTTGGAGAAGCTATAGCTTCGATCCATTTTGATACGTAGTCAACTGCCACGAGTATGTATTTGTTACCGAAAGAGGGTGGAAAAGGTCCCATGAAGTCTATTCCCCACACGTCGAAGATCTCTACTTCCAAAATACCTTTTTGTGGCATCTCGTCACGTCTAGATATGTTTCCTGTGCGTTGACATCTGTCACATTCCTTAATAGCCGCATGTACGTCCTTCCATATAGTTGGCCAATAAAAGCCGGCTTGTAGGATTTTAGAGCAGGTCTTGGATGTACTTGTGTGTCCACCATAAGGAGCGGAGTGGCAGTGTTGGATTATATTTTCCACCTCTTCTTCGGGTATACATCGACGGAAAATACCATCGGGGGCCCTTTTGAAAAGTAAGGGATCATCCCAGTAATAGTGTTTTATATCGTAGAAGAATCGTTTCTTCTGCTGGTAGGATAAAGTAGGTGGAACTATTCCGGCAGCTAAATAATTGACGAGATCAGCGTACCATGGTGTGACAGATATAGCTAAGGTGGTTTCTACTTGTTTGTCGGAGTTGTTATCTTCCAAAGTAGCTATAAGTTTATCGTACGAGAAATCATCGTTAATTGAGGTTCTTTCCGGTTCAAGGTTCTCAAGTCTAGAGAGGTGGTCTGCTACTACGTTTTCAGTTCCTTTCTTGTCTTTGATTTCTAAATCGAACTCTTGTAGCAACAAGATCCATCTTAGGAGTCTAGGTTTAGCATCCTTTTTGTTAAAAGGTACTTGATAGCAGCGTGATCAGTGTAAACTATTATTTTGGCTCCGACCAAGTAGGAACGAAATTTATCTAGCGCAAATACAACTGCTAGGAGTTCTTTCTCGGTAGTGGCGTAATTCATTTGCGCTTCATCTAGGGTTCTACTTGCGTAATATATAACGTGAAGCTTTTTATCCTTTCGTTGTCCTAAAACAGCACCTACAGCATAATCGCTGGCATCACACATTATTTCGAATGGTTCATTCCAGTCGGGTGTCTGCATTATGGGTGCGGAGATCAATGCTTGCTTAAGCGCTTGAAATGCTTTTAAACAGTTATCGTCGAATATGAAATCAGCATCTTTCATCAATAGTCCGGTTAAAGGTTTAGTTATCTTAGAGAAGTCTTTGATGAATCGTCGGTAAAAACCGGCGTGTCCTAAGAAGCTTCGTACTTCTCTCACGGTTCTTGGGGGTTGAAGGTTTTCGATTACCTCTATTTTGGCTTTGTCTACTTCAATTCCTCTGTTCGAGATGATGTGTCCTAAAACAATTCCTTCTTGTACCATAAAATGGCACTTCTCCCAGTTAAGTACTAAGTTTACTTTTACACATCGCTCAAGAACTCTTTCTAGGTTTTCAAGGCATTCTTCAAAACTTTGTCCGTATACGGAAAAGTCATCCATAAATACTTCCATGATGTTTTCGAGAAAGTCGGCGAAAATTGCCATCATGCATCTTTGAAAGGTTGCGGGAGCATTACACAGGCCAAACGGCATTCGTCTATAAGCGAAGGTACCAAAAGGGCACGTAAACGTTGTCTTTTCTTGGTCATCAGGGTGAATTGGTATTTGAAAGAAGCCTGAATAACCGTCTAGATAACAGAAATGTGAATGTTTTGCTAATCGTTCTAACATCTGGTCAATGAATGGTAAAGGGAAATGATCTTTTCGGGTTGCTTTGTTTAGTTTCCTATAGTCAATGCACATTCTCCATCCCGATTCGATTCGTTTAGTTATAGTTTCCCCTTTTTCGTTTTCAATAACGGTTATGCCTCCTTTCTTTGGTACTACGTGTACAGGACTAACCCATTTGCTATCAGATATAGGATATATAATACCTGCTTCTAATAACTTGGTTATTTCCTTCTTTACTACCTCACTCAGGATCGGATTTAGTCTCCTCTGGTGTTCCCTAGAGGTTTTACAGTCTTCTTCTAGCATGATGCGGTGCATACAAATAGAAGGACTTATTCCTTTAAGATCGGTGATGTGGTAACCTAGTGCGGTTGGATACTTTCTTAAGATATGTAGGAGTTTTTCTGTTTCGAGTCTTCCTAGGTCTGCATTAACTATCACAGGTCGTTCAAGTTCTAAGTCTAGGAATTCATATCTCAGATTTTTGGGAAGTGTTTTCAGGTCAAGGGTTTGTTTGTTAAGACATTGCGTCGGGTCCGGTGTTATCGCTAAACATTGGTTAGATTTGTCTTTTAAAAGATAGTCTGATGATTTGTCTTCTCCTAGCTCTGCTTCTTTTATGCATTCATCGATGATATCCATGAAGTAACATGTATCTTCTATTGCAGGTGCTTTCAAGAATTGGGAAAGAATGAACTCAATTTTCTCTTCACCTACTTCGAAGGTGAGTCGCCCTCGTTTTACGTCTATGATTGCACCAGCAGTTGCTAAAAACGGTCTTCCCAGTATAATGGGTGTAATATCATCTTCTCTAATGTCCATAATTGTAAAATCAGTTGGAATGTAGAATTGACATATGCGTACGGGAACGTTTTCAAGAATTCCTACAGGATATTTGATGGAACGATCTGCTAGTTGCACAGACATTTTGGTTGGTCTTAATTCTCCCATTTCCAGTTTCTTACATATGGATAAAGGCATAACGCTAATTCCGGCTCCTAAATCGCATAAGGCTTTGTCGATGACAAATTTTCCTATGTGACAGGGTATAGAGAAACTACCCGGATCCTTGAGTTTAGGAGGCATGTTTTGGATTATAGCGCTACATTCGGCAGGGAGTGTAACGGTTTCGCTATCTTCAAGTTTCCTCTTATTAGAAAGAATTTCTTTTAAGAATTTAGCATAGGATGGCATCTGCGTAATAGCTTCGGTGAACGGAATTGTAACGTTTAATTGTTTAAGGAGATCAACAAATTTTCTAAATTGGCCCGCATCTTTGGTTTTAACAAGCCTTTGAGGGTAAGGGATAGGTGGTTTGTAAGGTGGTGGAGGTACATAAGGTTCCTTCTTTTCTAGGGTTTCCTTATTACTCTCTTCCTTTTCCTTAGGTTCACTTTCCTCAGTTGATTTCTTAGGGTTTTGGTTTTCTATCCTTGGATCAGACGGTCCTTCCACTTCCGTTCCACTTCTTAATATAATTGCATGAGCGTGGCTTCTCGGATTAGGTTGGGGCTGTCCAGGGAATGTACCAGTTGGGGCAGCAGTAGGTGCTTGTTGTTGAGCTACTTGTGATATTTGTGTTTCCAGCATTTTGTTATGGGTAGCCAGGGCATCTACTTTGCTTGCTAGTTGTTTAAGTTGTTCGCCAGTGTGTACATTCTGGTTTAAGAAATCTTTATTGGTTTGTTGTTGGGAAGCTATAAAGTTTTCCATCATGATTTCCAAGTTGGATTTCCTAGGGGCGTTATTGTTAGGCATGGATGGGTTCGGTTTCTGATATCCCGGAGGTATAGCTGGGGCTTGATTTGGAGACTGTCCAGGTGCGTACAAAGCATTATTACTCTTATATGAAAAGTTTGGATGGTTCTTCCAATTTGAGTTATAGGTATTCGAGTAGGGGCTTCCTTGAGCATAGTTTACTTGCTCTGCTTGGATTCCTGTCAAGAGTTGACAATCCGTAGGAGTGTGACCTTGGATTCCACAGACCTCGCAATTCTGAGTTATAGCAACCACGGCGGTAGGAGGTGATACATTTAAACTTTCAATTTTCTGGACCAAAGCATCCACTTTTGCATTAACGTGATCAAAGTTACTTATCTCGTACATGCCAGTTTTCGTTTGAGGTTTTTCCACCATTGTTCGTTCGGTTCCCCACTGATAGTGGTTTTGGGCCATGCTTTCGATAAGCTGGTAAGCATCAGCATAAGGTTTGTTCATTAGTGCACCACCTGCAGCGGCGTCTATTGTTAACCTTGTGTTGTACAAGAGACCATTATAAAATGTGTGAATTACTAACCAGTCTTCCAAACCATGGTGTGGGCAAAGTCTCATTATGTCTTTGTATCTTTCCCATGCTTCGAAAAGAGACTCGTTGTCTTTCTGTTTAAATCCGTTTATCTGGGCTCTTAACATAGCTGTTTTGCTTGGCGGAAAGTATCGGGCAAGAAAAACTTTCTTCAACTCGTTCCATGTGGTGACAGAGTTTGAAGGGAGAGATTGAAGCCATCTTCTAGCGCTATCTCTTAATGAGAAAGGAAAAAGACGAAGTCGAATTGCCTCCGAAGTGACACCATTAGCTTTAACAGTATCAGCGTATTGGACAAATACAGATAAATGAAGGTTTGGATCCTCGGTATGATTTCCAGAGAATTGGTTCTGTTGCACAGCCTGCAACAGCGAAGGTTTAAGTTCGAAGTTGTTTGCTTCGATTGCGGGCGGAGCAATACTTGAATGCGGCTCATCTTGCGATGGAGCGGCGTAATCTCTAAGAGCACGAGCTGGTTCTGCCATCTCGGTTATCGAAGGAAAAAGGTTTTTGAAATCAGGAAGTTCTACAGGAGGCAGATTGTTTTCAGCACGATATTCCCGAATTCGTCGTAGGACTCGGAGATATAGTTCGATATCGTTGATTCGTAAATAGAGCGGTTCGCCTTGTGAGCGAGTGCGTGGCATACAAATCAACGAAAGAAAGAATAGAAGAAAAAGAAACCTTAGTCTCTACAGCGTAACGGAAGAGTTACGATATCGATTAAATAAAAGTCCCCGGCAACGGCGCCAAAAACTTCGATCGCTCGACTTTATGAGTCGAATTGGGGTACAAACTGCAAGTGCACAGTTCTATCGCGTAGTTTTAAAAGATATCGATCCCACAGGGACTTATGAATCGATATACCGTTATCTAAGGTTACTTCGTAAAGCTAAGGTGAATAATGTTTGATTGTTTGGGGGAAAGCTAAAAACTAAACTAAGATCTAGATTAAATATTAATAAAGCGGATATCGGTATGTAGTTCGTCGTAATTAGGGAATCAATCCTTTGTCGGTCTCTTGGTTTTAAAATAAATATTTTCAGTTGACTTTATTGATTAAAAGTTTTATCTCAAACTCTCGCTCTGTTGAATAAACCATGATTTTATGTTAATGTAGCTGTCACTTATAATTAAGTCAAAAAACCATTTTTTGAAAGCAATACAGTCCATAGAAACTCTTTTCAAGAAAACACTGACCGTTTAAACACCCTTATCTCAAACTCTCGCTCTGTTGACTTAGGTTATATAATTAAATTCGAATGCTTAACTCTCGTCCTCACATTCAATCTTTAAAAATACTTTTTGGAAAAGATCGGAATTTAATTAACTCTAAAACTTGCTCTCGCCCTGATCTAGAATTAATGTCTAATTTACACTGTCCAGTTAAAACCTCAAACTCTCGCTCTATTGATTTTAACTTCTTTATGTCTTTTACTTTCGTAAAAACCTTTGTTATTAAACCTGTAAATTGAGACCGTAAAAAGAGTGATTTTAATTTTAAACTTAATTTAACCGACTTAGTCTTGATTCCTTATTCCGCTTACTTTACATACCGATATCTAAGCGAATTAGCCAGACATGCTAAACAAACTAAAATACTTATCATGCATAAACAGACTCATCCCAGGCAGATAATATAAATAAATAATAAAACAAAGCATTAAATAATAATTAAAGAACCTGAATGAGTTAAACAATAGTCTTGAACACTCCACCACAAGCCGGTAGGATTTTTTCTTGGATTCTTCAATTAAACAACAAATTAAAACGAAGGAAATAAAACTAGATTCTAACGTAAGGTTAGATCCGGTAAAAAGGTGCACAATAGTTTCCGGTGTAGAAACTATTGTGCGAAAAGAATTAACTAAATGCTAAAAAGGAAAAAGGAAAATAGAAATTGCAAGGGAGATAGTGTAGAACTCGTAAAAATAATAAAAAACAATACTGCTTAAGTTGCTGGAAAAGAAAATGTGCAAAAGCGAAAACGGCAAAGGAAAAAATGTGGAAAAGCTTCGGAACCCTTTTTGGTTTTGCAAGTGGCTATTTATATATGCTTGAGTAACCGCTTCCGCTGCCAAAAAGGTCTTCAACGTGCATAAAAGCATGGCGTGGATATAGGGCTCAACACTCCCTCAACGCTCAACGTCTCTGAGGCGTTCCTTGCGCCAAAAATGTAGGGGAATGGTGTGACGTTCGTCACACCATGTGTGACGTCCGTCACAGGAGTGTGCAAGGCGTGACGCTCGTCACGCCCTCTGTGACGTCCGTCACATGCACGGCACCTGCGTTTTGTGCTTTGGGCTGGGCTTTGACATTTGGTTCATTTTCTCTCTTTTTTGCACTCCTTTTCTTCCATTTTTACTTGTGCTTCAAAATAAGCCACCTGAGACAAATAGGAAGAAAATACCGCGTAATATCTAATAAAATGAAGTGAACTGAAATAAATAATAATAAAATTTAATTGAATTAAGTCCTAAAATATGATATAATTTCGTGTTATCACATATCTCTGCGATCGACGATGAAAAGGGGGATAGTGATTGCGACATCGATAACTGGGTGCGTCCGAGGATCCCGGGTGAAGTCATCAACAATTGGTCTTCTGAGGAGATTGTCCAAGTCACTTTTCTGGAGGAGTAATTTTCTTTGTTTATTCATGCATGTCCAAGTCTTACGTTCCGCCCAGGGCGTAATGACTCATTGTAGGGCTCATCTATGTGGATACTTGCATTTTTTATCATAAATAAAGGACGTCTTTTTGCATTCAAATATTTCGTTCACTGTCTTTCTATTTTTGCAGTTTTCAAAAATCAAAAAATATTTGGCAATGTTTTGTTTAGTTTTCACTTCTTGTTCACACTCATAAGCACATACCATCGCTCATGCAGATGCACATCACCAGATCCTATTGATAACGGTTCTGCTATATATGGCTCGCTTCGACTTTGAAAATCCAATCTTTCAAGCTGAAGAAGAGGGTGATGAAGACTGTGAACTCCTGGAAGAACTTACCAGGTTATTAAAACAGGAGGAAAGGGTCATTCAACCGCATCAAGAGTCTACTGAAGTGATTAATCTCGGCACCGAGGACGCCAAGAGAGAAATCAAGATAGGGGTTGCTTTGAAAGATAATGTGAAGAAATGGCTGATTGAATTGCTGCAAGAATATGTTGACATCTTCGCTTGGTCTTATCAGGACATGCCAGGGCTTGACACAGATATTGTGGTAAACCGTTTGCCTCTCAAAGAAAGTTGTCCTCTGGTCAAGCAGAAGCTCAGAAGAACAAGACCAGAGATGGCCGTCAAGATAAAGGAAGAAGTGCAAAAACAGTTGGATGCAGGGTTTCTAGCAGTCACAAATTACCCGCCATGGATTTCAAATATCGTTCCAGTACCTAAGAAGGATGGAAAGGTACAGATGTGTGTCGACTACCGGGATCTGAACAGAGCTAGCCCTAAAGATGATTTCCCATTACCTCACATCGACGTTTTGGTGGATAACACAGCTCAGTTCTCGGTATTCTCCTTCATGGATGGCTTTTCTAGCTATAATCAAATTAAGATGGCACCAAAAGACATGGAAAGGACAACATTCATAACCCCATGGGGCACCTTCTGCTACAAGGTGATGTCGTTTGGTCTGAAAAATGCCAGAGCAACATATCAACGAGCGATGGTGACTCTGTTCCATGATATGATTCATTATGAAATCGAGGTTTATGTTGATGATATGATTGCCAAATCTCAGACAGAAGAAGAACATTTGGTGAATCTGCAAAAACTGTTTGAGCGTTTGAGGAAATTCAAGCTGAGGCTTAATCCGAACAAGTGTACTTTTGGGGTGAGATCTGGGAAACTGCTGAGTTTTATTGTTAGTGAAAAAGGGATTGAGGTGGATCCGGCCAAAGTGAAAGCGATACAGGAAATGCCTGAGCCAAGAACAGAGAAACAAGTATGTGGTTTCTTAGGGAGGTTGAACTACATTGCAAGGTTCATCTCTCACCTAACAGCCACGTATGAGCCAATATTCAAGTTGTTGAGGAAAGATCAGGCTATCAGGTGGAATGAAGATTGTCAAAAGGCTTTCGAGAAAATAAAAGAGTATTTGCAGAATCTTCCTATCCTTGTGCCTCCGGTCCCAGGGAGACCGCTGATTATGTATTTGACAGTACTAGACAATTCCATGGGTTGTGTTCTCGGTCAACACGACGAGACAGGTAGGAAAGAGCATGTCATCTACTACCTGAGTAAGAAATTCACAGATTGCGAGTCGAGATACTCGATGCTTGAAAAGACATGTTGTGCACTTGCATGGGCTGCTAAGCGTTTGAGACAATACATGCTATCTCACACAACCTTATTGATCTCCAAGATGGATCCAGTCAAGTATATATTTGAGAAGCCAGCTCTCACCGGAAGGGTTGCTCATTGGCAAATGGTACTGACAGAGTACGACATCCAGTATACATCCCAGAAAGCCATCAAAGGGAGTATTCTGTCAGACTATCTTGCTCAGCAGCCGATTGATGATTATGAGCCGATGAAGTTTGACTTTCCAGATGAAGACATCATGTTCCTCAAGATGAAAGACTGTGAAGAGCCAGTTATTGAGAAGGGACCTGATCCAGACGAAAAGTGGACTTTGTTGTTTGATGGGGCTGTCAATGCCAGAGGAAGTGGAATTGGCGTTGTCATTACTACTCCGAAAGGTGCCCACATGCCTTTCACCGCTCGTCTGACTTTTGAGTGCACAAATAATGAAGCTGAGTATGAAGCCTGTATCTTGGGTATTGAGCAAGCCATTGATTTGAGAATCAAGACTCTGGACATCTTCGGAGATTCAACTCTAGTGATCAATCAAGTGAATAGTGATTGGAACACCCTTCATCCCAATCTGGTCCCTTACAGAGATTACACGAGAAGACTATTGACTTTCTTCACAACAGTAAAGTTGTATCACATACCTCGTGATGAGAACCAGATGGCAGATGCTCTTGCCACTCTATCCTCCATGATCAACGTGATTCGGTGGAACCACGCTCCCAGGAATGATGTGATGCGCCTCGACAGGGCCGCGTATGTGTTTGCTGCTAAACTGGTAGTTGACAACAAGCCCTAATATCACGACATCAAGCGCTTTCTGAAGAATCAAGAGTACCCTGCAGGGGCATCCAACAATGATAGAAAGACTTTGAGGAGATTGGCAGGCAGTTTCTTCTTGAACAAAGATGATGTGCTGTATAAGAGGAATTTCGACATGGTTTTGCTCAGATGCGTGGATAGACACGAAGCAGACATGTTAATGCAGGAAGTTCATGAAGGCTCCTTCGGTACTCATGCCGGCGGACACGCAATGGCTAAGAAATTGTTGAGAGCGGGTTATTACTGGATGACCATGGAATCTGATTGTTTCAAATATGCTTGGAAGTGTCATAAATGCCAGATTTATGCTGATAAGGTACATGTGCCACCAAATCCTTTGAATGTGATGTCTTCGCCGTGGCCTTTTGCTATGTGGGGCATCGATATGATTGGAAAGATTGATCCAACCGCCTCCAATGGGCATCGCTTCATCCTTGTTGCCATCGACTATTTCACCAAGTGGGTCGAAGCAGCGTCGTTTGCGAATGTCACCAGACATGCGGTTGCCCGATTCATTAAGAAAGAAATCATTTGTCGCTATGGGATTCCCGAAAGAATCATTACTGATAATGGTTCTAATCTCAACAACAAAATGATGAAGGAGTTATACCAGAACTTCAACATTCAACATCACAATTATTCCCCTTACCGCCCTAAGATGAACGGTGTTGTTGAGGCGGCAAATAAGAACATAAAGAAGATTGTGCAGAAGATGGTCGTCACGTACAGAGATTGGCATGAGATGCTACCCTTCGCCTTGCATGGCTACCGTACTTCAGTACGTACGTCGATCGGGGCAACCCCTTACTCCCTGGTGTATGGTATGGAAGCAGTCCTACCTGTTGAAGTGGAGATTCCTTCTCTAAGAGTCCTGTTGGATGTCAAGTTAGACGAAGCTGAATGGATTCGGACAAGGTTCAATGAGTTGAGTCTTATCGAAGAGAAGCGAATGACAGCCATTTGTCATGGGCAGTTGTATCAGAGTCGGATGAAGAGAGCCTTTGATCAGAAAGTGCGTCCTCGATGCTTCCAGGTCGGAGATTTGGTGTTGAAAAGGATCCTTCCTCCTCAGACAGATCACAGGGGCAAGTGGACTCCTAACTATGATGGACCGTATATTGTCACCAAGGTTTTTGATGGTGGGGCCTTAATGCTTGCAACTATGGATGGTGAAAACTTCACTTCCCCTGTGAACTCAGACGCAGTTAAAAAATATTTCGCATAAAATAGACCCGCTGGACAGTAAAAAGAATAGTCCAGAAAAAAATGGGCATCCCGACGAACCAAGAAAATGAAAAGGTTCGGGCAAAAATTAGGGATTAAAAATGAAAAGATCGTACACCCGGTAAGTTGAAAACCTGAAAAGGCAACTTAGGCAAAAATGGGTATCCTGGTGGATTGAAAACCCGAAAAGGGCGATCCAGGCAAAAGTTAGGGATTAAACGAATGACTGCGTTCTGAGTAGTTCTGAATCTCATCTCGTGTCAATGACTGGAAACTTTTGAAGGATAGGAAACAGTCCAATCACTCTTTTCAGAAAGCTAATCATTTGGAGGATCTTGAAGACGAGCAAGTCATAGCAGAATTGGAACCCAATAGAAATCCATTTCACATTGCCATTAGATTAACTTCTGTTTTTATCTTTTGTGCGATTACCTCTTTCCAGGGATTGCTTCCTGATGTAAATGCCTATTCAGAGGCCATTCAATCAATAAAATCATGTTATTCAGTATATCTCTGTTTTCATTTTCATTTTACTGTTTTGTTTGCAAAAATGACGTCCGAATTTTTGATAAACATTGCATCATGAAACATAAGAGCTTTATAGGTACATGCTTAATAAACATTTAAAATTGCTGTAAATGTTAAGTGCTTTAGATCGTCTATTCAGAACAGGTACCTTCGGGGCATTTCCTTAAGGTTCCCAGCCGATGATCGCAAATGTTTTTCCCCAACATTCGAAGTTGGTATCTTATCCCTGCAGAGCTGATCAGAGCATTGGATTCTTTGATCCCCAGCAGGCTCTCACTGTTGTACCTCCCCCAAGCGGTTGTTTCATAATATACACTCCCCAGTAGAGTTGACAGTGCCAGACTATATATCCCCAGCGGAGTTGATAGTGCGAGACTGTATCTTCCCAGCAGAAGCGGCTGCTCCTCAGGGTTCGATGCCAAATCGATGATCTCGACGCCAGATCCATGGTCTCTTTCGTTGAAGCAGAATCTCGGTACCGTATCGGTGTTTGCTTCCCCTGCTGAGTCGTCTCTCTCGCAGATTATGGTTGCCAGAACCACTATCGTTTTCCCCAACAGCAGGTTTTCAGTGTCGTTCTCTCCCCAGTCAGAGTCTCGGTATTTCGTCATTGCTAGAACACCGTGTGGCGGGTCATTTCCCCATAGAGTTCTTTGTGCGGTGCATCTCCAACAGTCGTTCCAGGGTCCAGAAGATGGTGATCATTTCCTCAGCAGAATTCCTTGCCTCGGCTTGGCATTCTACCCAGCATTTCGCATCCCTGCATGTAGAATCATATTGCATTGCATCCTCCCAAATCGCGTAGCATTTCCATTTTCATGGAGCATTACGCCATTGAAAAATTCAAACATACGCATGTAAGCATAAAACATTCTCGGTATCCCCGGTGATAAGCCAGAAGTTGTTTCCAGTACTCAGACTGAAGATTGTTCATGACTTACCTTTATTATCCCCAGCAAGTGTCATTGGCCCATGCGCCGCCTCTATTATCTTTCCCTATTTCTGCCGATGCTGGCAGGCATGAAAATTTCCGGTATCCAGACCGAAGTGGCATTCAGGCCAATTTTCTGATGTTCAGATCGAAGAAGTTTCCGACGTTCAGGTCGATGTAACTTGTGGCATTCAGGCCAATTTTCCGATATTCAGATCGAAGTGGCATTCAGGCCAGTTTCCGGTATTCAGACCGAAGTGGCATTCAGGCCAATTTTCCGATATTCAGATCGAAATGGCATTCAGGCCAGTTTTCCGATGTTCAGATCGAAGAAGTTTCCGACGTTCAGGTCGATGCAACTTGTGGCATTCAAGCCAGTTTCCGGTATTCAGACCGAAGTGGCATTCAGGCCAATTTTTCGATATTCAGATCGAAATGGCATTCAGCCCAATTTTTCGATGTTCAGATCGAAGAAGTTTCCGACATTCAGGTCGACGCAACTTGTGGCATTCAGGCCAGCCTCTCGGTGTTCAGACCGATATTAATAATCTCATATCTTCTGATGTTCAGATCGAAGTCATTTCCAGTATTCAGACTGATGAGCGGTATTCAGGCCATGGTTATTTCTGTGTTACCATTTATTTTGGGTATCCAGGTTAACATTCTTTTTCGGTATTCAGACTGACTCTTACCACACCAGACGAATTCTTCTTTCAAGATCACCTCTTTGCCGATTCTGACAGGCATTGTTACTTCACTTCACTTCAGTGCAAAATTTCGGGCTTTTATTGTATTCAATCCCTTGATACCTCGAAAGTGCGAAAACCGCTGCTATCTTCTTTTCGGGTCTCCAGTTGATTGAATAAAGGCAGCTGTAATACCTCAAAATTTGCCCCCCTCATTCATGCATTCATTTTTAGGTCATTTAATATTTCATATTGCATTTCATCATGTCAATCGAAATTAGATCCAAGAAGCTTGAATATCATCCAAGACACTTTGTGGGTCCTATCCGGGTGATCAGTCAACACAAGGGAATGGCTTGAGATACTTCCAACATGTTCAAATGAGGTTTATTCATCAGTCAAAACGTTAATCTTGAAGGAGCAAAAGTTTGTTCATGAGCTGTCATGCTCGCTAGGCGAGCAGAATGGGTCGCCTAGCGAGTCCCAAGAAAAGCCACCAGAATCACCTACGCTCAGAGGAATTTCTTGAACTGTCATGCTCGCTAGGCGAAGCCCACGCGTTTTGAAAAAAAAAATGAAAAAAAAAAGTAAATAAAATAAAATAAATAAATAAATAAAATATAACAGAGAAATCTTGGACTTGGACCTCTCTCTTTTGAGCCCACAAAGTCACAAAATTCAGGTTATAAATTCTAGACTTCCATCTCCCAAGAAAACCCTAGGAAAAAGATAGTGAGAGAAGAGCTAACAGAGTTCAGAGCAACCTCCAGAGACTGAAGGGAACTCATCTGCAAAGAACCAATTCCCTCTCATATAAACCCTCAGATTGCTTTGCAAACCCAGCCGGGCAATTCAATTTCATTCGATCTCTCCAATCAGGTTTGCCCTATTTCCACTACTTTATACTTTCAACCTGAAATTTTTGATACCCTTTTGATGCATGTGTCTGACAAGAGGTTTAGACCTCCTACACTTGGTTGCTTTTTGTGAGCTCTTTTTGTGAATTTTAATGGCATGATTCATGTGGTTACATTTTGATTTGGGGCAACTCTTGATTGCACCCCATATTGTTTCTCTAACCTGTTTGTTGAGTTTTTGTGAGGGCTCACATGACTCCTGAAAGGATAGCTTGCTTGGCATTCCACTTTATTTGTGGGATACCATTTGGAGGTTTATTTCGATTACCTGTATTGACTTGCTTTCTTTGATGGTGCCAGCTTGAGAGATCTCTGGGTTTCTTATTACTTTAGTTGTTGTTACTCCGGATCTTTATCCGTGTGGTAGATCTCTTGATCATTTATCTTTCCCGCATTTTACCGCTTTCTTAGCTGGAAGACCTCAATAGGAGGCAATGTTTTCTTTTGTTTGTTTACTTTTGTGCCCAAAGACCTCCAAGAAGAGGCATCAGTGCTAAAGACCTCCCTGAAGAGGCAATTGACGGATAAAAGGGATTAGTAATCAATCCCCCGTTATTCAGTGTGTCATTCTTTATGCTCGCACTACGTGTCGATGCTTCAGAACAAAAGCCCAAGATCTTTTGTCCGGTCAGTCAGTGGAGAGGGGTCCACCTTTCTGAATCCCCATTTTTTGTCATGAGCTCACCCTGGCCAGGGCTAAGAGCTATGGGGTCTTATCCTCATTACCCTTTTGATCTGCTCACCCTTACGTTCAATGTCAGTGGTTAAGAGCCCATTTGATTATCTTTTTCATGACTTGTTTGTCGAGGTTGATATGACCCCTCTTGACTAAAGCCCTGCCCATGTATGTTTGAGCCCCCTCGTTGGTGCGTTTACTTTATGCATATTTGTTTTGTATGGTGTGATCGTCTCCCCATAGGATTGTTAGGCTTCGTATAGTCTCCCGTTTGCATGTCAATTAAGGTAGCATTGTTCCTTCGTCTAGGACTTCCTTTTTTGCACGAGCATTCCTAAAACACAAACAAACTCATTGATGTTTCTTCTCCTAAGAACACGTTAACTCCTTCTACTACAAACGAGTAAGTCTCCAAAGGTCGAGCATCCGGTAGATTGCGTAGTAACGTCGTTCATCTAAAAAACACAACCCTTAACCCGTAGGTAGCCGAACTACGGCTTGCTCTGATTCTCATTCCAGATGAGATACGTAGGCATAAGACGCGATGTCTTAGCGAGCACACTCCTCTTTAACCCCATAGGTAGCCGAGCTACGAAGACTCTGATTCTCATATTCAGATGAGATACGTATGCAGTGGATGCGACATCCGTGCGAGTCATTTTCTTTTGACCCCCCTTTTAGTAAATAGTACACTAGATAAACCCACACCCTCTAGACAAGAACAACAAGAGTGGATCCCGTAGAGTAATACGGATGCGCAGGGGTGCTAATACCTTCCCTTCGCATAATCGGCTCCCGAACCCGAGATTTGGTTGCGAGACCTTGTCTTTTCCTTTCCTTTTTCCAGGTTTACTTCGAGCGTTTCCTTTCCCTCCTTTGGGATAAATAACGCGCGGTGGTGACTCTTCTGTCAATTCTTTCTCGCCGGTTGTTTTTTCACATCTCCTTTTTCAGGTTGCGACATGTAGTTCATGTCGTCAACCAGGTCACAATCGTAATAACTGTCCTAGTGTTGGAACGAGCACAACCAGATAAATTCAGATGTACCTCTGTTGCTATATATGGAAACTTAAATTTATTTCAAAGTACCTCTGTTGCAATATATGGAAAATTAATTTTACTTCATAGTAGACGTCTGTGACGAAAAGACAGTTGTTCATAAAAAATAACACAAACAATTAAAACAACTAGAATACAAAAACTATGCGATTACAACCATCAAAACAATTTTGAACATGTACTGCGTCATCCTACGAGCGTCTTGGTCGGTCTTAATATTCACCCATTCACGCACTTCTCCGTTTTGGTTGAACGTGGACACAAGCCATTGTATTCTTCTAATCCGTTCACCCTCTCCAATTTCTCCCTCTAACCAATTATACAACGTCCGATTAAGACGTTCAAACGTATATGTGTTCCAAAGTCGAACCTGTATCGGAGCCGCAACGACAGAAAATATTACATCAGCATTTCGTTTCTGAATGTATGCAGACATTGTTAAAACAAAAAAAATTAAAATTGATGGTTGGACTAGACTAGGAGATGAATTTGAGTGAAAATAATTGTATGCAAGGTGATGGTATTTATAGAGGCGAAAGATGAATTGGACAAAACACGTAGGCGCCAGTTGAAGTGGCAGACACATGACACACACACAGGCGCCACAAAAAGTGGCACCTTGCATATACACACAGGCGCCATGTTTATTGGCGCCTCCTTTAGGAGGGAAACCAAGGCGCCACTGCCCTTGGCGCCTCCTTTAGGAGGCCCAAGCAGACGCCACTTGCATTGGCTCCTCCTTTAGAAGCCCAATGCATAGGCGCCAATACAACTGGCGTCTCCTCTAAAATTTTAAGGGGTGCGCCAACTCCCCCGGCGCTTCCTCTCCCAAACATGGTTATTTTGGAGAAAAAAAATTAAAAACTTAGTTATTTTCGTATTTTATTTGAAAAATATGGTTATTTTAAAAAAAAAATCCACATATTAAACCTTATGAACTTAATGCAACGTTCTAGTTAGGTGTCACAGTTTCTGCGCAATTAAGGTATATATGCATATGCACCGTTTCCTCATATATGTTAATCAAAGTGAAATATTAAATTAACCTTTTACGCTATACTGCACTACATTTAATATATTGCTTGTGTTTAAAAACATGATAAAAAAAACTTTACAGTTTTCGTTTCAATACACGTATATAAATCATGATTTGGATATACACTTAAATACATTCAATTTGGATATAATTCATGATAAATATGTATATATAAAAACATTTATATACCATTATGTATTACGAAAAGATTTTACAATACATAACACAGCACATGACTATCATTTACGTTACAGTGCATGCCAAACTTATTTATTTAATAAAAATCATATAAGATGTCATTGCAATACAAACACCTTATAGGTACTTTATAGGAAAAGAAAATGAAACAAATCATCTTTACTGTATAACATATCTATATATTGAGAGTGAAAATTTCATCAACGCAATGCTATCAACATTTTTTTTTACTATCTATCATAATATATATAATTATTTATCTATAATTCAAATTGTATTATTTTCGAAAAAATTATAATATCGATAATTATTGTTCTAAAATTAATTGTTAAAAAAAACTATATTTATAATTTTGATATTATAATTTTTTACATTACTTTAACTTTTACAAAAAACAATAGAACGTACCCAAATTTATTATACATATTATTGTTTTTTATTCTTAATACGAATTATGTGAATTTCAATGAAAAATATATGATGAAATAGAATTGCAACTAATTAAATAACTCTTTTGACTAAGGTAACAAAGGATATATCTAATTCCATTTTAATATCTTCGTGTATGTGAAAGATTATATCTTGCTAATTGATATATCTTATTTCAGAACCAATTAGTTTTTCTTCATCTTCTTGAGGTTTAAAAGAATTATACTAATTAATAAGATAGATTTGTGCTTGAATTACACTAAGGTATGGTACTTCATGATCAATTAATTTTTCATCATCTTCTTGAGGTCTAAAAGAATTTCTGCACATCAAAGGATCTAAAATCATAGGGGTACACGACATACAGGATTTATCCATATAAGGTTTGGACATTTTTTTTATATAACGTTCTTAATATAGAAATATTCTACTATTCAAATGTTTAATTTGTAAATCTAGAGATAACTTTATCTTTTCTATGTCATTTATCTCAAACTGTTTTCTTTAAGAGATTTATCGCTTTTGGAATCTCTTCCGGAGTTCCAATATTTTTATGTTATCCACATATACAATTTTTATAAAAAATTATTTTCTAGATATTTTTTAAAAATATAAGGATATATGGAGTTACTTGTATATCTCTTCCTTAATAAATATCTACATAGACAATTATATCATATGTGTCCATATTATTTTAACTCATAGAGATATTTGTTCAATAACTATTTCGAGATCCAAAATTAGATATCTCTAATATTAAACTTTTATAAAAATTTCATGTAAATGCCATAGTGTGATTTGTATTAAGATTATTCTTTCTCTAAAATTTGATTATAAAAACTTGCTTTGGATACTGTCCATTCTCGATCAATGGCGACTAATTAATATGCTGATAAATGACGTTGTGACTTAATGGGTCTTTTAATTTGCGTTTTCATATTGAGGTCACTGAAAATGTTGGAACACTGGCACCTTGACTACGCAAGTCAATGGTTATTGCCAGTCAATCTAAAACAAGTAACTAGTCGGAGAAATGGGCTGGAAAATGCTTGGCGTGTGTAAAAGAAAGTACTAATGGGACAAACACAAACTCTATCACAATACTAGCCTAACAATTACATCACACTAATGTAAAATAATATGATAATTTGACATGGTATTGCACTAAATCAATATTAACATGCTTTTATTGAACTTTGTTAATTTTGATGGGACTAATAGCACATCAAAAAAATTATATATTTGAGAAATAGATATTCATCTAAATCATGTACAGTCAAAATTTAATCGTCGTTTTTATAAAATATAAGTGAAACATTATTAGGAGGCGTAACACACATGTCCATATATTTTAGAATTCTGACATGGCGAAAAAAAATCTGCCTCCAACCGAACTCGGTCACCCCTATTCCGAATCTAATATGAAAAAGTCAGTTTAAATAGGATGAAGATGGTGTGGAAAAAATTAGATTTTTAATTACATAGACATGACGGAGCGGAAGATGCTATTTCCTGCCTCGCTCCCAAAACCGCATCTGTCTATTTATAAATGTATTTTATTATTTTTATATTTAATAATTTTACTATCTATTTATTGTTCTTAATCTTAAGATATAAAATTTATTAGAATTATTATTATTTAGTGAAAATATAAATTAAATAAAAATAATTTAATATTTATCATTATTATTAAAATTATCAAATATTACGTTAATTGTTAATTTTTGTTGTTATGAGAAAAAAATATTAAAAAATTACAATTTTTGTGGGTGGGTACAAGGAGGGCAGATCGAAAAAATTCATTGAAAATGAGGGTGAATGGTCATTTGTTACCTCCGATTGAAAGCGGAGGCGAGAGCGGAAGCTGATAGAGGGAGGCGGGGTGGGGCTGATAATGATTAAACTTGCTCCGTCTCACCCTATTGACATGCCTATTTAGAATGGAGACTAATTTTTAAGTCTCTGTAAAAAAAACATGCATCTCAAGTTAGCTTTTGAAAATAAGTATTTTAGTCCCTTAAGAAATTATATTGGTTCAATTCAATTTCCTAGTCAAACAATACCTTTTACATAATATTTTTTAGACTATAACATGGATTTTTATGTTTTCTTATAAACAAATGGGTTATATTAAAGCGAGGTGAAGGGGGTACTCAGCCCGAATACAAAAGGGAAACTAAACGAAACTACTTCAGAGCCTCTCCAGGATTAGACATCCTGACAACTTTAGAATCACTTAGTTGACTAAATGATCTAGCGCTAAGCTAATCTCAAGCTAAGAATTTCCCCATAAGAACAATCTCATGACTCCCTTTCATCCATCCATTAAACAAAGTGTTATTTTTAATTAACCGAATAGTCTTCACAAAAGATAACCAAATGAGAATCCTACAATTTCTCTTTGCCCTCCCCCACATTACAGAGTCAAAAAACAAAATATGATCAAGAATACCAAGATATAAGCTAAAATTACTCACTCTCATCCAATCCAAAATCATGGACCAAACCTTAACAACAACCAAACACTCAATAAAAATATGTTGATGAAACTCCTCAGGACCAAGGCATAACGGGCAGACACGATTATAAACGTCTGAAATGACTCCTCTCTTTGAAAGATCATTACTCGTTTTGAGCCTTTGAAAAGGCAACCTCCACACAAACACTTGAACATTTGAAGGCACATTTGAATTCCAAACACACTTCAAGGATGACTTCAACTCAATACTTTATTGTAAATTCTAATCAACATACGAGTATAACTTGTCATAGGCGATTTAATTGAAAACCTGGCTGAGGCGCTCCACCATACAAACTGATTTGATTGCGAAGGGACAAGAGCAATATGCTACAGAGTGACGTTGAGACTGTCACATGTTAATACAGTAGAGCCCGATAAGATCTCAGGATTAACACATATCCTCCAAATCCAATGATCCTGAAACCATGAATAAGCTTATTTAATCCTTAGTCTTGGTTCTTGTAGTGCCTGAAACAACACCATAAATTGTCGGTATAAATGATCTTTACCAATCCAGCAATCCTTCCAGAACTCATTATCATAACTATTCACAACCTTGCACGAGAGACTCATACAGAACCAACTAATATCAACACCCCAAGAATCCAACAAAAGCCTTAAATCCTTCCACCATAAGGAAGATTTTGAACTTCTAATAGAGAAATAGTTATCTCAGATCACATTCTTTATATCACCATATTTGAATGAAAGAGCCTTATGCCATATCGAATTTTCCTCTAACAATATCCTCCATCCCCATTTACTCATTAAGGTCGTATAGAATAAATCGCAATGCTTAACAGTGATAAGTGGTTTTCGCATCAACTTTATTAGTTGTTTTACTTTGTTATTTTTTAGTTTTTGTCCGATTTACTTCAGTTTATCATGTTTGATGCTTTTGTTTAGTTGTTTCAGGGTTTAGTAAGTATCCCAGACAAAAAAGGAGGCAAAACGAGAAAAGCGCAAAAAATGCAAGAAATGGAATTTCTCCCATACAAAAACTAGATGCCTGCTACGGCCAGCCGTAGCAGGCAGACGTGTCCCTCTATCTTTTATTTCCTTGTCTGATTCAAGTTGTTGCTGTTTTGGAACTTTTGCATATTTGATGCGTTGTTAAACTTGATGTTCGCAAGTGTACGAACGCGTCAGAGTAATATAAAAGATTATCGAACCACAGAGACCAAGTGTCAATCTATCGTTATCTGTCGTTATGGTGTTTATCAAAGGCAATCAAAATAAGTGTTTTTGTAGTGTGCAATAAAAAGTAAAGTATTGAAATAGAATATAATTAATAAAGACAGGGTCGAATGTAATTCACGTAATCTATTGATAATCCAAGTACTTGCTAATAGAACTACTTATGGGCAATGTTTCCTACTTTGAAAAGAACTAATTTAACAGGAACTATCGCTTTCGCGTATTCAGAACCGAGTTGTACTCCCTAATCAAACCCTCTTATTGTCACTTATAAAAAGGCGCGCATTGCGTTAGAGTAGTAAACCTATTTTTAAGAAATATAGTATCTTGACTAAGTTGAAAAGTATTATAACCTGGATTTCTTAACCAAAAGAGGTTCTTACGAACCAGACTCTAAATTTATAAACGCGTCGGAAAATAGTTTTAAAATCTCTTTTCTTCTTGATGTTAAAAACTCCTAATGAACTAAACAAAGCGCTTTCGCTGTTTTTGAAATAGTTAAAAACAATTAAGTTTAAAAAGACGTTGGACGACTTTCGATCTTACCCAACGGAATTGAAGTGCGGGAAAACTTAATTTGAAAGTTAAAATAGCCCTTTAAGTGTTTTTACGAACCATTGTACGTGTCATACGGTGAACTGACTTGGGGTGTTTTGCTTTTTATCGCAATGTCGCGGATAGCAAGAGTCGCCACCGACTTTTCTTTTATCCAATAAGGAAAGGTGGAAAAGAACAGGAAAGACCTCAATAGATTTTGGGTTCGGGAGGTACATTATACAAAGGGAAGGTATTAGCACCCTTTGTATCCATGGTTATCCATGGGCTCTTAATTGCTGGATCACTTATATTTTTGTCTGAAAAGTGTTGGTGAATTGTTTAAAAATGTTTCGAAAAGAGAGTTTAACTTTGTAATGATTCTCGTATGAATGTATACAAAGTATTTATCTCGTTTGATTTAGAAAAAAACAGTTTAGAAAAATGTAACTTGGTAATGATTCTAGTATGAATGTATACCAAGTGGTGATTTTCTAGGATTTGCGAAGTGTGAGGGGTGGGGAATGTTTTAGGTTATGATCCAGTAATTGAGAGTTATACCTTCCTAAGGTCGTTATGAACGTTTCCTATCCTTATGAGGGTAAAACTGTCCTTACTATTGAGAAGTAAGTAATTTTACCCTTTGGATGTTTAAGGGTCATTGTAGGGTCATCGATAGGTCATTGAAGGCAACAGTTGTAAGGATACCTTAGCATTCGAAGGGACGATCATCATTTAACCGTAGGCTACACCGAAGGGTCATCGAGGGACAAAATCGTATTTTTGAAGGCAACATCCGAGGGACCATGATTTATTTTATGATGATTTAACCGAAGGGTCTTTGCTAAGTGTATCCCTACATTCGCGGGACATGACCGTAATACCGTAATATCGTAAGGCAAAAGAGAGGTCCAAGGTCACATATTCAAAGGCCATGTTTTACAATTAAGTATTTAAGATGAATTTCCACATTAAAATTAATTAGGCAATTAGGATGAATCTCCCCATTAAAATTAATTAGTTCGGAATCCATCTCCATAAGGGTATCCCTCAAATAAAGTGGAATACCTAGCAAGCCACCTTCTTCGGGAGTACGTGAGCCCTTACAAAATTCCGCAAACAGGTCAGAATACCAAATGGGGTGCAATCAAGAGTTGCACCAAAGCAGTAATAGTATCAGGTAAACAAAGCATGGTTATAATAAAACAGGTCGGAAGGGCAAAGATCAAAACAGAACGAAAAACAGCGGCATCCGCTACAACAATTCAAGGTATCCAGGCATACTTAAGTCTACATGCAGAATACCAAGATTGATGAGCTAAAATTACTCACTCCCATCCAATCCAAAATCATGGACCAAACCTCAACAACAACCAAACACTCAATAAAAATATATTGATGAGACTCCTTAGGACCAAGGCATAACGGGCAGACAAGATTGTAAACGTCTGAAATGACTCCTCTCTTAGCAAGATCATTACTCATTTTAAGCTTTTGAAAAGGCAACCTCCACACAAACACTTGAACATTTGAATGCACATTTGAATGCCAAACACACTTCAAGGATGATTTCAACTCAATACTTTGTTGTAAATTCTAATCAACACACGAGTACAACTTGTCATAGGCAATTTAATCGAAAACCTGACTGAGGTGCTCCACCACACAAACTGATCTGATTGTGAAGGGACAAGAGCAATATGCTACAGAGTGACGTTGAAACTGTCACATGTTAATACAGTAGAGCCCAATAAGATCTCAGGATTAACACATATCCTCCAAATCCAATGATCCTGAAACCATGAATAGGCTTATTTAATCCTTAGTCTTGGTTCCTGTAGAGCTTGAAACAACACCATAAATTGTCGGTATAAATGGTCTTTACCAATCCAGCAATCCCTCCAGAACTCGTTATCGTAACTATTCACAACCTTGCACGAGAGACTTATACAGAACCAATTAATATCAGCACCCCAAGAATCCAACAAAAGCCTTAAATCCCTCCACCATAAGGAAGCTTTTGAATTTCTAATACACAAATAGTTATCTCGGATCACATTCTTTATATCACCATATTTGAATGAAAGAGCCTTATGCCATATCAAATTTTCCTCTAACAATGTCCTCCATCCCCATTTACTCATTAAGGTCGTATAGAATAAATTTCAATGCTTAATAGTGGTAAGTGGTTTTCACATAACTTTTATTAGTTGTTTTACTTCGTTATTTTTTCGTTTTTGTCCGATTTACTTTCGTTTATCATGTTTTATGCTTTTGTTTAGTTGTTTCAGGGTTTAGTAAGTATCCAGGACAAAAAAGGAGCCAAAACGAGCAAAGCGCAAAAAAATGCAAGAAATGGAATTTCTCTCATACAAAAACCAGATGCCTGCTACAGCCACCCGTAGCAGCTGCTACAAGTCGTAGCAGGCAGACGTGCCCCTCCATCTTTTCTTTCCTTGTCTGATTCAAGTTGTTGCTATTTTGGACTTTTGCATATTCTGATCTGAGATATTTTCTACTATAATGAGCATTGATCATATAAATTTAGTCCACTATTAGAAATTTCTATAAAACCCGTTGTTTGTTTTGAGTTTACGATGGAAGTTTATTTTCTCTAAATTTTTACGTATTTTGTATTCTCTCTGTACTCAAGTCTCCATTGGAGCACTAGATTGAAGCTTAATCAATCATGTTTTCTTTATCATTTTCAATGCAATTGCTATTCTATTTCAATAGTTTACTTTGGTTTAGGTTAAGAATATTGATTTGACTGTGTTTTCCCTCACCATGAGTGAGTAGTCCACTAGGGACTAAGGGTCATGGGGCTTATCTCATAACTATTTGTATGACCCGTCATAAGTCGATTATGAGAGCCTTTTGTCTGTATTTACTTTAATACTTGAGCCTATGTGTTCCAATCCTTGTACGAAAGTAAAAAGTTCTCAGGTACCGATCATAATCTAAAAGAATATGTATCAATACCGGAGTACGGCGTTTTAAACAAACGAGTCCAATACAGCGAAAATGCTTGGATGAGTTTGAGAAAATTTCAAATTTTTATAGCTAAGAAAAAGTAACAAATCATTGATGAATAATTCGATCATGCGAAAGTCCTGGTCCCGACAGTTTTAGCTTTAGCTTCTTGCAGGATTGTTGGGAATTAGTCAAGGAGGATGTAATTCGTTTTGTGGCGGAGTTTTACGATAATCCTTCTCTAACTAAGGCTGCTACTGCTTCCTTTATCACTCTTGTTCCTAAGATTAGAAATCCTCAGCTATTAAGTAACTATAGGCCAATCTGTCTGGTGAGTTGCATCCAAAAACTTTTATCTAAAATTCCGGCTGCGCGTTTTAAGAAGGTTGTTGGTTCTATAGTCTCGGTAGAACAGTCTGCATTTATATCTGGTAGGAGTGTCTTTGATGGAGTTGTCGTGGTGAATGAGTTGTTGGACCTAGACAAGAGAACAAAGAAGGAGTGTTATGTTATGAAGATTGATTTTGAGAGGGCGTATGACTGTGTCAACTGGGATTTCTTGAGATTCTTATTTGTTAGAATGAATTTCGAGGGCAGATGGTTGAATTAGATGGAGTCTCTTGTGTTCAAGGGTTCCTCTTCGGTTTTAGTTAACGGTAGTGCTACTGTGGATTTCTTGGTGGGTAAAGGTTTGAGGCATGGTGATCCATTTTATCCATTCCTCTTCATTTTAGTCATGGAAGGTCTTACAAGGTTGATACAGAAAGTGGTTACAACGTGAGGTTTCAAAGGATTCAAGGTGAATGAAGAGGTTAACTATAGTATCGTGCAATTCTCTGATGACACTCTTATCATTGGGAAAGTTCCTTGGAGAATCTTTGGTGCATTAGCTTTGCTCAGGGGGTTTGAAACGTCTTCGGGTCTAAGGGCGAATTTTTCAAGAGTAACATTTGTGACCTTAATTTGAGGGAGGATTTCTTAGAAGCGGCTTCGGTTTTTCTACACTGCAGTATAGGTTTGCTGCCTTTCAAATTTTTAGGTATCTTTGTTGGTGATAGTCCCAGGAAGGCAAAATCATGGTCTCATGTGATTTATAACTTGCGTAATCGTTTAGCTCTGTGGAGAGGGAAGCATCTGTCCTTACGTGGTAGAGTGGTGCTTATTAGTTCAGTGTTGAATGCTCTTCCTGTTTTCTCTTTGTCGTTCTACAAGGCTCTAATTGTCATCCTCAAGGAAATTGTTAGAATTCATAGTATCTTTTTGTTGGGAGGTGTTTCATTGGTTAGGAGTATCCATTGGGTTAGTTGGATGTCTATTTGTAGGCTGAAAGAGGAAGGAGGCTTGGGTGTTAAGGATATAACGGTGTTCAATAAATCTCTTCTTTTGAAACGGAAGTGGGGATTTTTAAGTGAGAAGAGCGCTTTTTGGGAAGGTAGCATCTAACACAGATACTCCTCATCTAGTCTGTTATTTCGATGGTTCTAAGGGAAGGGAAGCGAACTCCATTTGATGGAGATATTTAATGTTTTTTTTGCTTAGTTAAACGTACGTTTGTGGATCCTTCATTTCTAATTTGGATTTCCGCCTAGGTATTGGTTCAGACTTATCTTTTGTGAGCAGTAGGTGGTTGGGAGAGTTTACTTTAAAGGAGGTTTTCCCATGTTTGTATGCTCCTTCGTCTCTCCTAAAGTTGAGTGTTGCTGAAGCAGGTTTTTGGGGTGAGTTAGGCTGGAAGTGAGATCTTCAGTTCCTGGTTCTTGTTGCTAGTTCAGAGCATATTCAGAAGAACTAGAGTTATATCTAGCGTTACAGAATCGGAGTCCCATCGTTGATAAGCATGATGTTTTTCTTTGGTCTGCTTCTGATTCTAATCGGTATACTGTTAGTTATGGTTACAATTTGTTACTGCAGGTAGATGCAAAAGGTGTTGTTAGTAAGGTTCTTTCCAAGGCTCTGTCACTGTTGTGGAGAGCTAAGCTCCCGTCGAAGATTTAGATTTTTATTTAGGGATTGTTTTTGGACCATTTGGCTACAAAGGACCGGCTAATTAAAAGAGGTATGAATGCAATTTTGTATGATTCTTTGTGCGTGATTTGTGGTTGTTTTGAAGAACTATTGAGTCACTTATTCTTCTCTTGTGTTTGTTCGACCAATGTTTGGAGAGGTATTGTTAGGTGGTTGGGTTTTGAGTTAATCATTTATTTAAACCCAATAGTTTTTTTCTCAGTTTTTGTTAGTGCTTTGAGGATGGAGGTGGGGAATAAGGCAAGGATTGTTGTTGTTGTTTGGCAGATTTGGTTAGCTAGAAATGACATTATCTTTAGAGGTAATGGGTTTTCGGTGGAGGATCTCATTAGTTCTATCAAGGTGCTTTGTTGGGGTTGGTTGGAGATTGGTTCGAGATTGCAAAAATCATGTAATTACTATGATTGGTATAATTCTCCTATTAACTGTCTGAAGACGTTGTAGTTCTTGTTTGTTCGTTTGTAAAGGTTTGAATACCTCTTATACTCGCGTTCATTAATTCCATTGTTTTTTTTAAAGTTAACCTAACTTGAGACATTCTACGGGATTCTTCCACCAATTGTAAAAATATAAAACTTGTCTTCTCATGTTAGTAAATTTTTATCTTCACTTCATCTTAATTGGAAAGAAAAATCTCTAATCGAATGCCACATATAATGGAGTAAATATTGAAAATATTGTTTAAAATAAAATAAATTCTTGTTATTTTTTAAAAATATATTTTTTAGGTATCCTTTTGGATAGGCGAGAAGTCCCTATAAAGAGACTTTCAATAAATTCTAAGCAAGGTGTTGAGTAGTTCAAAAATGAAGTTTTGTTGATAGTTAAGTTTCAATATAGAAATCTAATAACACTTATTGGTTTTTGTCTTCAAGAACACTAGAAAATACTTATTTATGAATTTGTGCACAACAAAGGTCTTAATTATTTTTTAGATTTAAATATAGTTTTAGTCCCCCTATTTTGATTTGTTTAACTTTTTAGTCTCTCTTTGAAAAAATAGTTTTTTAATTTCTCTTTATCATATTTCTTATTTTTTGTGATTCCCGTCACAAGGTATTCAAACTTATGACATAACAAGGTGAAATTGGTCTCACCAACATTAAAATTTTTGTCATGTCTTTCAAATCATTTTGTAAAAATAGTATTTATTATTATTAACATTTTATTTAATTATAATTTATATTTGTTATTAATTATTAAATCAGAAAAGAAAATTAAAATGCTGCCTTCTTCTTCCTACCCATCGTCTTCCTCCACTTCATTCATAAACCCTAAAAAAAATTCTCTGCATTTTAATATCATTAATTATTCTTCTTTGAATGTTTGATTTAAGAATCCGTTTGTTTTGTTTTTTTTTTAAATGATTTTTATAATGTTACATATTTTGTATAACAAAATTTATAAATAATTTTTTTATAAAAGTTTTAAATAAAAATTTGGTTTGAATAATTATTTTAAAATGTTATTTTATTGTATTATTGAACTTTTTTGGGATATCAAAATTTTAAAAAATCACTTAATTTTCGAAGTTATTTCAAATAACTTTTCATAAAAATTATTTTTGAGATACAATTTTAAAAAAAAAAGTGATTTTGACTATATTTTGATCTTTAATAATGTATTTATAGTATAGAATGACAACTTTAATCTTTTAATTATAAAAAAAATTAAAAAAATTAATATCTTAAAAAATATTTTTATAAAATCCATTTTTAAAAATATAAAAAAATCTATTTTTTTAAAATTAAAACAAATTGACTCTAAAAGTGTATCGGTTAGACTAACTGATCTTCTAAGTCCGAGTTTATGAACTGATTTGGAAGTGATACCAAATTCAATAGAATTTGGTAATATGTGTAATCTAGTACATAAAAAGCTTTGAATGTCTTTTGTATCACTGGTTGTGTTGAAAATTTAATAAAACTTAGTGTGTTTTTTCTAATTAGTTTAAAAGATTATTCTTTTTTGCAATCGTGTAGCTTCATTTGTTAGTTACATGTTTTCATTGTTTTAGATCTAATACTCCATATATATTTATATCAATTAATTTATAGAGAACACAAAACATAAAAATTTAACTCCTATGATACTGTCATCAATAAGCAACTTTGGGGTCAAAGTAATAAGTTTCTACTGTTGACTCTTCATTCTCTTTTTCAAATTTTCTTGTTTGGTTGTTGTTATGGAAAAAAATAGTTTTTAGAATTGACTTTTTTCATTTTTTTTTGGATTGTTGTTGTTGCAAAATAACAAATTTCTTTTATGGGTTAAAAGGTTTTTCATAAAATTTTATGATAAAAATTTGGTTTGAATAATTATTTTTAAAATGTTACATATTTTATCATTTTATTAAAAAAAATTAGGATATAAAACTTTTAAAAATTCATTTAATTTCGAAGTTATTTCAAATGGTTTTTCATAAAAATTAATTTTGAAATACAACTTATAAAAAAATAATGATTTTAATTATGTTTTGATCTTCAATAATGTATTTATGTTATAGAATTACAAATTTAGTCATTTAATTTATAAAAAAAAATTTAGAAACAAAATTAATATTTTAAAAATGTTTATGTAGAATCCATTTTAAAAAAGAAAAAGAAAAAAAAACAATTTTTTTAAATAAATGAAAAGCATAAATAGATTTGGTAGAGTTTGAATTTTGGGATGGTTGTTGTTACAAGTATTGAATTTTTTTTGGTTGGGATAATTGAATTTTCTAGGTTTAGACGAAAGCATGTATACGGGGATCAATATGAATGAGAAATAATAAAGATTAGAATAAAATATAATTATTTATTCTTTCAAAAAATATATAGTTTTAAAATTATGATAATTTAAATTAAGCTTTTTTTTAGGTTGCATTTAACGATGTGGCAAAAAAGTTAATAGACAGGACAATTATGTCACAATTTTGACTGTCATGTGAAGGAAAAAAAAACATAAAATAAGTTAAAGAGGGATCAAATAATTATTTTTTTTAAAGGGGATTAAAAAAGTTAGAAAAATTAAAATAGAGGGAATTAAAATTGCATTTAAATCTATTATTTATTTGATTAGACACTTTTCATCTAAAATTGTTTCATTTATTTTAATTTTATATTCATGAAACCTAATATATATATATATATAATATATATATATATATATATATATATATATAATATATATATATATATATATATATATATATATATCTATATATTATATATAATATTATATATATATTAGGTTTCATGAATAAAAATTAAAATAAATAAAACAATTTTAGATGAAAAGTGTCTAATCAAATAAATAATAGAATTATCCGTTTGAACCACATTTTCAGAACTGGATGAGCCTTGCTTTTTGTTTAGACAATCCTGCTTCGTATGGCCAATTTGTTTGCAACTATAACACTCAACTGTTTTACTATTTTTCTTCTAAAACCTCTATTAATCTTGTTTATCCCGTGATTTTGACCCTCTTTCACATCCCGATTGTCATCTTGAGCTCCTTCCTATACACTTTACCTCATTTGAGAATGAACCAAAATTGTATCAGTGTTTACCGTCGAAATTAGTAAACAAACGCTAGCCTTCCAAATTCTATATTTTTGGTTACTCGCAGGATCAACTAGATTGATCCTTGGACATGTGCTTTAATTCTCTTCAAGTTTTATCACTTATGAACATTTCGACAATGCTCTTTTTATTGTAAATAATGTTGATGTTTGTAAAGAAATGCTGAAATGTAAATTGCAATGTAAATAACTTCAAAGTAAATTTACAAAGAAAGTAAATAACATAATTATAATGATTTGAAACAAAAGTAAAAATGGTGATCACACGTACATTGCACTCAAGAACTTGTTTCACAATAACACAAATACTTTGAGTAATATAAAGAGTTTTTTTATACAAAATAGAACACCCTGATCCTAATCACTAAGATCCTTATTTATAGTAAATTGAAAATAACGGTAACGAACGGTCACTTCTCCAAAAGATGATATGTTCCCGCTTGCATGGACTTCGCCACTTACTGTCTTCCACGCGTCTTCTCAAGAAACGGATAAGGCATAAAAACAGTTAAGAGCCTTAACTTGAATCACACTTGTGGAACGCAACTCCAAACGGACCCCTTCGTTCGAAAAGTGAATCTAAATCCAAGAATATTTCTATGTCTCAAACCAAACCTTCTTCGACAAATAACAGCTTCGACTAGCCTTCTTAACTTCTTCTTCGAAAACAATATATTCTTCTCCAACTTCAAAATTCCAGCTAACAAATTGCCTAAAAAAAAGTATCATTTTCGACTATATGGAGAAAAGGGAATTTTTTTGAAATATTTCGATGCAATAGTATCTTTACTGCTATGACGTCATGGTCATCATGACCATCTTTCTTCAATCGTCTCATCGAGATGCGTAAAAAATCTCAGTTAATCATTACACTCCTATTTCCTAGGAGATTGTGGACCATGCCAACTACTACCGTTAGATCATTCTTTCTCCGATCGACATGCGTCCCATGATCTTCAACAGTTGTCAACATTTTGAAATGAAACGCTTTTTCGTCCCACTATAAGTACCTCACTTCACCTTCTTTCTGAACTTTTCTCCATTATCACAAGAAAAAACTCTTCCTTTTCTCTCAACAAAACCCCAAGCAAAACAGGTTTCCTCCGTATTTTCATCATCAATGGCATCAAAAACTAAGAACTCAAAAGATTCTGAGAAACAAGCATCCATCCCTCATGTTCACAAGATCTTAGGTCCCAAAGTTGTGGGATACCAACAATACATTCCGGAGCCCCCTCTTGAGGAAGAGAAACAACGCATTTATCAATCACATGTATTAATCCCTATCTCAATCTCTAGCAAAACGCATGCAATTACAGGTCCTTTACCAGATATTAATGCTAACCCTGAAAAACTCAAAGAGTATTTTCCAACTTATCATCGAACCAAACCTATTTGTTATGGGAGGAGGAACAAGAATATAATATTGTCACTTGATGCTTGGATCCGTATTCAATATATGCAATACAATGATTTAGTACGAGATGACATACAATACGGTACAAATGCTCAGACAGGGACCTACACCTCACTCGAATGAAGACCGTGGAACCAAAGGAACCTCTTAAAAACACTAAAATCATAAAATATCATAACCAATTTATGTTTTATAACTTGTATGTCGATCACCATGCACAAAAGCTTGAACAGGGACTCACATATTACTCATACGACAAGGTCGGAATCTTTAGGGCTCCCCGAACCATTGTACTCACAAGCTTGTACATGATAAACGATGACAGATTAGAAAGATGATAGATGACAGTAAACATAGTTGGAATATCTTGTAGCCATAAATATGATATTTTGATTTTACTAACAAGGATGTTGATAAGGGTCAAATTGTGTTAACTATTTGTATAAATTAATGGCATTTATTAGCTTAATTCATTGGATTTGCAAGTCAATCCCTCAACTTTTGTATAAATATAACAATATAATTTATCATATAAATTGTATGAAGTTTAATCAATTTTTATAATTTATTTTGTAGTTTTGTTGCATTTGAGGAATTCTTAAAGTTAAAAGGCAAAAGAATGACTTCAACATGCAATTTTGGATCAAAAGCATGCCTGCAGATGGGGCTAAGTGTGGCCATAGCGTAACCCAATTTTTTTGGACAGGAGATATCGCGCTAAGCGCTACTTAAGATAGTTTGATAAGTTTTTTCTCTATCCGCGCTAAGCACGGTCTAATAAGACTTAGCGAGATCTACATTTTGTGTTTGTTTAAAAGTCTTCTCACTTTATTTTTTTAGGGCAAGACACCAACTTTGGGTACCAAATACACCAAAAATTCAAAGAAACTCAGAAATCATAGAATCGGAGATGGATACGCATCAATACTTGAAAAATCTTTATTGATGCTCATTCATTTCTTCTCTTCTATTGTGAAACTAACTACCATGATGATGTGTAGCTAAATCCTTTGTGTCCGGATTAGATGTAATTAACCATACTCGTATGTATTTCTTTTGATCTTTGTTATATGAACTAGTTACGAATCGATATAGATGTATCTTTGTTTACATGTTTTTTTATGGTTTGAACTATTATTAAAAAATATCTTTCAAACTTTGATCTAAGATCATCATCTATCAAAGGCCAAAGTCTAGATATAGATTTGGGGTTTGATATTCACTAGTATCAAATCTTAATGTTATTGTATTGCTTTATCGGTTGAGAGATCATCGATTAAACAATACTGTAAATTCCACAATACCGGTTAGACATAAGTGGTGTTGAAGAGTGATACGTGATTATAGTGATTGATAACGATGTTCATATACTAGATTGGTTGAAAACATATGAAAAATGTTAACGAAATCTAATACTGACATGTTTATTTATCCGTTAATTTTCCTAATCATTTATCTTTGTTACATTTTATAGCAATTGTTTCTTTTCACAGTCAAAATCCTTTTAAACCTACTCTTACAACAATATTAAATGTGGAACGACAGTCATATCGCACTAATCTCTATGAAGACGATACAAAAATATTTACCCTATCTAAAAGTTTTACTAAGACATTAAGTTGGTTATATTGTTGGATTGTAAATGAAGAAGAAAGCAATCGAATTGTCATGCGAATGATTAACAAGTCGCCTGCAAATAAAAATTCGAATAATACAGGGGGCGATGTTGAAAGATATACCATGAAATCAATGAAATTGTCTAGTATCGATTGGACATACTGCCTATATGATATCATCCGTACATCAATTCCATGGTCATATTTGGGAAGTGTTGGGGGAAGAATTATATATCCTAGCCAATCTAAGGTTTGAGTTTTTCCAATCTAAGGTTTGAGTTTTTCCAATTTTTCAACGAGGTTGACAAAACTAGCAGTTCGAGAGTCCTCCATCAGGACATGAAGGTGAACTCTTTGCTTAATAATTCAGTAATCAATTGTTTTTTACCAACTTACCTTCATATAAAGTTAACTATCGATATTTCATCAAGGGATATTTCATATTTTATATTTTGGAGTGAGGTATTCATTGTAGTCCATGTAATTGTTTTGTGTAGGGAGGCGTAGAATTATCTTCATGGTTGTCCTTATCATTATTTTGGGAAGCTCTTTTATATTGGCTATTATTTTCTAAAGACAAGTGGAAGAAAGAGTCGTAAGACTATTCTTTGAGAAAATTGTACGTATATATGAAAGAAAATATGTTTTTTTTAAGTTTTATTTTTTTATAAATATTATACTAGTTTAATAAATTGGTATAAAAAATAAATCAAATATATTTTATCTAGTTGAAGAAGAAGGTGTCACTTTGGAACCACACAATTCGACTGGTCCGTAATTGAGGCAACTTCTAACAACTTTTCTAAAGATAATTACATTGGCAAAGGTGGATTCGGAGAAGTTTACAAGGTAAGAAACTAAAAGAAAATTCAATGTTTGTCAATAAAAAAGACAAATAAAATTAACATTAAAGAATATATTGTTGTTTCACGATTTTGAAAATCAATCATAAAAGAAATTGTAAGGTGGAGTTGCGGACCAGGTCACTCTCTTTAAAATGTTTCTTGGTACTGTCCAAAATTATGCAAAACGGTCTAACTACCATGCCGCCTCCAAGATAAAACAGTACAGTTCTATATTATACAATTACTATTTGCACGATAGATAATCGGTCTAAAAATACACTATCTGATGGTGCATAGGCCATTCGAATATGATATAAATACCACTTGTATCTGGTATAACAACCATCATAAAAATTCTCAAATCGAGAGAAATTTCAATACTTCTTTAAAGAGAATCCAATAATGGTCATTTGACCACTCAAAATAGTTTCTCAAAAAAATAAAAATTCGAATAATTATCTAAAGAGAATCTAAAAATTATACTTGAAAAATTATTAATTCAAACGAGGAGAAATTAACATAATTCTCTAAAGAGAATTTAAGAAAATACTCAAAAAATTTAACAAGTAGAAAGAAAGGGGAAGAAGTTGGCGCTTCGATAATTCGAAAGACGCATAGTTATCACAGTGAGGAAGGAGAAATTTATTAGATTTAATTATTAGATTTAATTCATATTTAAGTTTGTTAGATATTAGATTTAAATATTAGATTTGATTCATATTTAAGTTTGTTAGATATTAGATTTAAATATTAGATTTGATTCATATTTAAGTTTGTTAGAGGCTTATAAATAGGGTGTCAATCATTGTAACTTTTAATCCTTTTTGTAGCCATCATTCTCTGAATAAGAATATTTCCATTCATCATATATTCTACCTTTGCACCAACAATTGGTATCTAGAGCTCCGGTTCGGATTCATTGGGAAACACGGGAAACACGAGTGAACGTGAGGTCTTGTGTGTTTGATTTTGATTCTTAGATTCGTGTTGAATCTTGAACAAAATCTGATCAGAATTTTAATTTTGTGGGTTGGGAAACACTGTGTGAGAAATCTGAGTGTACTGTGCAAGGTAGAAAGATGAACGGAAACGGCAACATGAACACCAAACTTCCAATATTTGACGGTAAAAACTGGAATCGTTGGATGATCCAAATGCGTGTACTGTTCGGTGCTCAAGATGTTCTAGATCTTGTCACTGATGGTTATATTCCGGTAGCAGCAGATGCAACGGATGAACAGAAAAACGCGCAGAAGGAAGTAAGGAAGAAGGATCAGAAAGCATTGTTCTTCATTCATCAATGTGTTGATGTAAATGTGTTTGAGAAGATTGCAGATTCAACGACAGCAAAGGCTGCGTGGGACACACTGGTTAGATGTTATGGTGGTGACGCATCAGTGAAGAAGGTGAAGCTTCAGTCCTTGAGAAAGCAATATGAAAATCTCAACATGAAGAATAATGAGAAAGTTTCTGAATACATCTCCAGAGTGATTCTGATCACTAATGAGATGAAAGCGTGTGGAGAAACTCTTTCTGAAGAAACAATCATGGAGAAGGTATTGAGATCCCTTACCTGTCAATTTGATTACATTGTGGTAGCAATAGAACATTCCAAAGATCTGAGCACCATGAGAATTGAAGAGCTGCAGAGCAGTCTAGAAGCGCAAGAGTTGCGTTTAACTGAGAGAACTTCTGAAAGGGAAGTAGAGCAGCAGGCTCTGAAAGCAACTTCTGATAGGAGGTATCAGAAGCAGTCAGAAGCCAGGAGAAGATCTGATGGTGGTCAGAAGTCAGAAAGCTCAACCTCTGATAGACAAAAGAATGCTCAGAAGGGAAAAGAGAAGTATGACAAGAAGAAAATCCAATGTTACTGCTGTAAGAAGTTCGGTCATTTTGCTAGAGACTGTTGGTCAAACAAGGAGAGAAAATCAGAAGAAGCAAATATAGCCAGAAGTTCTGATGACGAATCTGTGCTATTGATGGCCTCTGAATCTGATGATATGGATCTGATAGACTGGTGGTATATGGACACTGGCTGTTCAAATCATCTTACTGGAAACAAGAAATGGCTGGTTGACTTTGACTCTGAAAAGAGAACAAAGATCAGATGTGCTGATGACAAATATCTTAATGCAGAAGGTATGTGAAATGTCAGAGTGATTCTGAACAATGGGAAAACAGCATTGATTCAGAACGTGTGGTATGTACCTGGCATTAGAAGCAATCTGATGAGTGTGGGACAATTAATTGAGAAAGGTTTCTCAGTTACCATGAAGGACAATCTTCTGAAGCTGTATGACTGCAATCAGAAGTTGATTATGGAGTCAGAACAGGGAAGGAATAGAACATTCAAGGTGAATGTCAGAACTGCAGACTCAGAATGTCTTAGTGCAACAAGTGCTGAGAAGGAGAGTGAGCTGTGGCACAGAAGATTTGGTCACTTGAATTTCAGAAGCTTAAAACATCTGAATTCAAAGAAGTTGGTACATGGAATTCCTGTAATTAAGAAGCCTGAAAAGTCATGCAAAGTTTGCATGGAAGGAAAACAACCACGATTGCCATTTGCGTCAGAAACTGCTCCAAGAGCAAAACATGCCTTGGGAGTTGTACATTCTGATGTGTGTGGTCCATTTCCAGTAGCATCGATTGGAGGGAATAAATACTTTGTGTTATTTGTTGATGAATTCACAAGAATGACATGGGTATCCCTTATTAAGTTTAAACACGAGGTGTTTGATGAATTCAAGAAGTTCAGAATGAAGGCTGAGAATCAGAGTGGTCAGAAGTTGAAGATTCTTAGAACTGACGGTGGAGGTGAGTATAACTCCAAAGAGTTCCAGAAGTTCTGTGAGGAGAATGGAATTGAGCATGAGGTTACTGCTCCTTATACCCCTCAACACAATGGTCTTGCTGAAAGAAGAAACCACACTTTGCTTGATATGGTGAGAAGCATGCTAAAGGAGAAGAAGCTTCCTCAGAAGCTCTGGGGAGAAGCTGTTGCCACTGCAACGTATGTACTCAACCGATGTCCTACGAAGAAGTTGAAGGAAATAGTTCCAATACAGAAGTGGACTGGAGATAAGCAAAGTGTTAGTCATCTGAAGGTGTTTGGTTCTGTTTGCTATAAACATGTTCCAGAAGCCAGAAGACAGAAGCTGGATGATAGAAGCAAAGTGATGATTCTGATAGGGTACCACAGTACAGGTGCATACAAGCTCTATTGTCCAGAAACCAATAAAATTGAATTCAGCAGAGATGTGATTGTGAAGGAATCAGAAGTTTGGAATTGGGAAAAGTCTCAATCTGATTCTGATGTTAGAACTTCTGAAGAAAGGTCAGAGTTCAGAATTTTTGAGGTTGGAGTAAACTCTGACGTTGATTCTGACTCTGATAGTGATCCAGAATCTGATGTTCCAGACTCTGATGTTCCAGACTCTGATGTTTCAGACTCTGATGATCCAGACTCTGATGACCCAGACTCTGATGGTAATCCAGATTCTAGTGGCAATTCAGACTCTGGAAATATGCCAGCCCCTGAAGATGGTCAAAGCTCTGGAGGAAGTCAACCATCTGAAGGTAGAAACTCTGAAGTTGAAGACTCTGAACAAGTTCAGAGACCACAAAGAGTCAGAAACATCCCCAGAAGATATGCAGAATTTGACATGCTGCAAGACACTGAAGTACACTCTGAAGGAGAAGTTATTCAGTGTGCCATGTTAGTAGACTCTGAACCCATAAGTACAGAAGAGGCTCTTAAGCAGAAGCTCTGGTTGAAGGCCATGAAAGAAGAACTTGATGCTATAGAGAGAAACAAGACTTGGAAGCTGACAGAACTTCCAAAAGACAAGAAAGCCATCAGCGTCAGATGGGTTTTCAAGCAGAAGTTAAAGCCAGATGGTTCAATTGGCAAACATAAAGCAAGGTTGGTAGCCAGAGGATTTCTACAGAAACCTGGGTTGGATTACTCTGAAGTGTTTGCACCTGTAGCAAGACATGAAACAATCAGAATGGTGATTGCAATAGCTGCTAACAGGAATTGGCCTCTGATGCATTTAGATGTAAAATCTGCATTTCTGAATGGTCCATTAGAAGAAGAAGTTTACGTGTCACAACCTCCTGGATTTGTGAAAAAGAATCAGGAAGGGATGGTGTACAGATTATACAAAGCTCTATATGGATTGAAACAAGCGCCCAGAGCTTGGAATAAGAAGATTGATTCTTTTTTCAAGAAGCAAGGCTTTCAGAAATGTGAGATGGAGTACGGTGTCTATGTTCAGCATACTTCTGAAGGAAATATGACTCTGGTATGTTTATATGTTGATGATATACTGCTGACTGGAAGTTCTGAACAGGAGATAGCCAAGTTCAAGAAAGTTCTGATGAATGAATTCGAAATGACTGATCTAGGCAAAATGACATACTTTCTAGGGATGGAATTCAGATACTCTGAGAAAGGTATTATTTTGCATCAGCTCAAGTATGAATTAGAACTTCTGAAGAGATTTGAATTGAAGAATTGTAAGATTGCTGTCACACCATCTGATACAAATCAGAAACTGGATTCTGACTCTGATGGAAAGGATGTGGACGCTACAACCTTCAAACAGTTGGTTGGTTCTCTGAGGTATTTGTGCAATACCAGACCTGATATTTGCTATTCAGTTGGGATGGTTAGTAGGTTCATGAGTAAACCTAAGTGGTCCCATTACCAAGCTGCTGTCAGGATTCTGAGGTATATCAAGGGAACTCTGAAGTATGGAGTATTATTTCCTTCTGGAAGAAAGGATGAGTCAGAACTTCTGAGTTATTCAGATTCTGATTGGTGTGGAGACAGAGTTGACAGAAGAAGTACGTCTGGGTACTTATTCAAATTTCTGGGAGGTCCCATTTCTTGGTGTTCCAAGAAGCAACCTGTTGTGGCGTTGTCAACTTGTGAAGCTGAATATATTGCAGGTGCTGTTACTGCATGCCAAGCTGTGTGGATTCTGAATCTATTGCAGGATCTGAAGATTAAAGTAAACAAACCTCTGAAGCTGATGATTGACAACAAGTCTGCAATCAATCTTGCCAGAAACCCAGTGTTGCATGGGAGAAGCAAGCACATTGAGACCAAGTATCATTTTCTGAGACATCAAGTTCAGAGGGGAGTGTTAGAAGTTGTACACTGCAACACTCAGAAGCAGTTGGCAGATGTTCTGACGAAAGCTATCAAGACTGATCAATTTCTCAGATTAAGGGATGGAATTGGTGTTACAAGTTTTGATGGAATATGAATTAAGGGATGGTATTAGATTTAATTATTAGATTTAATTCATATTTAAGTTTGTTAGATATTAGATTTAAATATTAGATTTGATTCATATTTAAGTTTGTTAGATATTAGATTTAAATATTAGATTTGATTCATATTTAAGTTTGTTAGAGGCTTATAAATAGGGTGTCAATCATTGTAACTTTTAATCATGTTTTGTAGCCGTCATTCTTAATAGAATATTCATCTTTTATTCTACCTTTGCATCAACAAAATTCAACAAAAAGAGTTTTTGGTGTGTTTTGAAATGAATAGAGAATTTTCTTATATAATGAAGTGGGCTAGCTAAGATAACTCACATAAGCAATGTGAGACTAATAAGATTTTTCAACTAAGACACAGTATGGAACTTAAGAAACTTTTTTAAATCCATCTCCCTTTATTTGAATATTGACATAATGTTCCAACATATATTTATTTATCTTGGATTTTGGTAAGCAAGCGTTAGTCTTCCAAAATTGATACTTTGGTTACTTACAGGAACGACTAGATTGATCCTATGACATATGTGTATAGTTCTTGTTTACAGTTTTCCTTACTATTAAGTTCTTCGACGATAATGTTGAAAAAGTAACGCAAAAAATATTTATGAAAAGGATAAAGAAAGAAAATAATTTCGACATGAATGTAAATGACTTTAATGTAAATAGATTGACAATGAATGAAAATATGGTGTTTCATAAGTACATATTCTCATAAACTTTTTTCTCAATAACACTAGATACTTTGAGTGATTTTGAATTTGATATAATATTTAACACACCGAATCCTAATGCTAAGACTTCTATTTATACTACATCGACAGTAACAGTAACAAACAGTCTTTTATCTAGAAAATAGCATGTTCGCTTGCATGTATTTTGCCTTTCATAAGCCTCCACATGTCCTTTGAAGGAACGGATAAGGCCAAAATATGGTTACTAGCCTCGTTTTGAATCATCTTCGTCGAACTTATCTTCTGCTAACTCTTTGATTTCATAATCGTTATTCAAAAAAACTTGAATAATTTGAAAAGGTCCTTCCCAATTTGGGGACCATTTACCTAGTCTTCTATCTTTTTGATCCATAGGTAGGATTACTTTCCATACCAAATCTCCAGTAAAAAATATTTTAATTTTGACCTTTTTATTATATGCTTTCTCTACTCTCTTCTTTTGTCTTCTCAATAACTCTAAGGCTTTCAATCTTTCTTCATATAAGTCAACTAGTTCATCAATCATCATATTCCAATAAGGTTCGGACGGAATCTTTCATTGCCTCTGAACTCTAGTTGATTGAAGACAGATTTCGACTGGTAAAACTACGTCATACCATAAGTCAAACGAAAAGGCGTAGCATTCGTGGCTTCCTTAGGAGACGTTCGACAAGCCCAAAGAATTTGATCTAAAGTCTTATACCAATTCTTTGGCTTTTTTTCCCACATGCTTCTTTATTAACCCAATCACTACCTTGTTTGCTGCTTCAACTTGACCATTCGCCTAGGCATAATAAGGTGTAGACGTTAGCAATTTAATCGCTATTTCTTTAGAAAATTCTTGCATCTTTCGACCAGTGAACACTGATCCTTGATCAATTGTAATGGTCTCAGGGATTTCAAACCTATAAGCTTTATGCCTTTGGATAAATCCAATCATTATTTCTTGATCAACGTTCACCAAAGGTATGACTTTGATCCATTTAGTAAAGTAATAAATACCCACTAAAATGTACCTCTGACCTTTAAATGAGGTTGGTCGAATCTCACCAACCAAATCTAATGCTCAACCTCTAAAGGGCCCAGGCATGAAATGCAATGTTTTTGATTGTTTTTAATTTTTAAGGAACATATGAAGTCTTATTTGCAAATATAACAATAATCAATAATAATAATAACAATAATTCAATTGACCATAAAATCTCTTTTTATTCATAAAATTGGAAGGATTACACTGAGTACAATTTCAAAAACCAAAATATAAATACAAGAGAAAAGGAAAATGTCATCCTAAGGATCCCTAGCAATTGGATCAGATGATCTGGTCAAGGGAGTGTATTTCCTCCGGATGTGTCGAATCTCTGACTCAAAAGATGTCTTCATCTGAGCCTTCTCGAGGACAAGCTGATCAGCAATCTTCTTCCAAGCACCGGAAGGCTAAGGCATACTACAGGAAACTAAACCCTATGCTCTCCATGTCTCTTCATTGCACGCTCCTCAAGAATCTCAATAAGTGCATCTTATTCTTTCGACTCAAGATGCAACTCCTCATGCTTTCGGCTCAAAGCATGGAACCGCTCTTCCCACATGTCTTTCTCTTTCTTCATCTTAGTAAGTGCTGAAATTCTGGTATCAGATATGAGATGTCGATGATAATGTCACGACACTAATATCTGAACAACACAAATAGGATAAAAGATAAAGAATAGTAATGCAAGAGACACAAGCAATTGTTAACCCAGTTCGGTGCAACTCACCTACGTCTGGGGGCTACCAAGCCAGGAAGGAAATCCACTAAATAGAATCAGTTCAAAGACTCTTAGTAAAAAACACAAGTTACAATCTTTTTCACCTAATCTCTACCCGTGTGACTTCTACCTAAAAACTCTTAGATATGAGATCCCACTCACTCCCCCTCAATCACACCAGTGATATAAACAAGAATTACAATGAAAAGAAGACACTCTTCAAAGACACACACTTGATCTTACTTAGCAACTTCAATCAAGTAGACACACACTCATGCTTAAAAGCTTAGAGTGACAAATTACAACTCAAAAATCAGACCAATTCAATCATCTATGGATGAATTGAATGGCTTATAAGTCACATGACCACACAAGACTTAAACCCTTATTCTCTCTCAATATTTCGTTCCTTATTTCTTGTGTATCAAATCAGGTTTTCCATGTCCTTTTTATAGAAGCAATTTGCTGGGCTTGGACATCATAAAACCCTAAAACTATTTTCCATTTAAATCTTCTCATGACAGTTGATTAGATCTCTTTGGAAAATAAGTTAATCACGTTGTAATTACTGATTGATAGCGTGTTCAATTAACTCATCAATCATACACAGATTGCCATTAAAAACGCAATCAGATAATACATAACATTCAAACTGAATGTTTTGTATACAGATGTCATGACATCGGGTCTGACATCCTGGAAAAATCCTGCATAATTATATTTTAAACATCCAGCAGGTACAAGATATCTTATGTTAAGACATCACATGTGACAACTTGTGAACACTCTTGGTTTTACCAAAATTGCTGCCAACACCTAGAACCACACTAACACCATTTTCATCTTTGGAGACTTTCACATGTGTAGGAGCAAGTGTCCTTTTATAACTTGCATTCTCCATGCCAAACTTCTTAACAATTTTCTTGGCATATTTGCTTTGAGATAGAAAGATAGAATCTTCCATCTGCTTGACTTGTAGCCCTAGAAAGTAGGTCAGCTCTCCAACAAGGCTCATCTCAAACTCAGACTGCATTTGACTAACAAAATGTTCAACCATCTGATCCGAATTTCCACCAAACACAATATCATCCACATATATCTGTGCCACCATGAGTTTTCCTCCTTTATTCTTCACAAATAGGGTCTTGTCAATACCTCCTTTCTCGTATCCATTGTTAGTGAGGAACACTGTGAGTCTCTTATTCCAAGCCCTAGGAGCTTGCTTCAAACCATAGAGGGCTTTCTTCAATCTGTACACATGCTTTGGAAGATTTAGATCTGTGAATCCTTTAGGTTGTTCAACATATACTTCCTCATTTAAGTAGCCATTCAAGAAGGCACTTTTTACATCCATTTGGAACAGTTTGAATTTCATAATACATGAAACTCCAAGCAATAGTCTAATGGACTCAAGGCGAGCTACAGGAGAAAATGTTTCATCAAAATCCACTCCTTCAACTTGAGTATATCCTTGTGCTACTAATCTTGCTTTGTTTTTAGTAACCACCCCTTGTTCATCAGATTTATTCTTATACACCCACTTTGTACCTGTGACATTTACTCCTTCAGGTCTAGGAACCAGTTCTCGTACTTCATTCCTCTTGAATTGACCTAACTCCTCCTGCATGGCATTGATCCAGAATTCATCAGTCAAGGCTTCCTTGACATTCCTAGGCTCAATCTTGGACACAAAGCAGCCATGTGAGATCACTTCCCTTGATCTAGTTGTGACCCCTTTATTTGGATCTCCTATAATGAGATCTTTGGGATGATCCTTCTGAACTCTGATGGAGGGTCCCTTGTTGATTTTGTCATCTTCAGGTTCAGCTTGAGGAGGTTCACTCTCCTTATTTTTGTCTGAGAAATCAGTCGGGGGATCATTTAGAGATGTCTCAACATCTTCTGTGACATCAGTCTGTTGGTCATCAACCACAACATTAATAGATTCCATCATTACTTTAGTTCTGGAATTAAAGACTCTATATGCTCTGCTGTTTGTTGAGTAGCCCAAAAATATTCCTTCATCACTTTTGGGATTCATCTTCCTTCTTTGTCACAATCAGTCAAGATATAGCATTTACTACCAAACACATGGAAGTATTTGACTGTAGGTCTTCTCCCTTTCCAGACTTCATATAAAGTTGTAGGAGTCCCTTTCTTCAAGGTCACACTGTTGTGAACATAGCAGGCTAACTTCATGGCTTCAACCCAAAAATAGTAGGGCAATTTCTTAGCATGAATCATAGCTCTGGTTGATTCTTGAAGGGTTCTATTTTTCCTTTCCACCACACCATTTTGCTGGGGAGTAATGGGAGATGAGAACTCATGATGAATTCTTTCTGAAGAATAGAATTCAACAAACTTACTGTTCTCAAATTCCTTCCCATGATCACTTCTAATTTTGATGACAGGACTTTCCTTTTCTCTTTGAAGTTTCAGACAAAGCTCTTTGAAGACTTCAAACACATCAGATTTTTCCCTTATAAAATTGATCCAGATGTATCTGGAGAATTCATCCACCACTACATAAGCATAATTCTTCCCACCAAGGCTTTCCACCTGCATGGGTCCCATCAAATCCATATGGAGGAGTTCCAAAACTTTGGAAGTGGTGTCATGTCTGAGCTTCTGGTGTGACATCCTTGTCTCTTTTCCAATCTGACATTCTCCACAGACTTTTCCTTCATCAATCTTCAAGTTGGGAATTCCTCTAACAGCTTCAATAGATATAATCTTCTTCATACCTTTTAGATGCAGATGGCTCAATCTTTGATGCCATGTCTTCACTTCTTATTCTTTGGCTAAAGTACACATTGAAGAGTAACTAGTTTCTTGAGGACTCCACATGTAACAGTTGTCTTTAGACCTGACTCCTTTCATGATCACTTCACTTTCTTTGTTAGTAATCAGACATTCAGTTTTAGTGAAGTTAACATTTAGACCTTGGTCACACAGTTGACTGATGCTTATTAAATTTGCAGTCAATCCCTTAACAAGTAGGACATTGTCAAGGTCAGGAACTCCAGGGAAGTCAAGCTTACCAATCCCCTTGATTTCACCCTTTGCTCCATCACCAAAGGTTACATAGCTTATGGCATGAGGATGTATACCAGTTAGCAGGTTTTTGTTTCCAGTCATGTGTCTGAGCACTTACTGTCAAAATACCAATCTTCTTTGGCTGAAACTCCGAAGGAAGTGTGAGCTATCAGACTTGTAACATTAGTCCTAGGAACCTATTGCTTTTTGTTGACAGGTCTGTGATGTTTGGGTCTAGGTTGATGATGAGGAGGACTAGGATAACCATACAGCTTATAACAGAGAGGCTTTATGTGGCCAAATTTTCCACAGTAATGATATCTCCATCTTTGGTGTTTTCCTTTCTGCTGTCTTCCTTTATGATGTTGTGACATATGATGTGACATTGCAGGTTTGCTATCAGTATGGCTGCACTTAGGTTTGGATTGAGGTTTGCCACTAGTGTAACTGCACTCAGGCTTAGATTCACCGAACCCAATGCCGGACTTGTCTCCTGTTATTTGTCTAGTCTAGAGAATTTTGTCTAAGGTGTCAGATCCATTATTTAGCATTCTTACATACTTGGTCATCTCATCCAGTTTAGAATTCAAGAATACAACTTCAGTTTTTAACTTGGAGATGGTTTCCACATGTTCTGCCTTCTTATTCTCCAGCTGTGCTATCACTTTCTTCTGGCTTTCACCTTGTCTACACACTTCTGCACTTCTGTGACACAACTCTCTGTAGGTAGTGTCTAACTCTTCAAAGGTTACTTCATAATCACTTGAACCTTCATCAGAACTCCATCTTCCAGTCAAGGCAGTCACAAGATTTGCAGATTCTTCTATTTCACTTTCATCAGACCAAGTGGCAGCAAGACTCTTCTTCTATTTCTTGAGGTAGGTCCCACATTCAGTTCTAATGTGTCCATACCCATCACATTAATGGCACTGAACTCCTTTTCCTTCTTTGGGCTTTTCATCTGACCTTGTTCTTCTTCCAATATTGTTTATGTCAGATGCGATGTTCTTGACATTAGCCTTAGATCTTACATCCATCTTTTTCATAAGCCTGTTGAATTGTCTTCCCAACATTGCTACATCATTTGCTAGATCTTCATCAATATCTTGACCACCTTCCCCCTCTTCCTCCTCAGTGTTTGACATGAAGGTTATGCTTTTGGCTTTCTTTTCAGATCCATCACACATTCCCATCTCAAATGTTTGGAGGGATCCAATTAGCTCATCAACTCTCATATTGGAGATGTCTTGAGACTCTTCTATGGCTGTCACCTTCATAGAAAATCTCTTAGGGAGTGACCCGAGTATTTTCCTTACTAATTTTTCATCTGACATCTTCTCTCCCAGGGATCCTGAGGCATTAGCAATTTCAAGGATATTCATATGAAATTCATGAATTTTTTCATCTTCTTTCATCCTTAAATTTTAAAACTTGGTAGTGAGCAGCTGCAATCTAGACATCTTCACTCTATAGGTGCCTTCACGAGTGGTCTTGAGAATGTCCCAAGCATCTTTAGCCACCTCACAGTTGTTTACCAATTTGAAGATATTCTTGTCTACTCCATTGAATATAGAATTCAATGCTTTAGAGTTTCCAAGGGCTAAATCCTCCTCCTCCTTGGACCATTGTTCTTCAGGCTTCTTATCAGTTGTAGCTTCTTCTTCCTTAGTAACTACTAGATGTTCCCGGCCTGTTAACACAACCTTCCAAGCCTTATTATCTAGAGATTTTAGGAAGGCTACCATTCGAGGTTTCTAGTAGTCATAGTTGGATCCATCCAAAATAGGTGGTCTGTGAACAGATCCTCCATCTCTCTCCATAGTACCAGAAAGTATTGTCCCTAGATCTCACCCAGAACCAGAGCAGGATGCCTGCTCTGATACCAATTGAAATTCTGGTATCAGATATGAGATGTCGAAGGTAATGTCACGATACTAATATCTGAACAACACAAACAGGATAAAAGATAAAGAACAGTAATGCAAGAGACACAAGCAATTGTTAACCCGATTCGATGCAACTCACCTACGTCTGGGGGCTACCAAGCCAGGAAGGAAATCCACTAAATAGAATCAGTTCAAACACTCTCAGTAAACAACACAAGTTACAGTCTTTTTCACCTAATCTCTACCCGTGTGACTTCTACCTAAGAACTCTTAGATATGAGATCCCAGTCACTCCCCCTCAATCACACCAGTGATATAAACAAGAATTACAATGAAAAGAAGACACTCTTCAAAGACACACACTTGATCTTACTTAGCAGCTTCAATCAAGTAGACACACACTCAAGCTTAAAAGCTTAGAGTGATAAGTTACAACTCAAAAATCAGACCAATTCAATCATCTATGGATGAATTGAATGACTTACAAGTCACATGACCACACAAGACTTAAACCCTTATTCTCTCTCAATATTCCGTTCCTTATTTCTTGTGTATCAAATCAGGTTTTCCATGTCCTTTTTATAGAAGCAATTTGTTGGGCTTGGACATCATAAAACCCTAAAACTATTTTCCATTTAAATCTTCTCATGACAGTTGATTAGATTTTTCTTTGGAAAATAAGTTAATCACGTTGTAATTACTGATTGATAGCGTGTTCAGTTAACTCATCAATCATACACAGATTTCCATTAAAAACGCAATCACATAATACATAACATTCAAACTGAATGTTTTGTATACAGATGTCATGACATTGAGTCTGACATCCTGGAAAAATCCTGCATAATTATATTTTAAACATCCAGCAGGTACAAGATATCTTATGTTAAGACATCACATGTGACAACTTGTGAACACTCTTGGTTTTACCAAAATTGCTGCCAACACCTAGAACCAATAAGTGCATCTTCCAACTCATCTACATATTGGTTAGGGAGAGTTGATGGCTTAGCCATAACCATAGACATAGGTCTTTCACAAGCATACAACATCTTGAGCTCGAAAGCTCTCTTCTTCACCCAAATAGTGTAAGCTTCCATTTTGTTACCCCCTAATAGGAGTAAAAATATGAGTTTGTATATTGTTGCGTCGGATACGACCATAGGGAGTATGTTAGCCCCAGGGGATATTGGTGGTGTCGAAAGACCCTTACCTTAATAGAATGTTAATAGATGCTGAAACTAGGTACAGTCTAATTGAAAAACTGTGTCTATGCCTGTACTGAAGGAGAATGGCGATCCAAAACGTAGCGGAATTTAAAGTTTCTCCTTTAGTGATCCTTACGAATGGGCATGATCAGTGATAGAATCGTTAACTCTTGTGACGATTGAAACCTTTGATGCAAATCTATGGAGCGATCACGAACGTTGAACGATGACAACGCCTCTACTCAGTCCACATGAACGGATTTCTTCAATCTCAGTGCTAGCTGCTACGAATGAAGGCTTTGAGTGTGTGTGTGTATGTGTGTGTGTGTGTGTGTGTGTGAGAGAGAGAGAGAGAGAGAGAGAGAGGAGAGAAACGAAAAATGCAATTGCATTAATGCTTCTGCACAAGGGTTCTATTTATAGAACCACTTATGTGGGCTATAAGCTAAAAAGCCCACTTAAGTGTATGTGGCCCATATCTTATAATATGCCAAAATCACTTAAGCGCGTGGTACCTTACCATATTTCGTATTCTACTTAAGTACACCGTACCTTACGATGTTCTACAATTCACTTAAGTGCTCCGTACCTTACGGTGTTCCTTAGTTACTCTATCTCTCATCAATCCGTCCTTTGTGTGTGACCCTGTAGGTTTTCGCGGCATTGACAATTATATTAAATCACGTATTTAACATAATAAACAGTAAGCGGTATCTAGCAACACATCACTGCTACCCAAGACATGAAAATGTCATGTGATCTGACAAATCCTTCTGTGATAATACTTATGTGCATAATTACCCTTTTGCCCTTATGTCTATATTGAACACAAGGCATAAACCATGTCATCCTTGTCCAGTTCAATATTGGGCCCATAGACATTTATCCTGTTACGCAGGATGGGAAAATTCCATCTAGGTCACTCATGTCCCTTAGCATGATTCGTGGAGTACCCATCAACTGTCTTTATGGTCATCCAGTTACGGACAACGTTTGATCAGCAATAAGGCACTCGACTCTACATCTAGGGTCCATAGTGGTTTCAGGTCGAAGGGTGGTATACACCATTATCACCATGAGAATAACTTATGACACTTTGCATAACATTCTATATAGTATTCTCATAACGGGTCAATCCAGTATAAATGTTACTCTTAATATTCATACCTATGTTTAAGACTTGATAACTCCTTATCCATGACCCATGAGATGTGATCATCAGTCTATATACATAATAGTCTTCATGCTTTAATGTTATCCCACTTCACAATAAAGCTCGACTACGGATACTTTAAGAATAGTGTCCTTATGTTTAATGTGATCTCATGATTAAGTCACACTTGATACATTAAACGGACTAGCTATTCTAGGGACTTTATTAAACAAACATAATAAAGAAAAAGCCTTTTATTATTAATAAATAATTCGATACAAGTACCAAAAGTATTGGCCTCTAGGGCTTACACCAACATGTACTTCACATGTATGAAATTGAAGCAATGTATAAAACTAGTTGATGTTTATGTTTCGTCCCACTACGATGTTATTAAACATATGTTGTCTAAACCTATTTTGCATAGTCAAATTGGAATATGGGCACTAGCTTTAACGGAGTTTTCTTTGATATACAAACCTTTAAAGGCTATGAAGGGCCAAATTGTAGCAGATTTTATAGTGGATCATGCTATGATCAAACCTTCACTAAACATGGTTGACACAAACCCTTGGCGGTATATTTCGATGGGTCAACCCAAAAAGACAGAACAATAATTGGGGTGTTGATATTATCCCCACTGGATATTTCGACAAGATTCAAGTGTATAATCAACGAAAAATGTTCCAACAATAAAGTTGAGTACGAGACCCTAATAACTGGTCTTCGAATCCTGAAAGAATTGGGAGCCGGTAGAATAAAGGTGAGAGGAGTTTCGGAGTTGGTAATTAAGCAAGTTACACGAGAATACAAATGCATTAAGGAAAATCTATTGAAGTATTTCATGATGGAAACACGGCTGTTGGAGTACTTTGAGATCGTCGACATTACCCATGTGCCAAGAAATAAGAACCAAGAAGCCAATGATCTAGCCCAGATCGCCTCTAGGTACAAGATATCGAAGTCGAGACTCTAGAAAATTATTGAAGTTGGGGATAAGATGGTGTCAGACGCACCACTACTAAGAGAAGACATCCTCGACGGAAGTATCAACTGTGATGAAGATTTCGACAACGAGCGCCTCGAAGATTTCAAGATTGAAAATTTCTGGGGACACAAAGTTTTCACTGTTAGCAATCCATCACTATTAGATTGGAGAAAACCAATTTTGGAATACTTAGAGAATCCAGTCGGAAATACTGACAGGAGAATCAAATACAGGGCCCTGAGCTATGTGCTGCTGGGGAATGAACTGTTGAAGAAAACACATGAGGGAGTATTGCTTAAGTGTCTTGGAAGTACGAAAGCATATTTGGCCATATCTAAGGTGCACAATGGAGCTTGTGGTGCATACCAAGCAGGCCACAAGATGAAATGATTATTGTTCCGACAAGACGTTTATTGGCCCAATATGCTGAAGGATTGTATCGAGTTAGCCAAAGGATGCCATGAACGCCAGATGCATGCGGGCGTTCAACATGTACCAGCAAGTGAGTTGTATGCGGTCATCAAGCCATGGACTTTTAGGGGTTGGGCATTAGATGCCATTGGTGAGATTCGACCGGCCTCATCGAAGCAACAAAAGTTTATCCTGGTCGGGATAGACTACTTTATTAAGTGGATCGAAGTTGCCCCTTTGGTAAAAGTAGATTAGGAGGCTGTAATCGAATTCATTCAAAAGCATATTATATATGGATTCGGCATCCCATAAACCATTACCACAGATCAAGGTTCGGTTTTTGTGGAGCAAAAGATGCAGGAGTTCGCCGTCGAAATAGGTTTCAGGTTGATCACTTCCACACCTTATTATGTGCAAGCAAATGGCCAAGTCGAAGCGACCAACAAGGTGATAATAAGTCTAATCAGAAAACATGTTGCCAAAAAGCCAAAAAATTGGCACAAGACTTTGGATCAAATCCTATGGGCTTGTCGAACGTCCCCACAAGAGGTAACAAATTTGGCGCCTTTCCGACTAACATTTGGGCACGATGTCGTATTACCAATAAAAATTTGTTTACAGCTAGTCAAAGTGCAGCGCCATAATGATATTCAGTCAGAACGATATTGGGAGCTAATGTTTGATGAACTAGTTGATTTAGACGAAGAAATATTAGCTGCGATGGAAACATTGATACGATAGAAAGAACGCATGGCTAAAGTATACAACAAAAAGGTAAAAACAAAAACCTTTGCTGTAGATGATTACGTTTGGAAAGTAATCTTGCCTATGGATCAAAGAGACCGAACCTTAGGAAAATGGTCTCCAAAGAGGGAGGGGCCATTTTAGATAATCCGAACGTTTACCAACAACGCCTATGAAATCCAAGAACTCATCATGGATCGACGGGTTTTAAGGGTTAATCGGAAATATTTGAAGAAATATAAACCTATTCTACAAGAAATTCAAATCCAAACATGACGAAAAATTTATTAATTCGTTAGGTGGCCTAAAAGGCATTACAAAAACGGTCTGCTGACCTTACAAGATCAAAACAAAATAAAATTAGGCGGGGAATCTAGATTTTAACTTACTTTCTCATCTATAAATACTATAACACTCAACCTCTCTACAACACTCAACCTCCCTGCAACACTCATCCTATCTGCAACACTCAACCTATCTACAACACTCAACATCTCTGCAATAATATGTCTCTATTGACCATGGGTGATGAACATCGAGGAACAATCGATAATATTGTGACATTTGTATGTTATTACTTAATCTATATTTTTTATTACTTATTCTTATTCTTATTACCTAACAAAATGTCTATATTATTTATTACTTCTTCTTAATTACTTCTTAATTATGTTTTATTGGACACAAAGAGATTTCGATATCGTGTACATGAATATGTACCACATGATCATTTGATAGAACCATATAGTCGAGGATGCGATTTTGGTAATCTACTCAACATAGTCTCATACTCAGTTGACTATAAATTTATTCTTGCTTTGTTAGAAAGATGGAGACCCGAGGCCCACACACTTCACCTTCCTTTCGGTGAGTGTACCGTCACACTTGAGGACGTCTACATGTTGTTAGGTCTACCTATCGCTAGTAAGATCTTAAATGGTAGAGTTAACTAAGATAACTCTATATGAGGGGAATTGTAGGGTACCCCTTTGTATGAAGACACAACTACATGGCAAACTTCGGGTCAACCTAAGGGTCAAGGTATTAATTTAAAATATCTTAAACAATATTATTCAAGTATAACATTAAACGAAGAATCTACCGAGTATGAAAAGATAATTAAAGCTCAGTGTTATATTATGATTCTATTTGGTAATTTTTTATTTCCTGAAAGTACTGGTAATACAGTAAATATTATGTATTTGTCGTTGTTACGAAACATAAATAAGGTAGACACATATAGTTAGGGTTCAATTGTTTTGTCCCATATATATAGTTCGTTGTATAAAAATGCTAAAATAAAAATACTTGTATGTTTTATTCTTGCGCCTATTTGCTACAATCATGGGGTTGGTTAAGATTTTCGTCACTCGTCCCGGTTAACGAGAAGTCATTCACATTCCCCTATGCAACAAAGTAAGTTTATATTAAATCTTCTAATTTATTAGACTTTATACTACAACTAACTGTAACTAATATATTTTCAATCTTTTTGATCTAGATGGTCAGTTAAAGGGATGAGCTACAACAGGTGTTCCAAACACGTTGTAGTAGTCTATCACAATCTTTTAGACTACATTGGACCAGACGATGTATTACTACTAAATAACTATACATTTGATTTAAAAAAATTATCCAATTACATATCCTCTAATCATGTTAAATTCTTATACAATTTATCTAGAGACCGTATTTGGGTCTTGATCATCAGGTTAACCATGATGATGTTGTAGTTTGGACAAAAAAACACAAATTATCCGGTTCACTACTTTGGAGATGCACTGGAATGACTGTGTAAAACTGCAGTTCAGCATGGAACAACAAATTCCATAACCTCCTACTTGTTTGGGAGATTGACATCAACAAAGAGTCAATGACCAATGAGATTATTCTGATTGGAGAGACTTCACAAAAGAGATGTGTCGTTATTGGAGGAATCGACGACAACACATCTTAAACGAACCAATCATACATAGTGCTAGACCAACTCAACATTATATGACATGGTTTAGGTCGGTTACAACGCCATAGTTTGTGTCCGGACCAAGGTATTTAATTGATTCACGCCGACGAGCTTCGTCATCAAACGCTCAACAACAAATCCTCGGCCAAGAACAATGTCAACCCACACAAACCCAACGACCAACCTCACACCATCATCGTACCATATACACCTAACCACCAAACACACAACCTCGCAACCAATTCATGCCACACACCCAAACTCAAAACTAAGAACCAACCCTAACCACCAAACACCCAACCTCGCAACTAATTCATGCCACAGACCAAAATTCAAAACTAGGAATCAAACTCTAACCACCAACAACCATACGCAGCCAACACAATAGTCTATAACCCGAATGATTCATATGATTCAACGTCATTGCTATCGTAGCCCCTCATTAGTGAACTTCCAAACATCCCATCGCCACAACACCTAACAATTATTTGACTTTAGTACACCACATGAATCATTGCTTCGTTTCCAAAACTATTCAATGTCCCAATTCGGGCAACCATTCTGTCCACAAACCACCAAACTACAAAGACCCAACTACGATAACATGGGCACCGAACTCAATTACGGAAGCGCCATTGGCGACAATCCCCTAACTATTGGGGAGAAATGATGACAAATCTATCAAATACCGCTGGACCTTCCACCAGACATTCACATCATCCACCATTGCATCATGTCAGCACTCAAAGACCCCAAACATCTCAGGGAAATCGTGGGAGACCTCAAAGACAAACTAACACATCTGGATGTGGAACAGTGGACGTTTCAATTGGGCGAGTCATTGAATTTCTTGTCGATTGTTATGTATTTTAACTTTATATTATAATATTAATCATTATTTTTCATTTACGTATTTGATTTAATTATTTATAAATATAAAATATAAAATTTTAAAAAAATAAATTACTAAGTGCATGCGCCACATGCATTGACGCATATGAATGTGGCTTCAAGGCGTGCGTGCGTCCAATCTACTAGCGCCTATGTTCATTTTCAAGACATACATGCGCTCATTGTTTTGGAGTCTCTCTTGATTGAAAATTAGACGCGTCAGTGCAACTAACGCATATGTAATGAAAAATGGTTATTTTTATAATTATTTTGAAAAATAGATTATTATTTTTTTTTAAATATGATTATTTTAAAAAAAGTTCTAATCTTGTGGCATTTCTATAATTTTGTATTTTTATTTATTTATTATTTTAAAAAGCATTTCCATATTTTTTATAAATAATTGTATTTAATGTATTGAAAATTGAAATAATTGACTTTTATAAAAGTAAAATATATGTTTTTTTTGGAAATACTTTTATTTAATATATTGAAATTTGAAATAATTATTTAAATTTTTTATTTATTTAGAATCCAAGTATTCTAGGGTTATTCAGTAGCATGACCCATTTAAAATTTAAAATAATACTAACTATAAAATTGTAAGTAATACTTTTAATTATTTATTGTAAATAGAAAATAAAAGAAACAAAATGATAGATTAATAAATTTATAGTATGTTTTGATTTGAAGCATGACTCATATTTAAAATACATTATAGCAGCAGTCAGTGTAATAAAAAAGAAATAGTATTTCAGTGTTTGAATATAAAACATTTCCCATAGCTTTACATTTCAACAGCTTACATGGCTTCCGTCAACGAGGTATTCACCTACGACGTATTCCTTAGTTTCAGAGGCGACGATACTCGTTATGGTTTCACCGGCCATCTCCGCAAAGCTCTTGATGACAAAGGAGTTCGAACCTTCATGGATGACGACGGCCTTCAAAAAGGGGATGAAATCACACCTTCGCTTCTCAAAGCAATTGAACACTCCAAAATCGCCATCGTTGTCCTCTCTAAGAACTACGCTTCTTCTTCCTTTTGCTTACAAGAACTTTCCAAGATCATTGATTCGATGAACGGTAAGGATCGTTCTATTTTGCCTGTTTTTTATAAGGTGGATCCTTCCGATGTACGAAAGTTGAAAAGAAGTTACGGTGAAGCCATGGATAAACATGATGAGGGCACATCATCCAGTCATCACATGAATAACAAATGGAAGATTTCTCTGCATCATGTTGCTAATTTGTCTGGATTTCATTACAAGAAAGGGTATCTTACTAACTATCTTTTCATTTTTCTGGCTTCCTTTTTTTTGTTTTGTTACTATGTTCTTCGAATATCCATCCTTTATTTATTATTCAATAATTCATAATACTTACTTCACACTCTAAACTTGAGTTGCTCATTTTAGAGAAATTGGGTCTATTGACTTCTTTAGACAACAAATTTGAACCCAAGTAGATGTAAGCTAACCAATTAGACCAACTACCATTAGAAAAACATTTTGATTCTAGTTTTTTAATTACAATGAAGTAATAACTATTCATTTCCCTTATTATAAGAAAACTTTTAGTTTTTAATTTATTGAATAATCATAATCCATGTATCTTATGTATATGGCTAGAGGTCTTCATGGGTGCGGTGGACCTTCTAATCCATTGATTCAAATAAAATCAATCCATAAGTTACTCAAACTTATTCATTTACGGATATATCCAATCCACAACAACTCATAAATTTTTTGTTTAGGTATCGTGTTTGAGTTTCGCAACCCCGCATATCCATTGATCAAACTCATATATATAATTTCTTATTTGAATTGTCTTAATATTTTTTTAAAACTGATTTTTTTTTTAAAAAGTTTTTATTATAACATAATCCGTGATTCTAACTCAATCCATAAATGAATTGGTCGACAAATCCAATCTATTAAAGTTTAAATGAATTGGATAACAGGTTAGGTCGAACCTAGTCCAATCCAATCCTTAAAGTTTATATTGAGTTGGATAACGGTTTAGACCGAATCTGATCCAACCCAACCCGTGTACCCTATATATATGGTATATATAAATAAAAATCATTGATAATCTAAAAAGTAAACTTAAAAAAATAATAAATAAGTGTTATTTATAACATAGACTTGATGCAGATGAATGATTTCTTTTCTCTTATTGGATAGGGATGGGTATGAGCATGAGTTTATTGCAAAGATCGTTGAACAAGTCTTAAGAATGATAAAACCCGTAACTTTACCCGTTGATGATTACCTCGTTGGACTGGAGCCTCAAAAAGAACAACTAATGTCACTTTTGAATGTTGGATGTGATAATAGAGTTCGCATGGTAGGGATTCATGGAATTGGTGGAATAGGGAAAACAACTCTTGCTCTAGCAGTTTATAATTCAATTGCCCATCAATTTGAAGGGTCGTGCTTTCTAGAAAATGTTAGAGAAAATTCTGAGAAACACGGGTTGCCATATCTCCAAATGATCTTTCTTTCTAAAGTAGTTGGAGAGAAAATCGAGTTAACCGGTGTTCGACAAGGAAGTTCAATAATACAACAGAGGCTTCGACAAAAGAAGTTACTTTTGATTATAGACGATGTTAATGAGCCAGAGCAATTACAAGCTATTGCTGGAAGACACGAATGGTTTGGTCCTACAACTAGAATCATCATCACAACTCGGGACAAAAGATTGCTTACAAATCATGGAGTTGAAAGCACATATGAGGTGAAGGAGTTGAACCACAAGGACTCTTTTAAATTATTAGTTAAACGAAAAAGAAAATCTTTAGAGTCAGGCAAAAAAATTTCAGATTATTTCCGTGTTTTAAGACGTGTCACAAGATATGCTTCTGGGATTCCATTGGTTTTGGAAGTAATATCTTCTCAGTTATTTAATAAAACAATAGAACAGTGTAATCTTACTTTAGATAGTTATGATAGGAGGATTCCTAACAAAAAGATTCAAATGATACTCCAAATAAGCTTTGATGCTTTGAATGAAGAAGAAAAGAGTGTTTTTCTTGATATTGCCTGTTGCTTCAAAGGATTTAAATTGGCAATGGTTGAAAAAATACTCCATGCTCATTATGGTGATAGCAAGAAAGACCACATCAATGTGTTACTTGAAAAATCTCTCATAAAGATAAGTGAGTCTGATAAAATTACATTACATGATATGATTGAGGACATGGGGAAAGAAATTGTAAGACAAGAGTCACCGAAAAAGCCTGGAAAGCGCAGTAGGTTATGGCTCCCAGGAGATATATTTCATGTTTTAGAAGGAAATATGGTGAGTAATAACGAGATGGATGGTTTGGCTTTTCATATTCAACTTTGATTTCTACATTATTAAAGTTATTAATTGTCACATCACAAATTTTCCTTTTGTAATATGTGGGATAAGTTCTAACATGTATTCTGTTGAATTTTTCTTTTTTGTTTTTTTGTTTATAGGGAACTAGTTCAACTGAAATCATATATTTGGATTGTTCAAAGGAAGTAAAATGGGATGGAGAAGCTTTCAAGAAGATGAAAAATCTCAAAACACTAATTATTAGACATGCCACTTTTTCTAAAAGTCCCAGCTATCTTCCAAATAGTGTAAGAGTATTGGAATGGTGTGAGTATCCTTCATCAGATTTACCACCTGGTTTTTATCCGGAGAAACTTGTTATATGCAATTTTGGCTCTAACTTTACATCAAATCCATTTGAGTGGGAGGACTTTCTCCAGAAGGCAAGTTTAACATATTATTTATATCTCTTATCTCATATTAATAAATCCAGTTTAAGATTATTAATACATTATTTATTCATTTGCATGTTTTTCCATTTCCTCTTTTGTTTTTTTTCAGAAGTTCCAGAATATGAGAGTTTTAAATTTTGACCATTGTGAACTTTTAACAAAAATACCTGACCTATCTAGTCTCCCAAATTTAGAAGAATTTTCATTTCAAAATTGTGGGAATCTGATTGCAATTGATAAATCGATTGGTTTCCTGTACAAACTCAGAATCTTGAGAATTATGCATTGCAATGAAATCCAGAGTGTTCCACCTCCGAATTGGGCTTCACTAGTAGAACTCAATCTTTCACATTGTGATAGTTTAGAAAGCTTTCCTAGCGTCGTGGATGGATTTGTTGGCAAACTTGAAATCTTGAGGGTTATACGTTGCAGCAAAATCACAAGTATTCCACCTCTCATGCTAGCTTCTCTAGAAGAACTAGATCTTTCAAATTGTATCAGTCTTGAGAGTTTTCCACTTTTGGTAAAAGGGTTGCTCGCTAATCTTAAGACCTTGAGAGCTATGAATTGCATCAAGCTTAGGAGTATTCCAACTCTCAAGATGGCTTCTCTAGAAGAAATCGATCTTTCAAGATGTTCTTGTCTTGAGAGTTTTCCACCTGCGGTAGATGGGTTGGCGGATAAACTTAAAACTATGAGTGTTAGAAGTTGTGTCAAGCTAAGGAGTATTCCACCTCTCAAGTTGGATTCGCTAGAAAAACTTGATCTTTCACATTGTTCTAGTCTTGAGAGTTTTCCACTTGTGGTGGACGGTTTTCTTGGCAAACTTAAAACCCTGCTTGTTCAAAGTTGTGACAGTCTCAGGAGTATTCCACCTCTCAAGTTAAATTCCTTAGAAGAACTTGACCTTTCACATTGTTATAATCTCGAGAGCTTTCCAATTGTGGTGGATGGATTGTTGGATAAACTTGAAGTCTTGAGTATTGAATATTGCATCATGCTTAGGAGTATCCCACCCTTGAGGTTGACTTCATTGCTAAAATTCAATCTTTCAGATTGTCTAAGTCTAGAGTGTTTTCCAGAAATATTAGGAGAGATGAGAAATATACCACAACTTTACTTGGGTAGCACTCCCATACAAAAACTTCCATTTCCATTTCGAAGTCTTACTCTGCGCCCAACATCATATCCATGTAACTGTAGAATTGTTAATTTACCAAATAGAGTTGCTGCGATGTCAATGTTGGCTAAACTTACCATCAAGGCTGAAAAAAAAGTGAGCCCCGTGCAATCTTCACAAGTAGAATATATTTGTCTCACGAAATGCAAACTTTCCGATGAATATTTGTCCATAGGTCTCGCGTTTTTTGCGAATGTGAAAGAATTACATTTAACTGAATGTCAATTCACAGTACTTCCTATATCTATTGAAAAATGTCACTTTTTATGGAGGCTTGTCTTGGATGATTGTGAGGAACTTGAGGAAATTAAAGGGATTCCACCTGGCTTAAAAGAATTATCTGCATTAAACTGCAAATCGTTGACTTTGTCGTGTAAAAGCAAATTATTAAATCAGGTTAAGATTTTTTTGGTATTTTTAGATAATGTATTTGATATAATAACCAATATTCTTACCGATATAGTTTAACTAACAATATTGTTTTTGCCTAACAGGAATTGCATGAGTATGGAAACACTCGGTTCTGTTTGCCACGAGCAAAGATTCCAGAGTGGTTCGACCACCAATGCTCGGCAGGATTGTCAACTTCTTTCTGGTTTCGTAATAACTTTCCTGCCATAGTTCTCTGTGTTGTTTCTCCATTGACGTGGGTAGATGATTTTCGACGCTGTGTAAGAGTGACCATCAACGGAAATACATTTCTCTATACACGTGGTTTGAAGATACGTAGGTCACCGGCCAAAATGTATACTTTAAATCTTTTTCATATGCAAATGAAAAACTTCAATGATAATATGGACAAAGCAGTTTTAGAAAATAAGTGGAACCATGCAGAGGTTGATTTTGGATTCCCATTCATGAATAGTGGAATCCATGTATTGAAAGAGAAAAGTAGCATGAAGGATATACGATTCACCAACCCAGAGAATGATGCTAATATTGACTTCACTCGGAATGTTGAAGTGAGTATATAATTGATTTTACCCAAATTGTCATAAATTTTCCATATGAATTTTCCATAATTGGGTGGAACCCTCCTACATGCCCATTTCATCACAGCAAGCACATTAGCTATTTGTACTATTTGTACTGTAACGTGGCACCACAAAGAAAATACATTTGATAAGTAGCTAATTATTAAAGCATGATGAAGACCTTAATTAATTAATTAATTAAGCGATGTAGTAGATTGGATTTGGGAACTTGAAAGTTCTATTGCCACAGTTGGTTCTAAGAATATCACTCCATTGATCACCAAAGTTTCGAATGATGCATCTGATATGAAGATGATGATAATATGATAAGAGAAGATGATGAGTAAAGGAAAGAATTTGTTCATAACTCAATGTATTTCTGATTTGTAAGGTGAATTCTTATTTACCCAATTCAAAAAGGGATTTAGATTCTCTCCAATTTTTATGGTTCATCACCCCCTTCTTTTTATAATTCAATGGTAGATAGATTCCCCCCAAAAAAAAATATGATGCATAAGAGATAAATAAATAAAGTGATCAATGGTTAGGACTTGAGCATCATGGAAGCATGAGAGAAAGTTAGACTATTTAATAAATAATTAAATATGTTAAAACAAAATGGTATCTTATCATTGGTTAAAAGTACATTATCCAATTTTTATGATGGACTGAGAAGTTCTCCTCAATAAACAAATACAATACGACCTAGTGGTACACTATCTTTCCAAGCAATTAAATAAAAGTGACTTTGATTCCTGAGGTAAAATTAAATTTGAGAAAAATACTTTTGAAAAGGATGATTAGTGTCACTAGTCCAAAATTTGTTAAATTACCTGCTCTCTTGTTTTGAATGAGTATTATGTATTTTTACATATTAAGATTGTAGGATTATATAAATTGTCTATCACTTTAATATTTTAACAATTTTTTTACTGAGTGATCTACTCAAAAAAATAAAAATAAAAATACAAAATATTTTATATTTAAGAAAGAGGTGGGATAAAAAACACAATATAACATTTTATAGTTTAAACATCTTCAAATAATTAAAAAAAATTAAAATTTTGAAACTCAATATATTAATAAATACAATATAATATTTAAAATTTAAACTTTTGAAACTTAAGATGTTAACGAATACAATATAATAATTTTTTTTAAATTAAACATTTTCAATACTAGGATTATAAGATATTTAAAAAGACTATAATTTCTAAATCATGAAGAAAAATCTAATTCCAATTTAAAACTACTATAAAATATAGATTTAGAGCATTTTATTTTTATCTTTAAAAAAAGTTGACATTATTAAAAATAAAATTTATAAAATAGTTTTTTTAAATATTACAAAAAATTATATTACTTTTTGAATTATAATATTAATTTTAACATTCTAAAATAAATATATATTATTGAAGATAAAAAAAATAGTAATCACAATTTTCTTTAAAGATTATATTTTAAATTAATTTTTATAAAAAAATATTTGAAATAGTTTTAAAATTAAATAATTTTAAAAAAATTTGATATTAAAATAAATTTCAATAAAATATTAAAATATTTAAAATAATATTTTAAGATAACTATTCAAACTAAAATTTTATTTAAAACTTTTATAATAAATTTCTTTTTAACACTGTAAATATTTTTAAAAAAACAACTTCCCATTAATTGTCTTTTGCTTTGTAATTGCTTTATAATGTAAAACCAAATGGTAAGAATACAATGTTTTTCTCAGTTTCAGAGGGGAAGATACCAGCCGCCATATTTTCACTGGAAAACTTTGAAAAGCTTTGCACGATAGATGTGTTGGGGGAGTTTGGGGAAATTTTTCACTAGGGAGCATTGAACATTGTGGGTGGAGCAACACCTTTGTGAGAGGTGAGTGAGTGATAGGTGAGTGAGTTCTCTCACTTATAAAAATCCTTGTACCGCACGGAACGTTTCTTATTCACCACACTAGCGCCGTTGACACTCTTCAACAGAACGTTTCTTCACCATACTGGCGCCGTTGACTTTCGATACAAGTAACCCGGTCCCTTTCTGAAACCAAAGGCTCATGATACCATTTGTTGGGGGAGTTTTTTTCACTATGGAGCATTGAACATTGTGGGACTTCTTTTTCTAGAGCAACACCTTTGTGAGAGACACACCACATATTCACCCAAAACCTTAAGGTGATAGGTGAGTGGATTCTCTCACTTATAAATACTCAAGTCTCTACATTACCAACCAATTTGGGACTATTATCCACACTACTCACACTTGATACATTCTCAACACTCCCCCTCAAATGTACGTCTACAATGCTCCCTCTCAAGTGAAAGCTCTACTTACTTCTCTTGTATTGAACATTGTAAGACCATTTGTTTTAGGTGAATATGTGGTGTGTCTCTCACAAAGATATTGCCTCAGTAAGAAAGTCCCACAATGTCCAATGCTCCCTAGTGAAAAACTCCCCCAACAATGGTATCACGGGTCTTTGGTTTCAGAAAGGGACCGGGTTACTTGTATCGAAAGTCAACGGCGCCAGTATGGTGAATAAGAAACGTTCTGTGCGATACAAGAGAAATAAGTAGAGCTTTCACTTGATGGGGAGCATTGTAGACTCACACTTGAGGGGGAGTGTTGAGAATGTATCAAGTGTGAGTAGTATAGACAATAGTCTCACATTGGTTGTAAATATGGAGACTTGAGCATTTATAAGTGAGAGAACCCACACACCTATCACCTTAAGGTTTTAGGTGAATATGTGGTGTGTCTCTCACAAAGATATTGCTCTAGTAAGGAAGTCCCACAATGTCCAATGCTCCCTAGTGAAAAACTCCCTCAACAAGATGAATAAACCACCTTCATCAATGACGAGAAGCTTCGGAAAGGAAAATGTAACATGGCTTTTATGTTGGGTCCGATGATGCAGTACACATGGTAGGGATCCATGGGTATTGACCTTCTACATGCTTTCGAATTCATAGGCTGTCACTTTTTATAATAAAAAACAATAGAACAATGTACATATGCACTAGATCGTTAGGAAAGGATTCTTGATAAAAAAAGATCCAATCGATACTACAACTGAACTTTGATGCTTTGTAGAAAGAAGAGAAGTCTATTTTTCTTAACATTGCTTTTTGCTTCAAAGGACATATAAGTTGACAAGGCTGAGTAATAATGATATGGTTTGGCTTGTTTGAATTTGAAATAGATAGGTTAATTTCGTGATTCAAATAAAATAGAGAGATTATAATTCTAATTAAATTTATTAAATATTTTAAAATTAAACAAAACAATATTTTTTGTCTAATAATTTAATGATTAGAATTTTATTAATTAAATATGAGTAAGTATAATGTTGTAGACTCAAACTCACACTCATTGCAAACAAATATCATTAAACAACTGAACTAACTTAAAAGAAAAGATGAGTAAAAAAAGACTCAAACTCACTCTCTGGAGATTAACATACTTTGTTATCTTTTGATGAGGTTGAGGGTGATACTCATAATTTATATCAACAAGAATACTTACACACAATTGCTCCTGATACTTTACCTGCACATATTTTAAAGATAAAAATAAGGGCTCTACTAATGTTGTTGCGAAACATAAATCCTAAATTTGGATTGTGTAATGGGACAAAGTTACTATGTCGTGGTTTTTTTTTTATGAATTGGTTTGATGTTGAAATACTTACAAGTCACAATATTGAAAAAAGAGCTTTCTTGTCAAGAATTAAGTTCAAAATCATTGAATGTGCGGGACTTCCTTTTGTACTTATTAGAAAACAATTTTCTGTCAAACTAATCACTATAAATGAATTACAAGAATAAACAATTCTAAATGTTAGAATCGATCTTCCACAACATGTTTTCAATTATGGATAATTGTATGTTGTTTTATCAAGAGGTGTTCTGCGGGTTGCAACAAAAGTGCTAATTAAAGACGAAAAATTAGAGGGGAAGAAGGAGAGTTTACAAAAAAATATAGTTTTTAAAGAAATTTTGTTGTCACAAACTCAATATATTTATCTATTATGTTTAATCGTTCAACTATACTTTTGCAATGTTACACTTGGCATGTACTCACTAGATTACACTATATTGTTGACTAATAAAATTTACTTCATTTGTTTAGTAGTGAAGCAAGAGATATTTATGATTTTGATTCCATGGTTGACTTCGTATTAAGCAAAAATGTCACTTAATATTTATGTTTATTTTCTTAATAAATTGTGAAAAACATTTTTTCTTCTTATTTTATCTATATCTTCTTATAGTTTTGAACAATCTATAACAATATAAAATGACAAAATTTAGTTTTGTTGTAACCTATTTTCTTTTTTTATAATACCCTTTTCCTAACCTCTAAATTATTTCAGTCACATTATTGATTTGCATGACAAAACCGGTTGAATAAATTCACATCACAATGTGATTTTCTCAATTCAATCCAATAAAACAACGATAGGGGTTGTCGGGTACCATTTTTTCTGATTTCTCAATTCAAAATCAAAAACACAGGTTGTAGGGGTGGTCATCTACCATTTTTTTGATACAAAAAGTTGGTTTACATTGAGTAACAATTTCTCCTTAATTGAAACACATGAATATGTCACTCCAAAACCATCACATGTTTGATGAAGTATGATATACTTTTTTCCGTTATACTTGGTACATACTCACCTACATTGTTCAACAATAAATATTTTCTTCAATTTTTTTTGTAGTGAAAAGAGATGTCTCTTGATTAAGATCTTATGATTGACATTTCTATCAAGCAACAATGTATTTTAAAAATATAATTAATATTAATATTTATTTGTTTAATAAACTGAGAGATACATGTTTTGTTTATTTAATTTATATCTTCTTATTATTTGGATAATGTATTTTTATTGACACGCCTTTAAAAACTACATATTTATTTTTATTTATAAAAATTGCATATTTTAAAATATATACTTTTATAGAACTTGAATTTTGTTATTGTTAGAGACATCAATTATATATGACTATATTAGTTTAATGCGTGAATACTACATATTGCAAATAAAATTTAATATGTATCTTATGTTTCATCATATAAATAGTTTATATTAAAATCAGACAATAAAAAAAAAGCAGACAAACGGGCACGAGAGTGCCCGTCTCGATGCTAGTTTCAACAAATTGAAAGGAATTATTGATTTAAAAACAAATTATAAATGAACAATGGAAGTTACTAGTTTGACACACAGCTAGAGAGTAAATAGTAATAACACAACAAAAGCGAGAAAATTTTGGCAATTTATTTTCCCACCCTTATGGTGCGACTCACGCCTCTGAAAACCAAAAAATATCTTTAAAAAATTTCGGAGATGCATCTCCGAACGCAACTTAAATCTCTCCATCCTTCGTAAATCAAGTAGTCATCCCATTTTGTCAAAAATTGGTCTGAAGATGCATTTGCAAATATTTTTGGGGTAAATTCGAAGATGCATCTCCGAAGGAATATTTCTTTCTTCGTTAATCAAACTTCCACTCCATTTTTGCCAAAAAAAAATGGTTCGGAAATGCATCTGCGAATATTTCTAGGGTAAATTCGAAGATGTATCTCCGAAATCTTTTCCACATGTTTCTTAGGCAGAAACATTGTCCTAAGTTTGTAGTTTTTTTGAATCCAAAGTCATTTTAATTTGACTAATATTACCATTATTTGATTCAAACATTAATAAACATGAATATCATAGACCAAGATAATGCATTAATTTAAAAAACATCTAATCATGTTACAAACATTATTCTCAAAGTATGGAAAAAAATACTAAAATATCCCAAAATACTAATAAAAGCATAATCTACTACGTATGCCTAATCCTAACCCCTTGATTCCTCCTCTTCTGACAGTAACCCAGGGCATTTCGTGCATTAGTAAGAATGAAGCATGCTAGGGTAGCCACACCATTGACACCTCTCTCAAACAGCCCATACTCTATGCCCCCACGCGTAATCCATATAATATTCCAACAAATTGGTAACACATTGTAGCACCTCAAATTTGCACCTCCCATTTGTACATACATTTTCATGATTAGGTCATTAACATAACATAGTCCACTGCATAGCATTGCATGGTCCTTTGCCCAAGTGCAAGTTCATCAGACAAAATTAGGTCAAGATGATCAGTGGATCAGTCAAGCAAGCAAGCAAGTGCATTTCTCAAGGAAACAAAGCCCTAGGGTTGGTTTATCATGTTCATATGATTATGTGATCATTTTGAAGTGGTTTGGCCAAGGATTGGATGATCAAAGCTCAACAGTCAAGCTGGATTTCATCTGAAACCCTAGAAAGTCAATTGTGGTCAACTGTGCATGAATTCATGGATTTGAAGGTGGGAGATGGTTTGAAAGGCTTCATTCATGTCCATACAAGTCTCATTTGACATTTCAAAGGTCAAGATTGAAGAATTTGAGGTCAGATGAAAAGTTTCCAAAAACAGTAAGTGACCTGTAATTTCAAACTGCCAAAAATGGAAAGGTCTTCTCCTCAAATTTACATCATCAAGGAAGCTTCAAATGGAATTTTGTCCAACATGAAAGTTGAAGATATTGCTCTCACCTTTTCAAAAAGTCCAAGAACACCCATTTCTCATGTGTGGTTGGCAAGTTATGATCAAATCATTTTCAGGAAAAGTTGAACTTCAAGGAGGCATAACTCTTGCACCATTTGGCCAATTTGAGTGATTCTTTTTTGAGCAAGTCACATTTGACATGTACTATCATGATCCATCATCATATTTCATCAAAAATCATCACATTAAAAGTCCATTTTTCAAGTGATCAATTTAAATTTTGGTGGGAAAAAAGGTGATTTTCAAAAGTACATGCAATTTTCATGCCAAACCATTTCCAATCACTTCAAAACAGGTTTTGTGACTTGCTTCAACTGGTTTTTCACTATTCCATTGGTCATTTGTGCATAACGGCATTTTGGCATTTTTGCATAAAAGCTTCATTACACTAATCTCATTGCATTTAGCTTAATCATGTTTAACCAAGTTGATTAACACATCATATATATTCTTAATTGTAACAGAAATCACATTAACAATTCATTCTCTCAGATCCAAATCAAAATCTCTCAAATTCTCTCAAATTTGTTCAAACTTTTTTTCACTTTTCCATCGAATTTCACCATTGCCTTTGCTTTGTTCGTGCTTGATTCATCATCTGCAGGTATCATTGAAGTTCTGTTGAGGCAAGGAGTGAAGAAACCTTGAAGAAATCGCAGCTGTTGAAGTTGATGAGCATCCATGGCAATTTGAATTTGGAGCAAGATTGAGCACAACTGAGCCACGATTCTCCTTCCGTTCATCAACATAAACATCAAAGTGCATCTGTTTTTGCTTATCCAGGCCAAACAACCACGAATTCAACACTGTCATCAATTAGAGGTACCTTAGTCGCTATAGTTCCCTTGTGAACTTGTGTTTGCTTTGCTTGCTAGCTTGAGCACTGAGGTATAATGATCTCTTCTCCATGTAGTCTGGAAGACCTGGCCTGTTACTTGGCCAGGCACCTGTCTGAAGTCCTCCTTAAGAGGAAATGTTTGTGCTTGTTTATTTTTGTCCCCAAGCAGGAAAAGACCTTTGTTAAGGCAATTGGCAGACACAAGAGGTGTGTAGTCCACCTCCTGCTATTCTGTTGAGTCGTCCCTTGGCTCACATCACATGTTGATGCCTTATGGACATTAACCCAAGATCAGTTGAGTCAGTGTCACAAGTGTAGAAGGGTTCCCACTTTCTGGATCCACACTTCATTGTCTGAAGCTCTCCCTGGCCAGGGATAAGAGCTGTGAAGTCTAATCTTCACTCACCTTTCATCTGGCTTCACCTTGACTCTCAATGTCAAGGTTAAGAGCTAACATTACCCTTCCAGTTGGCTTGCTCTTGCAGCCTAACCTTGTGTTTGAGCCCCACTTGGTGTGTATATAGTGTGTGCTATCTGTAATTATTTGCTTTGCTATTGCCTGTGCTTTAGGTTTAGCTTGCTCCCTGTGCAAGTTAGATAGCAACCTTGACTTAGGGATGATTATGCATGATAACATCTAGGCTCGAGTTAGTCTCCCTAGTTGTGTCTCCCTATGTTATCTGGTTAGGCTAGTCTTGTGTCCCTTCGTAGGGGAACTACGTCGCCCTGATCCTCATACCAGATGAGGTACGTAGGCAGGAGATGAGTTGATCTCTCCGGGCGCCCGTTTTATTTTGTCTTTGTGTGTGTCAGGAGATGGATGTAAGCCCAGCGATTGGCATTCCGTATCCTCTTGTTGTGTGCTTGGAGTCCGGTATAAGTCCATCAAGTGGCATCTGGTTTCCAGTGTGGGTGTGTTTGGTTCGGAGTCTGATGTAAGTCCAGCGATTGGCATTCGGATTCCACGTTTGCCTGTGGTTTTGTTTGTGTGCGTGAGCCGAGCTACGAATGCTCTGATTCTTCTTAGTCTGAGAAGATACGTATGCATAGGATGCGACATCCTAGCGAGCATGTTTTCCCCTAGTCCGAACTACTTAGACTCTGATGTCTATGCTTGATAGACTAAGTAGGCCCAGGATGCGATATCCTGCCGAGTCAGTCTTGTTTGTTTTCTTGTGTCTCTTTCAGCAAGTATTTGTTTGTTTATAAGCAGTGTTTTAGCAACCATTTTCCTTCCTGTTGTGCGTGGATCCCGTCGAGTAAGACGGATACGTAGGGGTGCTAATACCTTCCCTTCGCATAACCGACTCCCGATCCCATTCTCTTTGGTCGCGAGACCATGTTCTTTCCAGGTTTACTTCAAGCGTTTCCTTTCCCTCTTTTGGGATAAATAACGCACGGTGGCGGCTCTGTTGTTCTTGTTTCCCGCCGGTTTTTCGCGTAATGCGACAGCTGGCAACTCTGCTGGGGATATAAAGAAGTTGACCTCTTGCTGGTCCATCTTCCCTAAGCGAGTCTCTCCTAGCGCTCTCTAGGATAGGGATTTGGTTGCTGTTTGCTGCTTTATTTATTGCATTCATTGTTTATTGTTTGCATTTATGTGTGCATTAATGTTTGCATTCATTCATATTCATCTGATGGCTGTGCTGTGTTCTCTCTGTTTGGGGTGGGAGTTACTCGAGGTAAAAGGCCCAATACCCAGGCTATGAGTGAAATCTAGGAAACCTAGGAATAGAGTGATTCATGGGAAGCGGGTGGTATGCGCCACTTAGCGGAACATTGATATCACGAGCAGTTCAGACCCTGGTGGGATATTATCGTTACATACTTCGGGTGTGTATATGATGATATTCTGCGAAAGGTTATTTATGTTGCGTTTCTCTCGACCTTACCCTGGCCTAGATGACACCCGTGAGTGGGGAGGGAATGATCATTATTACAGGTATAGTTGGTGACTTGTCGGTGACTAGTTGGTGACTTGTGGTCCTGTTGGTGACTTGGTTCCTCAGATTGGGTTCAGATGACAGTTTGTCAGTTGACTTTGGGTTTCAGATGAATTGTGGTTCAGAGTTCGAGCCGAAGCTTCGATCCTGTGTTCCGAGATGCACAGCCTGCCAGTCGTCTGCATCATTTGCATCATAGCATGTTTATTTTCAAAAGAAACGCAAAAAAAAAAGAATTGAAAAAATGAAAAAAAAAAACTAATCCCTGCATGCATATCATTTCTCAGGTACATTCCAGGGCTTGTTCACTGATAGAGATGGCAACAGTCCCAGAGCCGAAGCGGAAGACTTGTTCCTACAGCTTTCACCGTGAGCCTTTGGCGTCTCTGATAGAGTTGAGCAACCTTGTGACTAGTGATCATCTAAGGGGGTTCGTGGATCAGTATGGGGATATTCTGACACTGTTGAAGATGGTAGTCGACCCAGTGCCGTTGCAGACTCTTCTTCAGTTCTACGACCCAGAGCTTCGTTGCTTCACCTTTCAGGACTATCAGTTGGTGCCTACTCTCGAGGAGTACTCCATTCTGTTGAATGTTCCTATCCAGCGTCAGGTGCCTTTCTTGGATGTGCCTAAGGAAGTTGATTTCAGAGTTGTTGCTAGAACTCTCCGTTTGGGTATCAAGGAAGTCAGTGACAATTGGAGGTCCAGTGGGGATGTTGTTGGTTTGCCTTTGAAGTTTCTGCTGAGAGTTGCTAGAAGAGAGGGAAGCTTTCCATGCTCAGTTAGCTGTTATGATCTATGGGATCGTCCTGTTTTCGAGTATGCCCAACTTCGTGGACTATGCTGCAGTCTGTATCTTCATTGGAGGAAATCCAGTTCCTACTCTGTTAGCTGATACTTATTATGCTATCCACAGTAGGCATGGTAAGGGTGGAGCTATCAGATGCTGTCTCCCACTTTTGCTCAGATGGTTCATGTCTCTCCTGCCAGTCAGCGGACCTTTCGTGGATGCTCAGAGCACTTATAGGTGGACTCAGAGGGTGATGTCTCTTACTTCATATGATATCAGATGGCAGTCTTACCGGATGGAGGTGCGTGATGTCATTATGAGTTGTGGAGAATTCCGGAATGTGCCACTTGTGGGGACTAGGGGTTGCATCAATTACAACCCAGTTCTTTCTCTTCGCCAGTTGGGGTTCGTGATGAGTGGAAGACCACTTGAAGCTGAGATAGCTGAGAGTGTGTATTTTGAGAAGCGACGCGACCCTGTCAGATTGGAGCAGATTGGGAGAGCTTGGAGGTCTATTGGTGTTAAGGATGAAGCTGTCTTAGGGAAGAAGTTTGCCATTGCTATGCCGGATTATACTGATTGGGTGAAGAAGAGAGTGGAAACTTTGTTGTTGCCCTATGATAGGATGAATCTGTTGCAAGTGAAACCACCTTTGATCCTTGCTGAGAGTGTACCTGCTGAGCAGTACAAGCAAGCCCTGATGGAGAATCGCCGTCTGAAGGAGAAAGAGCAAGATGCCCAGATGGAGTTGTATCAAGCCAAAGCTGATAAGTTGAACCTGACTCATCAACTCAGAGATGCCCAGAGTGCAGATGCTGGTGGAGTAAGGAGCAAGAAGAGATCTTATGCAGAGATGGAGAACTTGTTGGATGCAGAGCACAGAGAGTGTTTGAGATTGCAGAGAGCTGAAGCCAGTTATCTGAAGAAGATCAGAGACTTGGAGAAGAAACTTAGAGACAAAGATATCCAGTTGAAAAAGGAAGTCGACCAGAGACTTGCATCAGAAGACCGACTTGGGTCAGAAGTTGTCGAGCTTAGAAGACAGTTGAAGGAGAAGATCACTCCCTTGCCAGAATGTTCAGAGTATGAACTGTTGATAGACCAGTGTCACTACTTGAAGACGCTCATTCCTGGAAGCCGCTTGTCTTAGCTTGTACTTTCTGATGTTTATGTTGAGAATCACCCCCAGGCTTGTTGGGTGGGATTCATTTGTTGTACTTTATTGGATATTTGGATCTGTGTTGTATGATCCTGTTGCTCATTTATAGATGAGATTGTTGTTTCACTCTGTACTCAGTGCTCTTTTGTATGTTGTTTTTGCTGCAGGTTGCCATCTTTTGAGGATGATTCAGGCTCTTTGAATGCCTGAGAAATGATCATTTCATGTGCATCATATGCATTAGCATCATACTCATGTCATATTGCATAACAGGTGTTCTTGCTCGCGACTTCTCACTCTGGTTCCTGTGTCAGGCAGGATAGCTGATCGAAGACCGCACCGGTATTCTACCAGACTCAATCAACAGAGAGGCATGGATCAGGTTCAGAATGAGTTGGCTGAGATGAGGGCGAACATGGCCCAGTTCATGACGATGATGCAAGGGGTTGCTCAGGGTCAGGAGGAGCTCCGAGCTTTGGTTCAGAGACAAGAGACGGTTATTCAGGCGTCTAACCGTGGGTCACCTGCTGGTATTCCCGTTCAAGAGAATGTTGCTGCTGCTCCCGTCCATGACTATGCTGTGGGAGATGAGCTCAGGGGTATAAGGATTAATGGACAGGCTCTTGCTGCAGAGACTGTCAATGTTAGGGCCACCCGGGCTCCGATTCGTCATCCAGCTCCTATTGTCGACAGACAAGAGGACATGTTCACGTTGATGAGTGAGGATGATGGTGATGTGGGAAGAGTTGAGGATAGGGATCGTAAGGTTGATGCCCTGGCTGAGAAGATTAGAGCGATGGAATGTCAGAACTCTCTCGGTTTTGATGTTACTAACTTGGGATTGGTTGAAGGCTTGAGAATCCCCCATAAGTTCAAAGCACCCACTTTCGACAAGTACAATGGTACTTCTTGCCCTCGCACTCATGTGCAGGCATATTACCGGAAGATCTCAGCGTATACAGATGACGAAAAAATGTGGATGTACTTTTTCCAAGATAGTCTATCTGGGGCATCTTTGGACTGGTACATGGAACTGAAGAGAGATTCTATCCGTTGTTGGAGGGATCTGGGAGAGGCCTTCTTGAGGCAGTATAAGCATAACATGGACATGGCGCCTAGCCGGACTCAGCTGCAGAGTCTATGCCAGAAATCCACTGAAAGCTTCAAGGAATACGCCCAGAGGTAGCGTGAGCTGGCCGCGAGAGTTCAACCCCCTATGCTGGAAAGGGAGTTGACAGATATGTTTATTGGCACACTTCAGGGGGTTTTCATGGACCGAATGGGGAGTTGCCCATTTGGAAGTTTTTCTGATGTGGTCATATGTGGAGAGAGAACTGAGAGTTTGATCAAGGCTGGAAAGATCAATGATGCTAGTTCCTCTTCGTCCAAGAAACCTTTCTCTGGGGCACCTCGCCGTAGAGAAGGTGAAACTAATGTTGTTCAACACCGTAGGGTTCAGAACAGAAATCAGAATCATTATCGACAGGTTGCTGCAGTGACCATCCCTGCACCTCAACAACGTCAACCTCCGCAACAACCGAGACAACATCAACAACAACAACAGCAACAACGTCCGTATCAGCCAAGGCAACGGATGCCTGAAAGATGTTTTGATCCCCTGCCAATGACCTACGTTGAGCTACTGCCTGAGTTGCTCAGATTAGGATTTGTTGAGTTGAGAACTATGGCTCCGCCAACAGTATTGCCGCCTGGGTACGATGCCAATGTCCGGTGTGATTTTCATTCTGGGGCACCAGGACATCATATTGAGAAATGTCGGGCTTTTCAGCACAAAGTCCAAGATCTGATCGATGCCAAGACGATCAATTTCGCTCCAGTGCCTAATGTTGTTAACAATCCTATGCCTCAGCATGATGGGCATAGGGTGAACTGTATTGAAGAGGTTGAAACTGAAGATCTTGTTGTCAGTGTTGATGAGATTCAGACTTAACTGCTGGTGGTCAAGGGCCATTTGCTAGATGGTGGTGTTTACCCGGGCTGTGATGAGGGTTGTTTGGGCTGTGTAGAGTCTGATAATGGGTGTGATCAGTTGCGGGCTGGTATTCAGAAGCTGATAGATGAGGGTTGTGTTCAGTTTGGCCGGGCTGATAATAGAAATCGTGGGGCAGTGTCTACTGTCACGATATTTTTCAAACCGTCTGAAGGACGTGGGCCGAGGACTGTTGGTAGTGCGCCTACAACAAGTGGTAATCCAGTTACCATCTCTGCACCAGTTTCTGCCAATAATCCAACAACGATTGTCGCTCCGATCAGAAGGGCTGTGGATAGTAGGGTCGTGCCTTGGAAATATGACAATGCCTACCGCAATAATAGAAGGGCTGAGAATCGGGTCAGGCCGTCCAATCAAGCTCCAGTGACTATTGCTACACCTAGTAGAACGCCGGGCGTTGTGAGTCCCGTTGTGGACAATGTCGGTGGACCGGGAGGCTTCATTAGAAGTGGACGACTGTTTGCACCTCAACTGTTGAGGGATGTCAATGCTGAGGCATCTGCTAGATCAAAGGGCAAACAGACCGTGGTTGATGAGGAGCCCGCTCAAACGAATGTGCCTGGTGGCTCGTTTGAGAAGGACGTGGAGGAATTTATGTGAATCATTAAGAAGAGTGACTATAAGATCGTAGATCAACTCAACCAAACTCCGTCCAAAATCTCTATTCTTTCTCTGCTGCTGTGCTCTGAGGCACATCGGAACGCCTTGCTGAAAATGTTGAATATGGCGTATGTACCTCAGGAGATTTCTGTCAACCAACTAGAGGGTGTAATTGCCAATGTGAGCACCAGACACGGTTTGGGGTTCACTGATCTTGATTTGACGCCTGAAGGGCGAAACCATAACAAGGCCTTGCATATCACTATGGAGTGCAAGGGGGCTGTTCTGTCGCATGTGCTGGTCGACACCGGTTCTTCTCTGAATATGCTGCCGAAGCAAATCCTAAAGAAGATATCTGTTGAAGGGGTTGTGCTTACTCCTAGTGACCTGATTGTGAGGGCATTTGACGGATCCAAGCGTTCTGTCTTTGGTGAAGTCACTTTGCCTGTGAAGATAGGTCCAGAGGTGTTCGACATCGTCTTCTATGTCATGGACATCCAACCTGCCTACAGTTGTTTGTTGGGGCGTCCATGGATCCATGCAGCAGGGGCAGTCTCGTCGACTCTCCACCAGAAGCTCAAGTATGTCTGGAACGGTCAGATTGTGACAGTGTGTGGTGAAGAAGATATTCTGGTGAGTCACCTATCCTCGTTCAAATATGTCGAGGTGGATGGTGAGATCCACGAAACTTTATGCCAGGCATTTGAGACTGTGGCTCTTGAGAAGGTGGCATACGCTGATCAGAGGGAGCCAGGTGCTTCGATTGCTTCCTACAAGCAGGCCAAAGAGGTTGTTGACTCTGGCAAGGCTGAAGGCTGGGGCAAGATGGTGGACTTGCCGGTTAAAGAAGAGAGATTTGGTATTGGCTATCAACCTTTGCAAGCGGAGCAGGGTGTGTCAGCAGGTCCAAGTACCTTTACCAGCGCTGGGCTGATGAATCACGGTGACGTCTTCGCAGCTGATGTTGAAGATGGGGACAGTGATTATGATCTCGACTGCTGGGTTCGCCCGAGTGCACCAGGGGAAGTGATCAACAACTGGACAGCAGAGGATGTAGTCCAAGTTACTCTTCAAACAGAGTAATTTTCTTTTGTTTTTTCATTCTGCACAAAATTCTACGTTCTGCCCAAGACGTAGCGGTTCATTGTAGGGCCTCATGTTTTACCAATTTTTATCATTAATAAAGGACATTTTGCAAAAAAAATTGTGATCCTTGTCTTTCTATTTTTGTTTTCACATTTTTCAAAAAAATAAAAATGGCAATGTTTTTGTTTTTGTGACTTTATTGAACTGTTTTTCTAAAACAAAGCATTAAACATGCAGAACTGATTTCACGGCATCTACTATGAACAAATCTGTTATGGCTCAGTATGATTTCGACAATCCTATCTACCAAGCTGAAGAGGAGAGTGAGGAAGACTGTGAGCTCCCGAAAGAATTGGCTAGATTGTTGAAGCAAGAGGAAAGGGTCATCCAACCTCATCAGGAGGAGTTGGAGATTGTGAATCTTGGTACTGAGGATGCCAGAAGGGATATCAAGATCGGGGCTGCTTTGAAGACAGAGGTCAAGAGCAGGTTGATTGAGATGCTGAGAGAGTATGTAGAGATATTCGCCTGGTCTTATCAAGACATGCCTGGGCTGAATACTGATATTGTGGTTCATAGACTACCTCTCAGAGATGATTGTCCTTCGGTCAAGCAGAAGCTTCGCAGAACGAGTCCTGATATGGCAGTGAAGATCAAGGAAGAGGTTCAGAAGCAGTTCGATGCGGGTTTCTTGTCAGTGACAACTTATCCCCCGTGGGTGGCCAACATCGTTCCCGTGCCGAAGAAGGATGGCAAAGTCAGAATGTGTGTCGATTATCGGGATCTGAACAGGGCGAGTCTGAAAGATGATTTCCCATTACCTCACATTGATGTATTGGTTGATAACACGGCTCAATCCTCGGTATTCTCTTTCATGGATGGTTTCTCGGGCTATAATCAGATTAAGATGGCGCCAGAGGACATGGAAAAGACGACATTCATTACACCTTGGGGCATGTTCTGCTATAAGGTGATGCCATTTGGGCTGAAGAATGCCGGTGCTACCTATCAGAGGGCTATGACGACTCTCTTTCATGACATGATGCACAAAGAGATCGAAGTGTACGTGGATGATATGATTGTGAAGTCGCAGACAGAAGAGGAGCCCCTGGTTAATTTGCAGAAGTTGTTTGACAGATTGGTAAGGTTCAAACTGAGGCTGAATCCAAACAAGTGTACGTTTGGTGTGCGATCCGGGAAGCTGTTAGGCTTCATTGTCAGTGAGAAAGGGATTGAGGTTGATCCAGAAAAAGTCAAAGCTATTCAAGAAATGCCTGAACCGAAAACAGAGAAGCAGGTTCGTGGGTTTTTAGGGAGACTGAACTACATTGCAAGGTTTGTATCTCACCTAACTGCCACGTGTGAACCAATTTTCAAATTGCTGAGAAAGAATCAAGCAATCAGGTGGAATGATGACTGTCAGAAAGCTTTTGACAAGATAAAAGAGTATTTGCAGAAACCTCCAATCCTGATTCCTCCAGTTCCTGGGAGACCGCTGATAATGTACCTGTCAGTGACCGAGAATTTGATGGGGTGTGTATTGGGTCAGCATGACGAGTCTGGTCGAAAAGAGCATGCCATATACTACCTTAGCAAAAAGTTTACCGACTGTGAAATCAAATATTCGCAGCTCAAGAAAACTTGTTGTGCTTTGGCCTGGGCTGCTCGCCGACTGAGGCAGTATATGTTGAACCATACTACCTTGTTGATTTCTAAGATGGATCCAGTGAAATACATCTTTGAGAAGCCGTCTCTCACCGGACGTGTTGCCCGTTGGCAGATGATCTTAACAGAATATGATATTCAGTACACGTCGCAGAAGGCTATCAAAGGTAGTGTTTTGTCAGACTATCTCGCTGAGCAACCGATCGACGACTATCAGCCTATGATGTTTGAATTCCCTGATGAAGACATCATGTATCTTAAGATGAAAGATTGCGAAGAGCCTCTTGTCGAGGAAGGACCGGATCCTGATGACAAGTGGACATTGATGTTCGATGGGGCTGTTAATGTGAACGGTAACGGTGTTGGTGCAGTGCTGATCAATCCGAAAGGTGCTCATATACCCTTTTCTGCCAGATTGACGTTTGATGTCACCAATAATGAAGCTGAGTATGAGGCTTGTATCATGGGGATAGAAGAAGCCATTGATCTGAGGATCAAAGCGCTTGATATTTTTGGAGATTCCGCTCTAGTGATCAATCAGGTCAATGGAGATTGGAATACGAATCAGCCGCATCTGATTCCTTATAGAGATTACACCAGAAGAATACTGACGTTCTTCAAGAAGGTGAAGTTGTACCATGTCCCGCGGGATGAGAATCAGATGGCTGATGCTTTGGCTACTTTATCCTCTATGATCAAAGTTCATTGGTGGAACCATGTGCCCCATGTTGCGGTGAATCGACTCGAGAGGCCTGCGTATGTGTTTGCAGCCGAGTCTGTTGTAATTGATGAGAAGCCGTGGTACTATGACATCAAAAACTTCCTCAAGACTCAGGAGTATCCTGAAGGTGCGTCAAAGAATGACAAGAAAACCCTGAGAAGGCTAGCTGGAAGCTTTTACTTGAATCAGGACGATGTGCTGTATAAGAGGAATTTTGACATGGTCTTGCTCAGATGCGTGGATAGACACGAAGCAGACATGTTGATGCAGGAAGTGCACGAAGGTTCGTTTGGTACCCATGCTGGTGGTCATGCAATGTCGAAGAAACTGTTGAGAGCCGGTTATTACTGGATGACTATGGAATCCGATTGTTTCAAATACGCTCGGAAGTGCCATAAGTGTCAAATTTATGCGGATAAGGTGCATGTACCACCAAGCCCTTTGAATGTCATGAACTCGCCTTGGCCGTTTGCCATGTGGGGCATTGACATGATTGGGAAGATTGAGCCTACTGCTTCGAATGGACATCGCTTCATCTTGGTTGCGATTGACTACTTCACCAAATGGGTGGAAGCAGCTTCCTATGCTAATGTTACCAAACAAGTGGTTGCCCGATTCATCAAGAAAGAAATCATCTGTCGTTATGGGGTTCCTGAGAGAATCATCACTGACAATGGTTCGAATCTCAATAACAAGATGATGAAAGAGCTTTGTAAAGACTTCAAAATTGAACATCACAATTCTTCTCCTTACAGACCAAAGATGAATGGTGCTGTAGAGGCGGCTAACAAGAACATCAAGAAGATTGTGCAGAAGATGGTCGTGACGTACAAGGATTGGCATGAGATGCTGCCTTTCGCTTTGCATGGGTACCGTACTTCAGTGTGTACTTCGACCGGGGCAACCCCGTACTCCCTTGTGTATGGTATGGAAGTTGTCCTACCAGTTGAAGTGGAGATCCCTTCTTTGAGAGTTTTGCTAGATGTGAAGCTGGACGAAGCCGAGTGGATTCGAACAAGGTTTAACGAGTTAAGCCTTATCGAAGAGAGACGGCTAGCAGCTGTGTGCCACGGGAAGTTGTATCAGAGAAGGATGAAGCGAGCCTTTGATCAGAAAGTGCGTCCTCGAAGCTATCAGACTGGTGATCAAGTTTTGAAGAGGATCCTTCCTCCCGGTACAGATAACAGGGGCAAGTGGACTCCTAATTACGAAGGTCCATATGTTGTGAAGAAGGTTTTCTCCGGTGGAGCCTTGATGCTTACAACTATGGATGGTGAAGATTTCCCGTCCCCTGTTAACTCAGATGTAGTCAAAAAATACTTTGCATAAATTGACCCGCTGGACAAAAAGAATAAAAGGGTCCAGGCAAAAAAGGGCATCCTGGCGAACCAAAAAAACAGAAAGAAAAGGTTCGGGCAAAAATTAGGGATATAAAATGAAAAGAATTTGTACACCCGATAAGTCGAAAACCCGCAAGGGCGGCTTAGGCAAAAATGGGTATCCCGGTGGATTGAAAACCCGAAAGGGCGATCCAGCCAAAAGAGGGATTAAAGCGAAGACTACAGTCTGAGTTATCTGTACTTCATCGCGCTTCGTCGTCTGCCATCTTGAAAGATGTGATCGGTCCAGTCATTCTTCTCAGAAAGCAAGGAGTTGGGAGAAAAACTGATGATCTGTGAGTTATAACAGAGTTGGGAAATAGTGGATGCCGTGTTCACATTGCCATTAGGATAGTTTATTTTCCTTCTGTGCGCAATTACCTCTTTCTAGGAATTGCTTCCCAATGTATTTGCCTTTTCAGGCACATTTTCAATCAATAAAAGTCATTATTCAGATAAATAGCTCTCTTGTTTTTTTTTTTTACTGTTTTGTTTGCAAAAACGTCCGAATTTTTGATAAACATTGCATATAAAAACATGAAGGCTTAACAATAACTTGCAGGAAGATAGAACATTTGAAAATCATTTTGAATGTTGAGGACACTTGAGCATATCTTGTCCATGTCTCCCCTGGGGGCTGTTTGTTGTGTTGTTTTGCAGGTTGTCATCTGTGAAGACGTTTCTCAGCAGATATTTCCCAAATGAGTTTGGAAGCTGTCAGAGCTATGTTCCCCTGCAGAGGTGTCTGTGGATGGTGCCTTCTCTCCCAGCAGATCTAAGGATTGCCTATCCCCAGCAGGCCTGGAAGTGGGTTTATTCCCCAACGAATATTTCCCCAAGAGAGTTCCCCACTGAGTTGGAAGGATGTTGTATCCCCAGCGGAGCTGTCAGTAGAGCGTTGTTCCCCAGCAGTCGGGTTTGAAGTATTGTTCTCCCCAGCATGGTTGTGAGCGCTTGTTCCCCAGCAGGGTTGTGTATGTCTCTCCCCAGCACAGAGTCTGGCATGTTTACTTTCCACACCAGAGTTATGCTCTTCCTTAGCAGAGTTGGTGTGTTATTCCCAACAGAGTTGCTTTTCCCCAGCTAGTTCCCCGAGTGGAGCGGGTTCAATGAGTTTATCTCCAGCAGCTATCCTACCTATGGATTGGATGAGTTTTCCGTAGCGGAATGGTATTTGCATCCCCCGGCTGAGTCTATCCTACTTGTGGATTGCGTGGGTCGTCCCCAGCGGAGTAGCAGTTATCCCCTGTAGCAGAGTTTATCCTATTTGTGGATTGGTTGGCTCTCCCCAGTGAAGTCGCCTGGTTATACCTAGCAAAGTTGTGTTATTGCTCCCCAGTGAGTAGTTGCATCAGAGAGTTGCTTTGTTTACTTTCCCCAACGCAATCGCTTCGGTTGATCTTCAGCATAGTCGCCGTTGGGTAATCCCGGCAGAGTTGCCTTGTTTACTCCCCAGCGAGTTGTTTGTTGATTCCCCAGCGGAGTCATATTGGTTGCTTCTCAAGCAGAGTCCCCGAGTGGATTTGGATATGATGAAGGATGTACCCCCCGGCGGAGTTTATCCTTTCCCCAGCAACAGTGTTGTTTTCTCCAGCATGAGTGAGAAGTCGGTGCTCTCCCCGCAAAGCATTCCCCAATAAGAGTCTCCCCACAGAGTTGGAGTATCTGATCAGCGTTGGCTCCCCAGCCAGAGTTTTTCATCATTTGCACTTGGCATATAGTGATCATCGCATCCTCAAACGCGTAGCATTTCCATTCATATGGAGCATTACGCCATAGAAAAATTCAAACATATGCATTCATGTGTTCGAAACCATTCAGACCGTATCCCCGGCAGAGGCGGATTTTTTATCAACATTTGTATGGCACGTTTGCTACAGTTGCTCCTGACGGTGTTCAGGAGTGATACCCCTCAGAGAGGTTTATTTCCTCATCCGTCGGTGAAAGGAAAGCCTGATTCTCCCCAGTGAGACCCCTGCAAGTGTGTAGCCTTGCCCAGACATATAGATGTCATTATCCTATCAGCACTCGCGTGTGTTCTTTCTTTGGTGTCGGTCAACACCATCTTTCGGTGTATACATCGAGTATGTCCCAGCCATGCGTAGTGTCTGGCCTTCTTTTGATGTCGGTAAACATCATCTTTCGATGTTCGTAACGTCGTCCTCCTTCCCTAGTGAAGTATTCCTCCTCTCCGTTGGTGTCGATAAACGTCGAGTTTTTCCCGATCATCCGTTGATGATTTGGTTGTGTTCATTATCCCCCAGAAGTATTCCTCCTCTCCGTTGGTGTCGATAAACGTCGAGTTTTTCCTATGCGTCCGTTGACGTATAGTTGCTTATTCCCCACAGATCATTTGGTAATACCATATGATTCCCCTCAGAGTGTCCTCCTCTCCGTTGGTGTCGATAAACGTCGAGTTTTTCCTATTCGTCCGATGACGTCTAGTTGTATCTTTCCCCATGCAGAGCTACCTCTCCGTTGGTTTCGATAAACGTTGAGTTTTTCTCAGTCGTCCGTTGGCGTCTAATTGTCTATCTCTTTCCCAGTCATTCATTAATGTCTGGTTGGTTCCCAGCCAGAATCCCCAGTAGAGTCGTCGGTGGACGTCCTATTCAGTTTCCGGTTGTTATACCCCTTCCTTAGTAAAGTGAGTTCTCCTTCTCCGTTGGTGTCGATAAACGTTGAGCTTTCTCCTTCTCCGTTGGTGTCGATAAACGTCGAGCTTCTCCCTTTCGTCCGTTGACGTCTAGTCGAGTCTTCCCAGTTCATCCGTCGTCCGTTGATGTCTGGTCTCCTTCTCCGTTGGTGTCGATAAACGTCGAGCTTCTCCCTTTCGTCCGTTGACGTCTGGTCGAGTCTTCCCAGTTCATCCGTCGTCCGTTGATGTCTGGTCTCCTTCTCCGTTGGTGTCGATAAACGTCGAGCTTCTCCCTTTCGTCCGTTGACGTCTGGTCGAGTCCTTCCCAGTTCATCCGTCGTCCGTTGATGTCTGGTCTCCTTCTCCGATGGTGTCGATAAACGTCGAGCTTCTCCCTTTCGTCCGTTGACGTCTGGTTGAGTCTTTCCCAGTTCATCCGTCGTCCGTTGATGTCTGGTTACCTCTCCGTTGGTCTTGGTAAACGTCGAGTTTTTCCTGGTCGTCCCCAGTAGAGTTACCTCTCCGTTGGTTTTGGTAAACGATGAGTTTTTCCCACTATGTCCGCTGACATGTGGTTGTATTTCTTCTAGGCATTCATTAATGTCTGGTTGCATCTCCGTTGGTCTTGGTAAACGTCGAGTGTTTCCTAGTCGTCCGTTGACGTCTAGTTGTGATTTCTATTCCCATTCATCGTCTTGAGATATCTGGAGGTGGTGGTACCCTTGAGAAGGAAAAGAATCAGGAAAAAATTAAAATACTCCAATAATAAATATCATATCCCAGTGGACGTTTCCGTTGGTGGATCCCTGCATTGTGCAAATTTCTACGGTTCTTCGGTATTCAATCCCTGTTTACCCTGAAAGTCTGACAGCCGTTGCTCTCATCCATTCGGGTTCCCAGTTGATTGAATAGGGGCAGCTGTAGCACCTCAAATTTGCACCTCCCATTTGTACATACATTTTCATGATTAGGTCATTAACATAACATAGTCCACTGCATAGCATTGCATGGTCCTTTGCCCAAGTGCAAGTTCATCAGACAAAATTAGGTCAAGATGATCAGTGGATCAGTCAAGCAAGCAAGCAAGTGCATTTCTCAAGGAAACAAAGCCCTAGGGTTGGTTTATCATGTTCATATGATTATGTGATCATTTTGAAGTGGTTTGGCCAAGGATTGGATGATCAAAGCTCAACAGTCAAGCTGGATTTCATCTGAAACCCTAGAAAGTCAATTGTGGTCAACTGTGCATGAATTCATGGATTTGAAGGTGGGAGATGGTTTGAAAGGCTTCATTCATGTCCATACAAGTCTCATTTGACATTTCAAAGGTCAAGATTGAAGAATTTGAGGTCAGATGAAAAGTTTCCAAAAATAGTAAGTGACCTGTAATTTCAAACTGCCAAAAATGGAAAGGTCTTCTCCTCAAATTTACATCATCAAGGAAGCTTCAAATGGAATTTTGTCCAACATGAAAGTTGAAGATCTTGCTCTCACCTTTTCAAAAAGTTCAAGAACACCCATTTCTCATGTGTGGTTGGCAAGTTATGATCAAATCATTTTCAGGAAAAGTTGAACTTCAAGGAGGCATAACTCTTGCACCATTTGGCCAATTTGAGTAATTCTTTTTTGAGAAAGTCACATTTGACATGTACTATCATGATCCATCATCACATTTCATCAAAAATCATCACATCAAAAGTCCATTTTTCAAGTGATCAATTTAAATTTTGGTGGGAAAAAAGGTGATTTTCAAAAGTACATGCAATTTTCATGCCAAACCATTTCCAATCACTTCAAAACAGGTTTTGTGACTTGCTTCAACTGGTTTTTCACTGTTCCATTGGTCATTTGTGCATAAGGGCATTTTGGCCTTTTTGCATAAAAGCTTCATTACACTAATCTCATTGCGTTTAGCTTAATCATGTTTAACCAAGTTGATTAACACATCATATATATTCTTAATTGTAACAGAAATCACATTAACAATTCATTCTCTCAGATCCAAATCAAAATCTCTCAAATTTGTTCAAACTTTTTTTCACTTTTCCATCGAATTTCACCATTGCCTTTGCTTTGTTCGTGCTTGATTCATCATCTGCAGGTATCATTGAAATTCTGTTGAGGCAAGGAGTGAAGAAACCTTGAAGAAATCGCAGCTGTTGAAGTTGATGAGCATCCATGGCAATTTGAATTTGGAGCAAGATTGAGCACAACTGAGCCACGATTCTCCTTCCATTCATCAACATAAACATCAAAGTGCATCTGTTTTTGCTTATCCAGGCCAAACAACCACGAATTCAACACTGTCATCATTAGAGGTACCTTAGTCACTATAGTTCCCTTGTGAACTTGTGTTTGCTTTGCTTGCTAGCTTGAGCACTGAGGTATAATGATCTCTTCTCCATGTAGTCTGGAAGACCTGGCCTGTTACTTGGCCAGGCACCTGTCTGAAGTCCTCCTTAAGAGGTAATGTTTGTGCTTGTTTATTTTTGTCCCCAAGCAGGAAAAGACCTTTGTTATAGGAATTGGCAGACACAAGAGGTGTGTAGTCCACCTCCTGCTATTCTGTTGAGTCGTCCCTTGGCTCACATCACATGTTGATGCCTTGTGGACATTAACCCAAGATCAGTTGAGCCAGTGTCACAAGTGTAGAAGGGTTCCCACTTTCTGGAGCCACACTTCATTGTCTGAAGCTCTCCCTGGCCAGGGATAAGAGCTGTGAAGTCTAATCTTCACTCACCTTTCATCTGGCTTCACCTTGACTCTCAATGTCAAGGTTAAGAGCTAACATTACCCTTCCAGTTGGCTTGCTCTTGCAGCCTAACCTTGTGTTTGAGCCCCACTTGGTGTGTATATAGTGTGTGCTATCTGTAATTGTTTGCTTTGCTATTGCCTGTGCTTTAGGTTTAGCTTGCTCCCTGTGCAAGTTAGATAGCAACCTTGACTTAGGGATGATTATGCATGATAACATCTAGGCTCGAGTTAGTCTCCCTAGTTGTGTCTCCCTCTGTTATCTGGTTAGGCTAGTCTTGTGTCCCTTCGTAGGAGAACTACGTCGCCCTGATCCTCATACCAGATGAGGTACGTAGGCAGGAGATGAGCTGATCTCTCCAGGCGCCCGTTTTATTTTGTCTTTGTGTGTGTCAGGAGATGGATGTAAGCCCAGCGATTGGCATTCCGTATCCTCTTGTTGTGTGCTTGGAGTCCGGTATAAGTCCATCAAGTGGCATCTGGTTTCCAGTGTGGGTGTGTTTGGTTCGGAGTCTGATGTAAGTCCAACGATTGGCATTCGGATTCCACGTTTGCCTGTGGTTTTGTTTGTGTGCGTGAGCCGAGCTACAAATGCTCTGATTCTTCTTAGTCCGAGAAGATACGTATGCATAGGATGCGACATCCTAGCGAGCATGTTTTCCCCTAGTCCGAACTACTTAGACTCTGATGTCTATGCTTGATAGACTAAGTAGGCCCAGGATGCGATATCCTGCCGAGTCAGGCTTGTTTGTTTTCTTGTGTCTCTTTCAGCCAGTATTTGTTTGTTTATGAGCAGTGTTTTAGCAACCATTTTCCTTCCTGTTGTGCGTGGATCCCGTAGAGTACGACGGATGCGTAGGGGTGCTAATACCTTCCCTTCGCATAACCGACTCCCGATCCCATTCTCTTTGGTCGCGAGACCATGTTCTTTCCAGGTTTACTTCGAGCGTTTCCTTTCCCTCTTTTGGGATAAATAACGCAAGGTGGCGGCTCTGTTGTTCTTGTTTCCCGCCGGTTTTTCGCATAATGCGACACACATCAATGGCATGGTCATCCCTGAACTGCTCATTCTCCAAGATCTTCTCATAAGCAGGCCTAGGTGGACGTCTAAGAGCGTTTGGTGTCATGATAGGGTGTGACACAATATAGAACCAAGTCATGCAACAATCCACGTAATGCCACTAACTTGTGGCTAACATACTCTTATACTCCACTGGTATCATATGACTCTTGTAATCTGCAAGTATGTCATCAAGTTGTCTGCAGACGATGCTGTTAGGAGCAGCCACAAAGGGGATCTCATAGTGATCTGCACATATCCAAACTACCGCATGCATCGTTCCAGAAGATACATGTACATCATATTCGTCCCACATGTCATCCATCTAGAGTAAAACGAAATAGGGTCGAATGGAATAATGTCCCAGTGAGTGATGTATCATGTCCAGTCGATGTCATCATGCCGAGTCCGGTCAATATACACACGAAACAACCACACATCATCATTCTCTTTGTGCGGGCAATATAGGCAAGCATGTGGTCAATCGTCAGTATACTCTACCACACGATCAAACTCGTGTATGTGGTGAATATGGGATAGGATCCAAGCCATCTCGCTAATAGGCAAGTGGAAAGATGGCATTTCCTTATGCCATCTCTCAGCAAAAGCTCTATGCATGCCATGGCTAATGGTCTTGTACTCGGAAGAACACAAGCCTGCAAGATCGGAGTACCAAAGGAAACTCTGGAAACAATGATCCTTAGGCTGATAAAGCTTCAAAATCTTTCTATTTTCGTTAACAGACTTCAAACAACCGCACTCCCGTTAAGAAAACAAAATATCAGTTACAGGGCAGGTGTTTAAAACATATAAATGACAATCATTAACAAAAATACCTCTCCAACCCATACATGACCAACAACATGATCTCTATAATATATCAGTAAGGAGGCGTCAGAGGATCCTTCTGAAAAAGGGTCTGCAAGTGCAGGAACACCATCATGTGCAGCAGCAAGAGATTCCTCCCGGTCTACATGATAAAAGAGATGTACCCCTGGAATCAGGACCCTTGTGACAGTCGGCTTCTAGAAGTCAATGTTTCCCCGTCAAGACGCCTAGGGATGGTTCCCTGCCTAACTCTGGTCTGCTTATTTTAAAACCTAGCATTCTAACATCGAACAGACGTGTGTTAGGTTTCACGGCCGAGTGTCAGTCTATCGTCGTTATTTGTAACCATTTTCCTAAAACAATATGATAAAAAGACATCAATTTGCATCTAAGATAGTTTCAAATATGTGTCTCTGAAAATTAGTAAACCACCAATTCAGAGATGCATCTCCGAAAAAGCTCGTGTTCGCATCAATGGCAGAAACTAATATCAATTTTTCTCTAACAACCCAAAATGCAATCAAATCATAATGCATGTCTCTAACAACTATCCCTTACGAATTTGATTACTATCTAATGCATTTATAACAAACTATTTTACCTAATACATTAATCAAAAATCAAAATAAGTTAAATTAGAAACTTACTCAAAAAAACGTTGAGGATGAATATATGGAGTTAGTTAGGATTGAAATGTTGGAAGTAGACGTAGTATTTATCCTTGAAGAAGCTTAAAAAATGAACTGAAATTGAGGATGAAAAACTTTCAAAAAATGAAAAAGGAGAATAGGGAGCGTCTGACGCGATATATATATATATATATATATATATATATATATATATATATATATATATATATATATATATATATATATATATATATATATATATATATATATATATATATATTAAAAATGTTCGGATGTTCATTTCCGAATATCCCATTAGATTTAAACTTAAGAGTTATTTTGGAGATGCATCTACGAACAAATTGTAAAACATATATGAAGATGCATATCTGAATTAAGTTTTAGAAAAGTGAGGAAATAGTAGTACATTCGGAGATGCATCTCCGAAAATTGGAGACATTTTTGATTTTTTGTCAAATGTTTGGGAGAATCAATAAGAACGGAAAAAAAATTGCCAAAATTTTAAAAAAACTGAAAAGAAAAAGAAAAGAACGGTAAATATTGAATTTAGTAACCTAACATGTAACCAGAATTTCCCCCTTCTTCTTCTCGCCACATTGTGTCAGTTCAGAGAGCGAGACCCTATACTGTAGAAATGGAGTTGACATTTAGCGATAACTCTCTCAACACCTTTGCACGATGCACCACGTGTCTCGAACGCAATGGAAATGAACTATAAATGTTGATGTAAGCCCTAGAGGCCAATACTTTTGGTACTTGTATCGAATTATTTATTAATAATAAAAGGCTTTTTCTTTATTATGTTTGTTTAATAAAGTCCCTAGAATAGTTAGTCCGTTTAATGTATCAAGTGTGACTTAATCATGAAATTCCATTAAACATAAGGATACTATTCTTAAAGTATCCATAGTCGAACTTTATTGTGAAATGGGATAACACTAAAGCATTAAGACTATTATGTATATAGACTGATGATCACATCTCATGGATCATGGATAAGGATTTATCAAGTCTTAAATATAGGTATGAATATTAAGGGAAATATTTATACTGGATTGACCCGCTATGAGAATACTATATAGAATGTTATGCAAAGTGTCATAAGTTATTCTCATGGTGATAATGGTGTATACCATCCTTCAACCTGAAACCATTATGGACCCTAGATGTAGAGTCGAGTGCCTTATTACTGATCAAACATTGTCCATAACTAGATGATCATAAAGACAGTTGATGGGTACTCCACGAAGCATGCCGAGGGACATGAGTGACCTAGATGGAATTTGCTCATCTTGCGTAACAGGATAAATATCTACGGGCCCAATATTGAACTGGACAAGATGACACGGTCTATGCCTTGCGTTCAATATCGATATAAGGGAAAAATGGTAATTGTACACATAAGTATTATCACAAAAGGATTTGTCAGATGACATGACATTTTTGTGTAGCAGTGATGTGTTGCTAGATACCGCTCACTGTTTATTATGTTAAATACGTGATTTAATATAATTGTCAATGCCATGAAAACCTACAGGGTCACACACAAAAGGATGGATTGATGAGAGATAGAGTAACTAAGGAACACCGTAAGGTACGGTGCACTTAAGTGAATTGTAGAACATCATAAGGTACGCTTTACTTAAGTAGAATACGAAATATGGTAAGGTACCACGCGCTTAAGTGATTTTGGCATATTATAAGATATGGGCTACATACACTTAAGTGGGCTTTTTAGCTTGCAACCCACACAAGTGGTTCTATAAATAGAACCCTTGTGCAGAAGCATTTGTGCAGTTGTAATTTTGTTTCTCTCTCTCTCTCTCTCTCACTCATTCAAAGCCTTGATTCGTAGCAGCTAGCACTAAGATTGAAGGAATCTGTTCGTGTGGACTGAGTAGAGGTGTGGTCACCGTTCAACGTTCGTGATCGCTCCTTAGATTTGCATCAAAGTTTTCAATCGCCACAAGAGGTAACGATTCTATCACTGATCAGGCTCATTCGTAAGGATCACTAAAGGAGAAATTTTTTAAATTCCGATACGTTTTGGATCGCTCTTCTCCTACAGTGGTATCAGAGCCACTTATGAAACCATGCATCTGATAGCTGTTTATTTTATGTATTTTCTGTATTAATACGATTAAAAGACAGAATGAATCAAAGAATAAACGAGTAATTAAATTTGGCATCATTTGTGTACGATTTGGATGATTGGTGTTGATTATGCTTCGAAATCCGACGTTAGTATGGTGAAGCAGTGATACATCGATCGTCCATAGGTTACACAATTGAGATCGATCAAGTTATATATATGATATAAGTAATCTTGATGCAAAATACGGTATATATGACATACTGTTTCTGTTTCGTTCATTCAAACACTTAATGGTTGTTTTCCTTTGAGTGATCAATGGTCATTTGCTTCTTGATCTGACATTAGTATGGTGAAGCAATGACGCGTTGATCAATCATACTGAATTAACAATCAAGGTGTGTTTGACGGTATGAAATTGGTATATTAGGGTTAATGACGGCACAAGGGTTGTGTTGTCAAAGAGTTATGCGATTAGGGTTGTGATTGCGCAAGAGTTGTGCTTTAAAGTATCAAGTGTTGATGCGAAAAATGACGTCGATTTCAAATGAATTGTTCATTATAATTTTGCGTCGGGGCGTTGCCCCTAACAACCCTGCAAGGGGGCGCTGCCCCCTTGACCCCCGTCCGCTGGACGGTCAGCGGAACCACCGTCCGCTGACCGGGCAGCGGACCCCCGGCTAACTCTGCGTAGGGTGGTCGGTCGCCGAAATTTAATTTGGTCTTAATTAATTAACAGAATTTAAATTAATAATAATAATGTGTTTGTTATTATTGTCTTGTGGTGATCGGTTATGGCCTTAGTTTTCCTTTATTTTGTTTTGGGATTTTAAAATACGACTTGCGTGTCGTGCCTCTCTTTTAATCTCTTAATGTAACTTCTTTTCTCATCACTCCCTCGTATGTAAAATGAGTTTCTTTTATATAATATAATATTATGACGAAAGAGAAGAATACAATATCAAAGGAGGACAACCTTGAAGATCTTGCTTGGAGAAGCTTAGATCGTTATTAGGTTAGCTTAGGTTCTCTCATTGGCTTGGGAGAACAATTGCGCTAGGGGCCATAACTGTTTCATTATGTATGTTGATGCATGTGAGAGACGATTTATATGGTAAATAAGCCGGTGAGATCAGAATAATTGCAAATTCCCTCAAATTAAATATTAAGTTTATGCTTTCCAAGTTTTAGCACTCATCAAGACTAGTATCGAATAATGTAGGTTTCGCCTAAGCGATGTGCATATTCTATATTAGTAACGTGTGATGGGATAATTGTAATATCCAATTGCTAAAACAATGGGTCAAACTTAACTAAACAAATTATAATAAAATTATATATGTTTAGAAGCAAGAGTTGGAAATGATCCATGTGATGGATTAGAATAAGGAGTTATTCACCCAACTAAAATATTTGAGATTTGTATTAGATAAAATTGGAAGGAGTTCCTACCTAAATAACCTAGTTTTGTGTAATCCGCCTACGTGGACTTAAAACAAAGTGAAATGTGGATCTCGACCCACTAGAAAATCTTCCAACGGGATATTCCGAATCAAATGGTGAGGGTCATTTGTTTTGAGTAAAATAGTGGGAGCATATTTAATTAAAGGCCTAATTAAATATGTTATTGATACTTATATTTTCATTATTTTCATGTAGATTACCATGACAACAAACATCTCTAATAACATTTTGCGATCAATCCTTGATAAGGAAAAATTGTCTGGGACAAATTTTCTGGATTGACACCGAAATCTGAGGATTATCCTCAAACATGATAGAAAGTTGTATGTCTTGGAGAAACATGTTCCTGAAGAGGAACCTCCTAGTTCTGCACCTAAGGCAGAAAGAGATGCTTATAAGAAGCATGTCGATGATGTCAATGAAATTGATTGCCTCATGCTAGCTACCATGAACTTAGAGTTGCAAAGGCAACATGAGAACATGGTAGCGTTCGATATGATCGAACACCTGAAGATGCTCTATCAAGAGAAAGCAAGGCATGAAAGGTTTGAAGTTTCCAAAGCCCTTTTTCAAGGCAAGTTAGCTGAGGGAGCCCCTGTAGGTCCCCATGTGCTCAAGATGATTGGGTATGTGGAGAACCTTGAGAGGTTGGGTTTTCCCCTCGGAAAGGAACTTGCGACTGATTTGATCTTGCAATCATTGCCAGATAGATTCGGTCAATTTATCCTTAATTTCAATATGAATGATATGGACAAATCTCTTCCTGAACTGCTATCCATGTTAAGAACTGTTGAGCAAAATCTAAAGTCAAAAGGGAAGTCCATTCTGATGATCGGAAATGGAAAGAGACAGAATAAAAGACCCACCAAGCAGGATGATAAAGGGAAAGGCAAGGAAGTTGTCAAACCCAAACCCACTGCTCCTGCTTTGAAGCCTTGTGGAGGCATACCAAAGGAAGGCATCTGCTTCCATTGCGGTAAGACCAGACACTGGAAGAGAAACTGCCCAAAGTACCTGAAAGATAAGAAGAATGGAGTAGAGACTTCAACTTCAGGTATTTTTGTTATTGAAATTAATTTATCTACTTCTGCATCATGGGTATTAGATACTGGATGCAGTTCTCACATTTGTACCAATGTGCAAGGGCTAAAAAGGAGTAGAGATTTAGCAAAAGATGAAGTTGACCTACGAGTTGGCAATGGAGCAAAGGTTGTTGCTTTAGCTGTAGGAACTTATGTATTGACTTTACCTAGTGGTTTAATAATTCAGTTAGAGAATTGTTATTATGTACCTCCAATTAGCAGGAATATTATTTCCGTTTCTTATTTAGACAAGTTTGGTTTTTCATTTATAATAAAGAACAATTGTTACTCCATTTATTTGAATGATATATTCTATGCTACTGCACAAATGAACAATGGACTATATGTCCTTGATCTTGAAATGACTATTTATAACATTAATACTAAAAGGATGAAACCTAATGAGTTAAATCCAACTTACCTTTGGCATTGTCGACTAGGCCACATAAATGAGAAACACATTTCCAAACTCCATAAAGATGGACTCTTGGACTCTTTTGATTATGAATCATATGAGACATGCAGATCTTGTTTAATTGGAAAGATGACAAAGTCTCCATTCACAGGAAAAGGTGAAAGAGCTAATGATCTTTTGGCCCCCATACATACTGATGTATGTGGACCACTAACATACCAGTCAGAGAAGGTTTTCAGTACTTCATCACATTTACTGATGATTTCAGTAGATATGGTTATGTGTATTTAATGAAACACAAATCAGAGTCCTTTGAAAACTTTAAGGAATTCAAGAATGAAGTACAAAACCAACTAGGTAAGAATATTAAAACTCTTCGATCAGATCGAGGTGGTGAGTATTTAAGCCTAGAGTTTGATGACTATCTGAAAGAGTGTGGGATCCTATCCCAACTTACTCCTCCTGGAACACCCCAATGGAACAGTGTATCTGAGAGAAGAAATCGAACCTTGTTAGACATGGCCCGACCCATGATGAGTCACACCGATCTTCCAAACTCCTTTTGGGGACATGCACTATTGACAGTAGCTTACACACTTAACCGTGTTCCATCCAAAAAGGTTGAGAAGACACCATATGAGATATGGAGTGGTAAGAAACCACATATGTCTTACATGGAGATTTGGGGTTGCGAAGTTTATGTGAAACGACAAATTTCAACTAAGCTTGAGCCCAAATCTGAAAAATGCTTATTTATGGGGTATTCTAAAGAAACAAGAGGGTATTACTTCTACAATCCTTCTGAGGGCAAAGTGTTTGTCGCTCGAACTGGAGTTTTCCTAGAAAAGGACTTTATTTTCAAACGAATCAGTGAGAGGAAAGTAGAGCTTGAAGAAATTCAAGAATCACAAAGCATTGATACACCTATGGAGGAATTAGAGCAGGAAACACAAGTAGTTGTAGAAGAGAAACCTGCTCAAGTAGAACAAGACCAACGTAGGTCAAGCCGGATACGTCACCTACCTGAGAGATATGGATATCTCATAACTGATCAAGGTGATGTATTACTCCTGGATCAAGATGACCATGTGACCTACCAAGAGGCCATAACTGGTCCCGAGTCTGAGAAGTGGCTAGAAGCCATGAAATCTGAAATGGATTCCATGTACGCAAACCAAGTTTGGACCTTGGTAGAGCCTCCTGTAGGAGTTAACCCTATAGGATGCAAGTGGGTCTTCAAAAATAAGACTAACATGGATGGTAAGGTACATACCTATAAGGCAAGACTGGTTGCAAAAGGATATAAACAAATTCATGGGGTTGACTATGATGAAACCTTTTCACCAGTTGCAATGCTTAAATTTGTTAGGATTTTACTTGCTATCGCTGCATATCATGATTATGAAATATGGCAGATGGATGTCAAAACTGATTTCCTTAATGGGAATCTTCTTGAGGATGTGTACATGACACAACCTGAAGGATTTGACATACCAGAAGAAGCCCAAAAGATATGTAAGTTACAAAGGTCAATATATGGATTGAAGCAAGCTTCTAGAAGCTGGAATCTTCGTTTTGATGAAACAGTAACACAATATGGATTCATCAAGAACGAAGATGAACCTTGTGTCTACAAGAAGGTTAGCGAGAGCATGATCGTTTTCCTGGTATTATATGTAGATGACATATTACTCATTGGAAATGATGTCCCTACCCTGCAACAAGTAAAGTCTTGGTTGGGGAAATTCTTTTCTATGAAGGACCTAGGTGAAGTAGCCTATATATTAGGAATCAGGATATATAGAGATAGATCACAAAAACTGCTTGGCCTAAGTCAGAGTACATACATAGACAAAGTGATGAGACGCTTTAATATGCATGGTTCCAAGAAAGGATTCATACCTATGCAACATGGCTTGTGTCTATCAAAAACACAATCCCCTTCAACTAAGGAAGAAAGGGATCGCATGAATAAGATTCCATATGCATCTGCAATAGGATCTATCATGTATGCATGTTATGTACTCGACCAGATGTCTCGTATGCTTTAAGTGCAACGAGTAGGTACCAATCTGATCCCGATGATGCTCATTGGGTAGCTGTCAAGAATATCCTTAAGTATTTGAGAAGGACTAAGGACTCATTCTTGATATATGGAGGTCGGGAAGAGCTTGTTGTAATTGGATACACCGATGCTAGCTTCCATACAGATAAGGATGACTTTAGATCGCAATCTGGTTATGTGTTTTGCTTAAACGGTGGCGCTGTGAGCTGGAAAAGTTCAAAGCAAGATACAGTTGTTGATTCTACAACTGAGGTCGAGTATATTGTGGCCTCAAGTGCAGCAAAGGAAGTTGTTTGGGTCAAAAAGTTCATTAGTGAACTTTGCATAGTTCCTATCGCTGTGGATCCCATTGGTCTCTATTGTGATAACAATGGTGCTATCGCACAAGCTAAGGAGCCTAGATCTCACCAACGATCCAAACACATACTTAGGCATTATCACCTCATTCGAGAGATAATAGATAGAGGAGATGTGAAAATATTCATAGTACCTACACTTGACAATATTGTTGACCCACTGACAAAGCCTCTTGCGCAACAGAAGCATGATGGTCATACTAGATCTATGGGCATTAGTGGTATGCCTGATTGGCTCTAGTGCTAGTGGGAGATTGTTGGTGTAAGCCCTAGAGACCAATACTTTTGGTACTTGTATCGAATTATTTATTAATAATAAAAGGCTTTTTCTTTATTATGTTTGTTTAACAAAGTCCCTAGAATAGTTAGTCCGTTTAATGTATCAAGTGTGACTTAATCATGAGATCCCATTAAATATAAGGACATTATTCTTAAAGTATCCGTAGTCGAGCTTTATTGTGAAATGGGATAACATTAAAGCATTAAGACTATTATGTATATAGACTGATGATCGCGTCTCATTGATCATGGATAAGGAGTTATAAAGTCTTAAACATATGTATGAATATTAAGAGCAATATTTATACTGGATTGACCCGCTATGAGAATACTATATAGAATGTTATGCAAAGTGTCATAAGTTATTCTCATGGTGATAATGGTGTATACCATCCTTCGACCTGAAACCACTATGGATCCTAGATGTAGAGTCGAGTGCCTTATTGCTGATCAAACATTGTCCGTAACTGGATGACCATAAAGACAGTTGATGGGTACTCCACAAAGCATGTTGAGGGACATGAGTGACCTAGATGGAATTTGCTCATCCTGCGTAACAGGATAAATGTCTACGGGCCCAATATTGAACTGGACAAAGATGACACGGTCTATGCCTTGCATTCAATATAGACATAAGGGCAAAAGGGTAATTGTACACATAAGTATTATCACAAAAGAATTTGTCAGATCACATGACATTTTCGTGTCTTGGGTAGCAGTGATGTGTTGCTAGATATCTCTCACTGTTTATTATGTTAAATACGTGGTTTAATATAATTGTCAATGCCGCGAAAACTGACAGGGTCACACACACAAAAGGATGAATTGATGAGAGATAGAGTAACTAAGGAACACCGTAAGATACGGTGCACTTAAGTGAATTGTAGAACATCGTAAGGTACGGTGTACTTAAGTAGAATACGAAATATGATAAGGTACCACGCGTTTAAGTGAATTTGGCATATTATAAGATATGAGTCACATACACTTAAGTGGGTTTTTTAGCTTGCAGTCCACACAAGTGGTTCTATAAATAGAACCCTTGTGCAGAAGCATTTGTGCAGTTGTAATTTCGTTTCTCTCTCTCTCTCACTCACTCAAAGTCTTCATTCGTAGCAGCTAGCACTGAGATTGAAGGAATCCGTTCGTGTGAACTGAGTAGAGGCGTTGTCACCGTTCAACGTTCGTGATCGCTCCGTAGATCTGCATCAAAGTTTTCAATCGCCACAAGAGGTAACGATTCTATCACTAATCATGTCCATTCGTAAGGATCACTAAAGGAGAATTTTTTTAAATTCCACTGCGTTTTGGATTGCTCTTCTCCTACAATAAATTCAAGCTTCTTCTCAAGTAACACTAACACACATCTCCAATACTCTCTCACTTTCAATGCTTCTCATCACATTCGAATTAGGGATTTTGAAGCATATTTTCATTAGTTTCTACTTCAATGAAAACCTAGGAATTTTTATTATTAACTAGTAGTAATCACTTATTTTGGTGCTTTTGATTTGTTGCAGATTCTTTTCCACACTATCAATTCATCACGGTCTGCATATCAAATATATCAATTTCAAACTCAGTTTCTTTAATGTATACACATTTCCAGTATTCCCGTGCAATATAGCGTGCTTCTGAAGGTTAGAATGATATTTTCTCATTTATCATTTTACATGATTTTAAATTGTTTTTACAAGTGAAGAATTCTAACTAATATACTTTGATTAGGTTGTTTGTGTTGTTCTTAGGACACCTATTGCAAATATTGATCTTTTGACAGTAAAATTACCGGAGCCAGATGCTTCAAAAGTTGAGTGCATTCTAGATTTCTATAGTGGTAAGTTACTTAATTTAATCAATTGGAAATCTCTGGTTGTTGGTCAATAAGGAAAATTTTATGTATAGTATAATGAGAGGTTAACCATTTGCTTGTCTTTTGTACTAACTTATTTTTGTAGTTTCTTTTTTAATTGAGTTTGTAAGCCTTTCTACTTTACAACAATTTTGGAATCCAACCTGCCTGTAGAATTTAAATAGTGATAGAATGACGGTTCTTTCTAAGTTTGTTTGTTGTTAACACATTTGCTTTTAGATTGGCATTGTATGAGATGTCATAGTGAGATTCGGTATTTTGGTTAGCTGCTCAAGGATAAGTTAAAGTCCACGACTCAATGTAACTCGTTTTAACTATTTCGAAATTTGTCGCATGTAAAAGTTTTAAAACTATTCAGTAGCAACATTTTCTTTAGGGTGTATTTGAGAGCGTCAATGTAACTCGTTTTAACAATTTCGAAATATGTCGCATGTGAAAGTTTTAAAACTATTCAGTAGCAACATTTTCTTTAGGGTGTATTTGAGAGTTGGATTTTGAAGAGTTTCGAAATATATTTGATATTTTAAAGAAAATTGAAAGAACATGATAAATGATCATACAATACTTCAATCATCACACTTAATTCGTTTATAAAAACATTTTATTGTGTCTGTATTTTAGAAAAGAAAAGTAAGTCCTCCCCTCCAAAACTCTCCATCCAAACCTACTCTAAATGAACTCAAGAGTGAGGGAGTGTTAACCATATCTAAACTTGAATATCTAATATTATTTGGGGTTACTATGTAAATGGTGTTGTTATGCTAGGCATCACCATCATCTTAGCTTCCATTTTCTCACCACTCAACACTATATATTTATGTATGTGTTTGTTTCCCTATTGTGAATTTCAAATGATTGTTTATTTTTTAACTTCGGGTATGAGAAAAATCTATCAGATTACTTGCAATGTTAAATCTTTAGCTTCCATCGTTATTTCTAGTCGTTTTTCTTTAATATTTTACCGTATTTTGTTCGATTTATTTTTAATTATCATATTTTATGGTTTGATTTGTGCTTTCTTGCTAATTTTAGGGTCTAATGAGCATCTAAGATGTAAGACCCCAATTTTGACCCTAAGATCCCTCATGCTATCTCATTATTTTCATTGGCTTTGGGATCACACTTTGTCATTTTACTCACCCCTCATTCATTAGGTTTGCATTGGGAGAGATCACGAAGCACATTTGATTGTATCATGCTTTATTTTTATTTGTTTACTAACCAAAATACCAAAAATATGTTTGTGTATAACTTTGTCTCTTTTGTAGGTGTGCGTGTCCATCTGTGCCCCCATCAAGCTCACATTTAGGGTTTGAGATCCTCAATGCAAAGGGATCAATCAAGTAAATGTTCACAATGTTTTCAAGCATTATATATGGATCCCCATGTTCATTGTTTGTTATTTGATCAAGAATTCATCAAGAGTTTAAAGCTTGTTTGCCTTGGAAGCCCTAATTCATCTAGGTATCTTGTGTGACTTCCTCATCAAGTTTCTTCAGCCATTGATCAAAGATTTCAAAGGATACTCAATTATACATCATCTCAAGAATATATTACTCTCCATGAGCCCCAAAGATCAAAAGCACTTCAAGTTTGAAAGTTGGTTCAAAGAGGTTGACCAGAGAAAGTCAACTTGTTAAATCTAGGGTTCCCTAGACCCTATATCCTACAATTTTTGTCATATAAAAATTATTCCAAGAGAAAAGTTACTCTTTATGACATTCCAAACAACTTTCATGTTGACATCAAGAGCTAATTTTTAACGGAAAGTCATTTTTTATGGTGAAAGATTATAGCTCATTTTGTATGTGCCCTAGTTAGGAGGTCAACTTCCAAGGACCATAACTTGCTCATTTTCTATGATATGAGGACCATAAAAGTTTCATGATCAAATTAAATATGTCTCCTCCAACATTTTTTCTTTGAGAAATGTGAAATTCAACTTGAAAAGGCATGTACCAAGAGGAAACATTATGGGTCATTTTGGGTCATCTTCATTGAACAAGCAATTTTCCTCAACTTCTAAAATCCATAACTCCCTCGTGAAATATTCAAATGGTGTCAAATTTATGACTAAATTGAAGAATAATGAAAGAGCTACAACTTTTATGAAGGAAGTATTTTCATTTGGACCTCATAGCAAAAGTTATTCAATGTGGGAAAAATGGTCATTTGACTTTTAACTTAGAAAATTTTCAACTATGTTTGATTTCTCCAACTTCCACCTCAAAATTCATCATGATCCAAGCTCCAAATGGAAAAGTCTTCAACAATAAAGTTGTTCCCCTTCATGTTACATTTCCAACGAGTCTAAGATCATGGCATTTGGAGCACTTTTGAAGGACTTGCGTATGAGTGTAATGCATGGCCCATTTGGATGATTTTCATTACCAAACTTCAAATACATTTGCATGGTCTCATGTTAAGCTTTCAGCATCACATGTACACAACTTTGGACCATTTCCAATCATTTGATGGGCCTATCACACGCCCATGCAAGCATGCACATGAGAATTACTATTTTTGGTATTTGAATGGAAATGTGTGGAAATCAATTGCCAAGCCTATAAATGCAACTCATCCTGCTCAGAATTGAGGACACCTTGCCCAAGTCTTGCTCCTGCACCATTCTCACTCTCCACTGATAGGATAAGCTTGAAGATTTCATTTGAAATCGAGTTTCAATTTCATTTATATTTTAAAGTTGAAACTCCAAGAGTCCAAACCATTTGAGCATCCATTTCATCTCCTGCAAGCTATTGGAAGCAAGCCCAAGCAAATTGAGATCCAGATCAAGCTTCATCACTGCAAACAAAAAGTGAATTTTGGGAAACTTTCCTTCTTCGATTCTCCCTCAATTATCCATCATTTCACTTGGTTTTTGGTTAGCTGGAAAAAACAAGGGCCATCAGATCTCCCTCATTAATTGAGGTGGCAGATCTGATGGCCCTTGTTTTTTCCAATTTTATTTTAATTTCTGATTTTTCTTTTAATCCACTTATTTTGATTAATTCATAATAAATTCATTTTTAATCGATAAAATATGAGCTTTCACCAAAATTCTTTAAATATTTGCGCTTCCATATTATGAATTAAAATCAATTTTTGGATTAACTTTGATATTTTTTGTGAATTAATTGATTTTTGACTTGTTTTTAAATATTTTAAAAATACTTCTGACCTTTCAAAAATTCTAACTTTTTTTGTCTAAGGTCTTTTGATCTTGTTTGACATAAGATAAATCTCTTGGTCATTTATTTGGTGATTTGAAGGGATTTGAGGTTTTTTGCATTTTAAAAATGCATTTTAATTCATTTTAAAATTAATTTTTGATTGTTTAATTGTTTAAAAATATTGTTGAGCCATTTGATTGACTTTGTGATGTTTGACTTTCTGTTTGGCATTGATCATGGTTGATTTGAACTTTTATTTGATCAATACTATTGGATTTAGGGGGTTGATGAAATGTACATTTCATCCCTCAAGATGAATGGATAATATTAATCAGATGAACTTCCTTTTGTGATCAATTTGGGTTTCTATTTCCCCTCCCCTCTTCATCTTTATCCCTATTCTTTCCCAATCCCTCATTGACCCATGATTTCTCTAATGTCCAAATGCTAGTTGATTCATCAATGACCTTGTGTCAGATGAATCAACATGAGCTGGATTGAGATAGGTTCTTCCCACTTTATTTTTGTGTGTGGTATGTTTTGGGAGCTTGGCTCTTTGGACCAAGTCTCTAATATGCATTAAGACTAATATCTTTATTGTCCGACCTCAGATAGTTGTGACTTCTACATAAGTTCAATTACGATTGCTTAACATGGAGATAAATTTTTCCCGCAAGGTATAGCATTCTAGTAAGTGAGATTGTAAGTATCCCATTCTTCATGGTATTGTGTGAAGACTTGACCTTTTTTCCATTCATGAGAGCTAGTGGCATACTTGTTGATTTATCCAAGTTGGAGCCTGTCATACCCCGATTTTGGTCCTGAATTTTTTCCATTTTTTTATTTTTGTTTGGCACTTGGCCTAAGATTCATTTGCATACATTCATTCCCAAATCCATATTTTTGTTACACATTGGTCATTGTCTTTTTGATCATGGTGCTTTTGATTATAAAATGGATTTTAATCATTTTATTTAATTTTTCAATTTGATTTTAATTTCAAATTAAGCTTAATTCCAAATTTCAATTTAATTTTAATTGTTATTTTTACTCTAATTGATTTTAATAAATGTTAGAATTGATATCAAAGTAATTTTAACAAATTATGAATTAATTTGATTTTTATTTGGTTTTTACTGATTTTTTATTATTATTTAAATTGATATTTAAATTAGTATTGGATTATTTCTAAAAATCCATTTTATAATCAAACATGATCCATTTCCCATCCATAGTGCATTTCAAATCAAAATAATCCATACGCTCATTTCATAACATTCAGTAATATTTAACTTTCAAACATCTCCAAACTCATTTTCATACATACATTTTCATGTAACATTCAAGCATAACAATGCATCACATCCATATCCATTTCTAAATTCATTTCTAAAATCCATAGTCATTTCCATAAACTACAAAGTCATGCTCCAAATTACATTTCACAACATTTTCTCACAAGTTCATCATATTACATAAATCCTACAAATACAATCTTAATGAACAATCAAAGCTCCATCAAGAATCTAAATTCAAGCATTCCAATAATTCATTCCAAAAAAAAGAGTTCAACAACACATCAATATCATAACAGAAGGTTTCAACATCACTTTCCAATTCCTAATAGAACCTTCAACCCGCTAACTCCAATTCATTCCAAAATGATGTTGCAAATATGAAAAATTCTGCTGAGTTTTCTTCCTGTACTGAGTTTCTAAAGACTCAACCATGTAAAAGTTCCAATCAGCGGTAATGGCAAAAATTGTGGTCTAATTACTTCCACAATGGAAGGTGCACCATTGCAACGTAAATCATCAAAATCTAAGAGGAGTAACAGTTCAGGTTCGAAAAGATCACGGATGTCCCAAATCAGAAGATTATACAAGCCTTAATGGAACTGAAGAGTCAAAGGATAGTTTTGACAAGCTTGGACCGAATAATCTAAAGTGTACTTCTCCAACAAGGACTGTCGGTCTTCCGCAAAGTTCTGTTGGAATGCTTCCAGCTCCATCATCAGCAGCAGTACCCAAAACCAAATTTCAAATGAAGATTCAAAGATTTATTAGTAGAAATAAAAAGGAAAAAATCACATAAAAGTGTAAGGAAGGGTCAGACATAACTGGAGTTCCAACTAAGATGTTGACAGTGAATTGTTCAATGAGAATGACAGTACATAACCCTGTATTTTTTTCCGGCATTTATGTCAGCTCCAAGTCGGTGAATCTTATGAATTCTGAGGTTACAGTTGTAACTGGTGAGTTGAAGAAATATCATCAACAGCGAAAGAGTCGCAGGACAGTATCTGTCAATATACAAGGAAGCAAAGTTTCAAGCCGTCGACATTTGATGCTTCTTGAACCAAATGGACAAAAGAATACACTTGGATTTGGTCTTGAACTTACCATGACAAGCCTTACACTTGCATCCTGTCATCACCCTGCAACAAAGCCATAGTGAAATTACTAGCGGCATCAACCAAATCATGATCAAACATGGCACATACATGGTGAATTTGACGAAGTAATGCACATGAATTTTGGTTTTCGCACTCACTTCGACACATGTTCCTGCAGTAAAACAAGACATGTTTAAAATGCTACCAACTGCACCAACATCATAAGAGTGTGCTCTTGGAAACTACAACCAATTTCTTTGTTCCCGGTCCACCATGTCACCTGGCCAAAACCTCCAACCTGCCATCAAACAGAACCAAATCAAACATTATGAAAGCCAAAGGTAGTTCAGCTGTTAATCAAGTGGAGAATGGAGATACCGACAACAAGGAAAATCGACAAGCAATTGTTCATCTGTTGATTTCAGAATCTGTGGCTAAAGGACATGTAATGCTAGCTAAGTCTCTTCGCCTTTATTTGAGAGCTAGCCTGCATTCATGGGTTTATTTGAAGGCATGTGATGTTATTTTGAAAAAAAAAGCATTCTTTCCATTTCTCTTTCTCCTTGTCGGTTCAAGCTGTTAAGGCAGGAGAGCACTGTTGTGAAAGATGGTCTAGATGATTTTCACGGCCACAGGAATCACATTGATGAAAAATTGCATGGAAGAAGCAAGAGTAGGATCAATATCGTATTTGGAATTCATGAAGTAGCAAATACCGGTAAAACCACATATCGTAATGCTTTGAATAGTGACCACATCCACGGAAGTCATTCAGTCTCTGAATTGTTGCGATCTTCGGTATAATTGTTGCCGAATAATGTTGCCGATTTCAAAAGCCTTGAGTTTCTTGATATTTCTAATAACCTCTTTTCCTCGTCCTTACCGGATGGAATCAGTAAATTTGATAGCTTGCAGAATCTGTCGTTGGCTGGAAATAACTTTTCCGGTCCAGCTCCGAATTCTATTTCAGAGATGTCCTCCATCAAATCTTTAGACTTGAGCCGCCACGCCCTTTCCGGAGCACTTCCGCAATCGTTGACTAAGCTGGATAGTCTTGTATCTCTTAATGTGTCTCATAATGGCTTCACTGAAAAATTCCCAGAGGTTTCATGCTTATTTCCAACCTTGATAAACTTGACTTTCACGGGAATATGCTCGACGGTACTTTAGATCTTGAATTCATGCTTTTATCAAGTGCTAGCTATGTTGATTTAAGTGATAACATGCTGTTGAGTTCCGATTCCGGCAAATTTCTTCCGCAAATATCTGAAAGTATTAAGTATATGAATCTAAGCCATAACCAGCTTACTGTTTCATTGGTTGGTGGGCTGAGCAACCGGTTTTCCAAAACTTGAAGGTGTTGGATCTCAGTTATAACCAATTGAATGGTGAATTACCTGGATTCGATTTTGTTTACGATCTCCAAATCCTTAAGCTTAGCAACAATAGATTTTCAGGATTTATTCCAAGTGGCTTACTTAAAGGAGATTCTTTGGTTTTAACTGAACTTGATTTGAGCGCCAACAATCTCTCAGGACCGCTGAGTATAATTACATCCACGACACTTCACTTTCTGAATATCTCGTCGAATGGTTTCACTGGCCAGCTGCTGCCGCTGACTGGAAGTTGCGCTGTACTTGATCTGTCAAATAACAAATTTGAAGGAAATTTGATGAGGGTGTTTAAATGGGGGAACATAGAATATCTTGATCTCAGCCAGATTCGTTTGACTGGGAACATCCCGAGGTAACTCCTCAGTTTATGCGATTAAACTATTTGAACTTATCCGGTAATGATCTCGGTGACAACCTTCCAAATGTGTTAACACGGTATCCAAAGCTTAGAGTGCTTGATATCAGTTCCAACCAATTAAAAGGCTTTCTTCTACCAGATTTTTTTCACAATGCCAACATTACAAGAGCTTCATCTCGAAAATAATTTGATCGATGGTGGCATCAATCTATCATCTACTCTTGACCAATCTCATCTTCAGGTTCTTGATCCTTCTCACAACCCCATTTCACTGCAGTAACAAAAAAAAACACAAATTAATTAGCCAAGGCAGTAAAGATTCAAAATTCCCAAATTGGAATAGAAACAAAATTCAAAGAGAAAAGTTTGAGCTCAGAGTACCCGTTCCGAATCAAGCATCAAAAAGGCCAATCTCAACTGAGCGCATCAAAAGTAGTTTGCAGAAGATATTCTTTGGAATTCCATACAACAACCCTAAACCCTAAAGCTGTGAATAAAAGGAGAAGGGAGCGAATCAGGAGAAAGAAATCGGAGGCGGAATTGAAAACTGGCAAACAGAAAAACCCTAACCTTAAAATCAAAGACAAACCTGGTTTGAAGAGTTGGAGGAGTTTGAAGCTTCATCACCGCCGCGAAACACCGTCCTCCACCATAAACTCTCACCTGCACTTCGACTCCGCCACTTTATCCGCCGTCAACAACAACCAACACTACCTCACACCGTTTTTTTTTCTTCCTTTTGCAACAACGCACCGTGCGCGGACGACACTAATCGCGGTTCCGTTTCCCCACTGTTTTCGAGATTCACACCAACAGCAGCGCAACTAGCGGTTGTTTTTCAACTGACAACCTCAGCGGCGCAAATACGGTACGAATAACTCAACGAGCTCTAGGCGATATTGGCGCTTCGACATTTGGTAAGATCCTGAGCCGAGAATGTCGTTGTAAATTTTAATTTGTCTAGCACTGTTACTGCATTATGCCTGATGTGTGTTTTGATTTTAAATGGGTCATATGGTGTGTGTATCTACTACCTTGTTTCAGTGTTTGTTCAACCATGTTAATTGTGGCCAGCAATTGTTGTTGAGTTGTTGGGTAGTTCTTTTCCTTTACGTGCCATTTGTTTTCTATATTAGTGGGTTATTTGTTTTATATATAAATTAATAAGTTATATAATATATGTGTTTTTAAGTTTGGTATATATAAATGTATATATCTTTCTTTTCTAGTTTGCAATTTTTATAACATGTATGTTTTTAGGTCCAGTATATATAAATATATTTTTTATTTAGTTTCAATTTTTTAATTTTTCAATTTCTAAATGTATATACGTTACTTTCAATTTTCTGTATATATACACAGTAGCTATAAGTTTTTCATTATATATATATATATATATATATATTATATAATATATATATATATATATATATATATTATATATATATTATATTATATATATACTATTTTGATATTTATTTTATTTTTGCTTTATGTCAATTTTGTAGCAATACAAATTCATTATATCATGTGTCGTGTTAGCTTTCTATTTTTCGATTACTTTGAGTGTATGTAAAAAATTGTGACACTACTGTAATAATAACATCTTTGGTTGCTGCTGTTTGGTGTATTATTGCGTCGTAATTTCGGAGTTCAAATTCAATTTAACTTCCGAAAATTGTCTGGACGCATAGATTGTTGCTCGACTTCTTATAGAGTGATTCATACATAAATCCACTCTAAGTTAGCTTGGAGCTAAATTCAGTTGCTCTCGGTTTCAGTTGGCATTCAGTCCTGTGGCTTACTCTTGGGCCTTCTTACAATGAACTTAACTTTCAATAATTTCAAACCCCGGTACCTTATTTGTTTTAATTTAATATTCAAATCATTTTCTAAATAAAACGTGAAGAAAAAGATTACCTGGATGGAATGTTCAGTCGTAATCCCGAATATTAGGCTCAAGCTATAAGAGATTGCCAGTCATAAATATTCGTCTTCACTTCCACCCTCTAATATTCAAAATCATTTTCTAAATAAAAGTTGGAAGAAAAAGGTTACCTGGATGGAATGTCCAGTCGTAATCCCGAATATTAGGCTCAAGCTGTAAGAGCTTGCAAGCCATAAATATTCGTCTTCTCTTTAACACTCCAATATTCAAAATCATTTTCTAAATAAAAGTTGGAAGAAAAAGATTACCTGGATGGAATGTCCAGTCGTAATCCCGAATATTAGGCTCAAGCTGTAAGAGCTTGCAAGCCATAAATATTCGTCTTCTCTTTAACCCTCTAATATTCAAATCATCTTCTTAAAAGTTGGAAGAAAAAGATTACCTGGATGGAATGTCCAGTCGTAATCCCGAATATTAGGCTCAAGCTGTAAGAGCTTGCAAGCCATAAATATTCGTCTTCTCTTTAACCCTCTAATATTCAAATCATCTTCTTAATAAAGTTGGAAGAAAAAGATTACTTGGAGGGAATATCCAGTCGTAATCCCGAATATTAGGCTCAAGCTGTAAGAGCTTGCGAGCCATAAATATTCGTCTTCCCTCCAAAACATTCATAAATATTCGAATCATTTTCTTAGCAATATTGGAAAGAAACAGACTGCCTGGGTGGAATGTCCAGACGTAGTCCCGAGTATTAGACCCAAGCTGTAAGAGTTTGTAGGTCACAAGTACTTGTCTTTCAAACTTCAAAATACCTAATTCCTACCTTAATACTTCTTCAATAAAGATGGAAATGGAACATGGTGTATACCGTGCACTCCTGAGGCTAGGATTCGAGATGTATATCTCGCTCATCCAAGTTCTCGCCATCACTCGAAATACATCCAACCAATCAAACTCTTCTCTCGCCGCTGTGCGACTAATCAAAAACCTTTTTTTCATAAATGAAATATATATTGTCTTAAGTGATACAAAACAATGTTTCGGCCACGATTGTTGAGTAGAGATAAGTGACGCTTTTCCGAATGTAGATTTATAAATCCGTTCGATGTGTGGTATGCGTTCACTCCTCATCTGTTTTGGGTAAAACAATGTTCTCGTCGATTAATACAATATAGCTTTCGCTAAAATCGACCAACAAACAAACATTTTTCTACCCAGAACTACGTAAGCCTTGATTTCTCTGTTGAGATACGTAGGAGCAGGATTTGTAAATCTTGTCAGGCCCACTAATAAAAAACTTAGGTTTAGTCCTTCGTTAAAAAATCCAAAAACATTTATCCTCTCTTCTATTCTTTCTTTACTACCTAATAAACTGAAAAGCCTAACATTTCAAACTAACATTAATGCACACAACTGACCTAATGGTTCCCGTTGAGTACAACGGACGTGAGGGGTGCTAATACCTTCCCCTTGCGTAATCGACTCCCGAACCCTGATATTGGTTGCGATGACCATATCTTATCCTTTCTTTTGTCTTGGGTTTTATCGATATTTCCCCTTTCCTTTTTAGGAATAAATAAAGTTCGGTGGCGACTCTGTTCAGTCCATCATTGCGAGCGTGCGATCGCGCTTCGCTTTGAAGTCGTATCCCCATATTTTTCGAGGTGCGACAGAGCCCTACTCATGGATGATGTCTTGGTTCATGTATTCATTCTTATGAATGAATGGTTGAGTATTCTCCAAAGAATGACTTAAACAAATTGAACTCTTCAATAACATTTGACTAACTTCTTATTAACATTGATTTACTTTCAAGTCATTTACTTAATGCAATTTAAATTTAAGTACCTTTATCATTCATTGCCATTTACATTTCATGTAAGATGTTTATGTTTCAGTCATTTTTACTTTACTCACTTGAGCCATATCATTTGTGCTTGTATATATTGTGTGCTTGTAATTTTGTTCTTTTTGTGGTCTTAGGACCTTGAAATACTTAATAATAATAAAAACCCTAAAAATATGTTGGTGGACTGTTGGATTTGATCTGGACTCTTGAACTTAGAAGTAGGCAACATTCCCTATGCTCAGAAGGACTTGGCCAATGCCATTATTTTAGGATTTGAGATATCCTTGATAGTGTATTTCATCTGATGCAAGCCTAGAGACTTCTTTTGGGTTCTTCTGTCACTTTGTCTATGTTCTTAATTGTTATGATGTTATTCTAATTGAACACCCCATGCTTGTTTCTGTGAGTTTGCCAAGGAAGTATTTTCATCTGATACATTTGAAGACATTGAAGACTGCTTGCTATTGGAGTGCTTGCTTGGATATTATGGCTAACTTTATTTAATGTCTTGGTCTTCATTATTTGCTTGGATGTTGCTTATGCTTATTGCTTGCTCAAAAGTCCAAAGGAAATGGATTTCTATATGACATTTTTGTCTTTTGAAATGCTTCTCATTAGTCAGATCTTTTTAACTCTTAACTTTTAAATTTTTGTCTAGGGTAGTCTCTTCATCTCCTCCCACTTCTTTAATTTCAAAATCTCTCCCTCTTTTCAAAACCTTTTTTGGTTGTGTTTTTCAACTTAGACATGTTTTAATCATTAGAAACTTTGGCCTTATGTCAATGAATTTTCAATTTTTTTCTTAAATCAAATTTATGAATAAACTTAATCATATCGACCTCAATTTCAAAAAGACAAAAAGTATTAACAACTTCATTTAAATCTTTTGGCCATTTTGTGCCTTCTTCTTCTAAACCTTGGTTAAAATCAATCCACAATTTTTTTTTGATTTTTTTACCACTAACTACGGGGTTTTGATCCCTCATTCTTAGGTTGGTACGTAGGCATAAGACCGAAGGTCTTGTCAAACACAAAAATATAATAAATGAATTCTTTTCACATCCCCCCCCCCCCCCCCCCCCCCCCCCCCAATTCCATTTTTATCAAACCTTTTTTCAAACTAAAACACTTGAACACAAAAAAGGGCTCCCTAGGAGTACCTGAGACACTTTAGATGTTAATACTTTCCCTCTGTATAACCAACCCCATTACTTGTAATCTCTGACATTTTATTACTTTTGATTTGAAAACTTCTTATCTTTGGGTTTTGTTCGTACTTTTGCCCTTTTCCTTTGGAAACAATAAAAGTGCGGTGGCGACTCTGGTTTTATTGACGTCAAGTTTATCCATATTTTGATGATCACGAATTTACCTCTACATAAGACAAAGAGGAATCAAAGATAAGAAAAACGTGCCAAAACAGAAAAAAGGAAAGTTCTTCCATACAAAAAGCAAGGGGTTGCTACGGCCACCCGTAGCAGCTGCTACAACCCATAACAGTAAGAATCCTAGGCACGCCCCTTGAAGCCTTCTCAGTATTAAATTCAGAGCCCTACTACAGCCACCTGTAGCAGCTGCTATGGGCCGTAGTAGGGAGGCGAGAGAAAATTTCCAAGTTTTCAATGTTTCCATATTTAGATTGATTCTCTCTTAATTGTGGCTCTTAGGCAATATTTGATTTGTCTCCAATCTGAATAATTTTCATTGAACCAAAGATTTTATGCACTTTTACTATTTTTCTATAAAACTCATAGTTTGTTATGAGTTTAGGATCCACAATTTTATCACAATTTTTATTCCTAGTTTATACGGATTTTTGTGCTCATTTTCTCTGTAACTCAAGTCTCCAAGGGGGAAATCGTTGAACAATGTTTATTCATAATTCAGGTTTTTATTATAAATTATATCTATATTGTTCATATGTTGTGATTAGTTGATATGAGTTTGATGATGAATACCGTTGTGATTGTGTTTGCCATCACCATGAGTGAGTAGTTCTCTAAGGA